>NW_022995372.1:28695070-29066008 GCF_004354385.1 Drosophila innubila
GGCTCCGCCCCTGCTGGCTTCGCTCGCCTACCCCCGGCTCGCTTCGCTCGCGGTGAGGTGCGACTACAGTCGAGCACGCTCGACAGTAGGATACCCTGAGCCCATGTACTCTTTTATAAAAGTTGATTGTTGCCCATTTTCAATGGGCTCAGGGTATCAAAATTACACACGCAAAACTATGAACTACTTTTGGTTTTCTTAAAAACTGTGTTTATCACTGCAGACTACGTTATTAATGCCTCACTGACAGCGCCGTTGCGACGAAAAGTTGCTCCCGGGGCAATGATTTTGTCGGCGCCCCCTCCACCCCCTACAATTTTTTTTTAGGCACACACATTTTTTAAGCAAATAAACAAAACAAAGTTAATTCCTTCAAAAACATATTAAATTGACAACTCCAGTGTCAAAAATTTTTACTAAAATTAATTAAATGTTACTACAATAAAAATTTATAACATGATAATTATCTAGTTAGCAGTTTGAACACTTTTATCTCCGAGACTATTCGAGTTAGAGGAACCGAATTGGGTGACAATACTCCTAGGATGTTGACCTATCGGAAGTTAATTTTAAAATTTGGCCAGGACCACGTCAGCCCTTGTTTTCTTTAGTTAAATCAAATATTTGAGACTTCTTTGACTTTTAAAGTGCTGAGTCGTTGCCATTTTATCCGCATATTGTCTGAATTTAACAATACCATCCTGAATACATACTTTAAAAATACATGATAAAATTTAGAATTTTAAACTTTAATTTTATAATGGTTTGCTTTCTCTAAAATTGTGAAATTGATTTTAGGTCCCCCAAATTGAGGTAATTAATTGTTAGCTTTTATGAAAGCAAAATCATAAATTACTTTACCCATATTTGGAGATATTCGATTGATAGTCTCTGCTTAGTCTCTCTTGTCCAATTGATGATCGTAAGCGGTTCAAATTTATTTGAAGTTTGCTAAATAAACGATGTACTAATGCTGATGTGATGTGAATCGCTTAAAAATCGTTGTCAAATTCATTGTAAGCTTTTCAAGTTCACTGTCCAATTTGGATTTAGTGTTAAAGTCCTGTTTATTAATTCAAATCATCAGAAACAATAAAAAGTGCCTCAAATCTCAATTTTAGTTGCTAAATGATGGGGTCGATTGATTCTAAAAATGGAATTCGAAATGTACCAGTTTCTGGTATGTTTTTGCTATCATCTGCAGCCACATATTAAAATTGTTTTCGCACTTTTCGTTTTCTGATTAATTTGTTTTCAGGCTCAACCCCTCAAATTTTTTCCAAGTTCAAACTCATTTTGAAATATCGGCGCCCCTAATATCTTAGCGCCCGGGGCGATTGCCCCCCTTGCAAAAATACCCCTTACATGCAAAAATACATATTTATTTATTAACACAATTATATTTTTATCAAATTGTATATTTGTATATACATAAATTATACATTAACATTTTCATTACATGATATCGATAATATTTTTGCTTATCGCTTGATTCTTATTTGGTACCCCAAAAATAAAGGGTACTAATTCATTCTGTCTTTGTGCGCGCCTTGCATACAAACGTGAACATGCTGTCTCGCTCGCACGTTTGATTTGCCATGCAAATGTAATTATTGAATTAAATGTAAATTCTGAAATAACTTATCTATTTATGGGTCAATCGCTTTGAAATTTTTAGGGTCGTTTAATACGCATACTTCTCAACTGATTGTTCAGTTAGGGAGTGCTATGTCAAAAATTGCGCCTGTATATTGTGTTCAATTTGTGGGCGAAGGGGGCGTGTTATCAAAAATTGAAAACAAACTTGACCTGCGTATGGTATTCACAAACCTGCACTCCAAATTTGAAGTCTCTAGCACTTATAGTATCTGAGATCGACGCGTTCAAACAGACGGACAGACAGACGGACAGGGCTAGATCGACTCGCCTGTTGATCCTGATCAAGAATATATATACTTTATGGGGTCTGCCACCCCTCCTTCTGCCTGTTACATACATTCTGCCAAACACATTATAACCTTTTTGCCCATTTTCAATGGGCTCAGGGTATAAAAAAAGGTAATAGTCTATTTTGCTGGGCCAACTCCAAATAAAAAAAAAACAAGGGGTCTCCGCCCCCTGCTCGCTTCGCTCGCCTACCCCCGGCTCGCTTCGCTCGCGGTGGGGTGCGGCTACAGTCGAGCACGCTCGACAGTAGGATACCCTGAGCCCATGTACTCTTTTATAAAAGTTGGTTGTTGCCCAATTTCAATGGGCTCAGGGTATCAAAAATTACACACGCGAAACTATGAACAACTTTCGGTTTTCTTAAATCACTGTGCTTATCACTGCAGACTACGTTATTAATGCCTCACTGAACTAATACATCACTCGATTACGATTACGACTTGCGATTTAATTAATTTTAAATAAGTTTATTATATTAAAGTTTATTATATTAAACTTATTTAAAATAAATTAGAAATTGATAAATTGGTTAATCGCAAGTCGTAATCGTAATCGCTTGCAATCGATGTAGCGTGTGTCAAGAGTAGCCACAAAATACAACTTCGCTCAGCCTGCATTTTGGCAGCACCCATTTTCCTCTCTCACTCTCTCTCTCTTACGCAACAAATTCGAGCCTGCCAAAGGCTGCTGCAGTGTGCGCGAAATTTGAAATACAAGACAATGTCTAATTTTATGAGATTCTTAAAGGAATCGGAAATATTAATAATTAAAATTATTATTTTGCAGCTTTTAGTGCTCGGCAAAGATGCAAAAGTAGAGCTGCAAAATGATCGCTTTTTCTCTCATGCAATTTCATGCATAGCTATCAGCTTCTGCTGATTTTTGCCATGCAAAAATACATATTTATATATTAACACAATTATATTTTAATCAAATTGTATATTTGTATATACATAAATTATACATTATCATTTTCATTACATGATATCGATAATATTTTTGTTTATCGCAAATAAGAATTTGGTACCCAAAAGAAAATGGGTACTAATTCTTTCTGTCTTTTTGCGCGCCTTGCATACAAACGTGAACATGCTGTCTCGCTCGCACGTTTGATTTGCCATGCAAATGTAATTATTGAATTAAATGTAAATTCCGAAATAACTTCTCTATTTATGGGTCAATCGCTTTGAAATTTTCAGGGTCGTTTAATACGCATACTTCTCAACTGATTATTCAGTTAGGGAGTGCTATGTCAAAAATTGCGCCTGTAAATCATTTTGTGCAATTTGTGGGATAAGGGGGCGTGGCATCAAAAATTGGAAACAAACTTGACCTGCGTATGGTATTCACAGACCTGCATTCCAAATTTGAAGTCTCTAGCACTTATAGTTTCTGAGATCGACGCGTTCAAACAGACGGACAGACAGACGGACAGACGGACAGAAGGACAGACAGACGGACAGCGCTAGATCAAATCGGCTGTTGATCCTGATCAAGAATATATATACTTTATGGGGTCTGCCACCCCTCCTTCGGCCTGTTACATACATTCTGCCAAACACATTATACCCTTTATTGCCCATTTTCAATGGGCTCAGGGTATAAAAATAGAGGGCAATTTATCATGAATTAAGCCGAAAAAAATTGGATTGGGGACTCATCTAGCTTTTTTTTTTATCTTCAAAGTTTCCATACAAAATTGGCTATTTTTGTTGTTGTTTTGTGCGACTTGTTACTCGACAGATCCGATGGGTCAACATCTTAAGAGTATTGTCACCCAATTTGGTTCCTCTAACTCTAATAGTCTTGGTGATAAAAGTGTTCAAAATGGTGTACCATAATCTGTCGCGAGTCTTAAAGTACCCATTTTGACGCAAAAATCTTTGCCCCGGGAGCAACTTTTCGTCGCAACGGCCCTGGACGTGATGAGTCTTCATTAGTGGCGAATCTAACGTTCGAATAAAGCCTACAGTCTTGAAATGGAGTATTGAATATCTTAATGTTCAGAATAACACAGTAGGCTTCATGTGAATGTAAAACAAACCTTAAAAACTACATCTCTTTGTTTCGTAAGCCTGTAACAATCGTCTCTCGAATAAACATCTAATTTTAACATTTTTAAATAAAAACTAAACAAAACAAACGCATAATAGAACTAATCAATCTATCGATAAGGCCGACTGCATTTCTTTTTTTGATACCCGCACATTCACTGCGGAAGACAGTTCGCGCTAGTGACGAAAGCAGCACGAAGGGTGCGAAAGGCTACTAGCTATATGTACAGCTAAAATGGAAAATTTTGTACGACTGTCTGATCTGATCGAAATTGTTCGGCATTTTACATAGACACGAGACGAAGTCAGTACAAAATCGTCTGTAAAACTATTTAAATATTTACATCGTAAATTTGAATTGAGCTATTTTAAGTTGGGGTTTAAGAGTAGATGTTTCTGGCTGAAAAGCATACAAAAAATAGCAGAAATTGCGATGCAAAATAGCCTAACAACTAGCCGACTTTTTAGCACCGGCTTTACAAATTAATAGGAGTTCTAAACTTGTTTTAATAGTCATGTCGCAACACGAATCGGGCTGGCAGGCTTGGTGGATCAATTACCGAAATATATCAAAATCTGCAACATTTGCAGAGTTTTTGTTAGTTTTTCAAATTTTTAGATTACATAAAATTAGACTTATTTACACAACTTTTTCCCTCTGCGCAGAACAAACTTGCACCACTCCTAGAAAATTCCATTTTATTATATTAGATTTCAAATTAAAAATGTTAAAAAAATGTTCAATAAGTTGTAAATTTTTTGCCAAACTAAAATAAAAAGAAAAATTACTGCTGCATACTTTTGGCATTGGATCTTAGATCACTTAACAATAAAATTTCAAGCTTTCAGGATTTGCTGTTACATTAATGTGGCTGCGGGCTTGTTAACGAAGTATAAATAAAATTAACCAACTTAATTATTTGTATACAATGTTTCTAAATGTTTCTTTTTATCTAAATAGTTTCGCGTTGTTTTCATCAGGAAAACAAACGTTAATAGATGTTTTGCAGCCAGACATAAGGTGGCGCATTTTGTCAGCTGTCATGTTTTGTGGCATGTTTTACTACCTTTTACCATCAGACAACAAGATCGCCATGTTTTTATTAAAAAATCAAACGTTGTTGGAAATTATTTGCAACCAGACAAAAGGTGGCGCATTTTGTCAGCTGCCATGTTTTGTGGGATGTATCAAAAACAAGGTCGCGTTGTTTTCATCAAGAAAACACACGGTGGTGAGAGGTTTTGCAAACAGACAAGCATTGAACATGTTTCATTTCCATTAAAAATATTTTTTCGGAAAAAGGTAGCGATGTTTTCATCTAAATTACAAACGTTGGAATTGCTTCGCAAGCACACAAAAGGTGGCTCCACTATTATTTTAACGGCTTTTTTTTTAAACAATAATTTGGCAAAAAGAATAAAAAATTTAATGGAATTAAATAAAGTAAAAGTGATTTTATACCCCTTAAAAAATAAATAAAAAGGTACAGGTGGAGAAACATCGATGTTTGTTTCCATGTCGATGTTTATCGATGTTTTTCGTAAAAATGATATATTTAATGCAGTGGTGATCAAAATGTAATTTTGCTGTGAGAAAGGATAATTGAATGAATTCCAAATCTTTGTAAAGAAAATAGATTTTTATGATTAGAATTAATAAATATGAAAATTTTAATAACTTAGAGGTTATTCATTTACCATTCATAACAAAAATTATATGCCTTAACTAAAAGTGCATATATGAGATTATAGCAAATATCTGTGTCCTTAGAAATACCGAAAACAGTTTAATGATTGGCCTGTTTTAGCAAATACATACGTATGTTGTTCCTTAACTAAACATAACCAATCAAATGCCCTATACATTTATAAAAAAATTATTAAAAAAAAAAGATTTTGCGTGAGAGCAAAGGCAATTTTTTGACAAACTAAAATAAAAAGAAAAATTACTGCTGCATACTTTTGGCATTGGATCATACCACTTAGAGTATATAAAATAAAATTTCAAGCTTTCAGGATTTGCTATTACATTAATGTGGCTGCGGGCTTGATAACAAAGTATAAATAAAATTAACCAACTTAATTTTTTGTATACAATGTTTCTAAATGTTTCCTTTTATCTAAATAGTTTCGCGTTGTTTTCATCAAGAAAACAAACGTTAATGGATGTTTTGCAGCCAGACAAAAGGTGGCGCATTTTGTCAGCTATCATGTTTTGTGGCATGTTTTACTACCTTTTACTATCAGACAACAAGTTCGCCATGTTTTTATTAAAAAAAAAAAGCGTTGTTGTTAATGTTTTGCAATCAGTCAAAAGGTGGCGCATTTTGTCAGTAGTCATATTTTGCGGCATGTTTAAAAAAATAGTTCTCGATGTTCTTATCATGAAATAAAACTTTGTTGGAAATGTTTTGCAACCAGACAAAAGGTGGCGCATTTTGTCAGCTGCCATGTTTTGTGGGATGTATCAAAAACAAGGTCGCGTTGTTTTCATCAAGAAAACACACGGTGGTGAGAGGTTTTGCAAACAGACAAGCATTGAACATGTTTCATTTCCATTATAAATATGTTTTCGGAAAAAGGTTGCGATGTTTTCATCTAAATTACAAACGTTGGAATTGCTTCGCAAGCACACAAAAGGTGGCTCCACTCTTATAAAAAAAAACATGAATGTCTACAAAAGTCACGCTTTTTCATCAATTTTAACGGTTTTTTTTAACAGTGATTTTATACCCCTTAAAAAATAAGTAAAAAGGTACATTGTAGAAGTGGAGAAACATCGATGTTTATCGATGTTTTTAGTAAAAATGATATATTTAATGCAGTGGTGATCAAAATGTAATTTTGCTGTGAAAAAGTATAATTGAATGAATTTCAAATTTATGTAAAGAAAATAGATTTTTATATGCCTTAACTAAAAGTGCATATATCAGATTATAGCAAATATCTTTGTCCTTAGAAATACCGAAAACAGTTCAATGATTAGCCTGTTTTAGCAAATACATATGTAAGTTGTTCCTTAATTAAACACAGATATTTTTAACTGAAGGCCTAGCTACACTGGATCGTGGAATGAAAAACTCCACAAAAAAAAAAAAATAGCAATATATTTTTTCGCTTCAAATATAACCAATCAAATGTCACACATTTTCTCTCTTTCTATACGTGTGACGGCTGCGACGCCGGCAGAATTTGGCTTTCCAACCACGTATGCACACAGATTTCTATAGACCCCACGCAGATAAAGTTTGTTCCAAATTTAAGCAACGCCCCCTTCCGCCCCCACAAATCGCGAAAAACCACCACACCCACAGTTTTTAAGATAATACAGTTTTTATGATAATTGACGTTATCTAGTAAAATTATCTATTATCCAAAAAAATTAATGGTTACTAGAGCCTATTTGATTTGTGACAATTATGGTACATTACTTTGAACACCTTTCTCTCCGAGACTATAAAAGTTAGAGCAACCAAATTCGGTGACAATTCTCCGAGGATGTTGACCTATATCAAGTTTATTTTAAAATTTGGCCACGCCCACTTGCGCCCACGTAAATGATATAAAATATAATAACAAGAGCAAAAAATTTCAAAATTTCATCGAGATCGGTTAATAAACAGAGAAGATATTTGAGGAAATATGATATTTGGAGGACATATAATTACCTGTATCTCAGAGACTATGAGAGCTAGAGCTACAGAATTCTGAATTCTGGGACAATACTGCTATGTTGTGCACGCAGATCATGCACGCACAGATCCTGTAATCGACAAAAAACTAAAATATTCAATTACAAGACCAATTTAGCACACGTATAGATTACCATCTTTATGATATATACTTTAAAAATTTCATTGAGATCGAACAATAAACAACGAATATATTAAGCGAATAAGTTTCGCTTTGCACGCCGCGGTACGAACAGTCTGGAGAGGTGGGGGTAACAGCAGGTACACATGTTATGTTAATGTTATAATAACATAATACAATTTTAGTTATACATGTTACATCAATGTTATATTAACATAGTATAATTTATTTTAGACATTTTATATGAATGTTATGTTAATTAATTTTATGTTAATATACATTTCTTCTATTAATTCAATTGTTAATTAAATTAAGTTAATCTATAAATGTTCAAATTGCATATATTTATGGATGTTTGATGGTTAGTATGTTAAATTTTCTTTTATTTTAACATTTTTGAAGTTAAAAGTGTCAATTAAATTAAACCTCTGTATGAATTGAAGTTTTTTAGGTATTTCTTTATTTAATTAATGGTCATTAAATCTAACAGACGCGAAGATGTGGTAGTGGGCTAGACTGTAGTCGACATCCAAAATGGGTGCGTGGGCGTTATGACTCCAAAGTTTTTGTCATAAGGCCCTCGGGCGAAATGTCACTTTTAAAAGTGTCATATCGAAACTGTCAATGACAGTTTATGCTTTGACACCTCTTATAAGTATAATAGCGCCCTCAACTTTTAAAAACTTGTAAAGTGCATCAAGAATCAACAAGAGTATCGTTAATAAAAGTACCGTTTATTATGTTATCTGTCTAAAGCGTTATACATGTTTTCGGCACAATGATCCTCTTAAATTATGCTTCAAAACTAGCTTAGAATTCTATTATTATTAACAATACTAATCTTTATTGATCTGATTGGGTTTTTCTGGGTTTTCCCCAATCCTACCAACAAATATTGGATCATTTATAATTTTTGCTTACCCCAGATCTAACTCTAACTTAAATTTTTTTTTCTTTTCAGTTCATAATTTATATTTAATTGTATTTGTATTTGTAATCTTTAACTTAATTTTTATACTTGGTAATTTTTTCTTTGCCGACTGCTTTTAGTCTTGCATAAATAAATAAATAAATAAATAAAATGTTATATTTGTCTCCTTTCTTTGCATCCTTGTGTTACACGATCTTACGTACTAGCGTGTATTTCTTATATATTTTAAGCATACAGGCAAAAAAAAATTTTTTTCATTGTATGTCCACATACCAAAAATCTCTAAAGATTTTGTAAAGAAATGATTTTAAGAATTTGAAAATTTCGGAGCTTACAAAATGTCAGTGATATACAATTAGTATTTCCGAAGTCACTGACGTCGACTGCCATAAAATTATTTCTAATTTCAACTATCAATAATTATTACTAGTCGTGAATTTTTTTTGCAAAACTATATAAGTTAAGACATTTTCGGAGAATAGTTTTATGTGCGCATTCATGTGTTCTAAAAATTATTGAATAAATAAAATTAATTTTCAAATAAAATAAAAATGACTATCAGGTGTGCTCTACAAATTTATAAGAGCGATAAAGCAACCGAAAAGCAATTGTTGGTGTTCCTGAAAAATGGAGAGCATAGCTTTCAACTGTCTAAAAAAATTTGTGAGATTTGACAAAATTAAATATTTATTAAATTGAACTAAAATATCTTTAAATTGAATAAGAATGCAAAAAATATGTTTGAAAATAGGATGTGATGTATTGATCCAACAAATTCAAAAGGTTCCCGTCTCTTTCTTTTTATTTTTAGCAGTAATTCGTTATTGTTTGAGTCAACATGCGGCATTCTCTTTTAAATTGAAAAAAATATCTGCAGTTAATTGCTACTTTTACTTTTGTTCAAATTTATGTATTTATGGTTCCAGATTGTAATGAATAATCAGGTTCCATTTTGATGAAATTGTCTAGTTTTCCTTGAACGTCTAGTTATATCATTGCGCCTTTGTCGATGGGTGTTTCTTGCACTTGATCTAGTTTTGTTGTATTAAGGCTGGCGACGTTGTTCATCAAGGTAAGGATAAGTAGACAGCATAATATAGTAACTAATGTACTTGGTTCGTTTCTGAGGTCTATTTTATTCTCTTTTCTATTTGTTTTCAATGAACAAATTTTTCCATATATTCCTAGGCGACTGCTTTCAATTTGTATAAGTGGCTGTTTTGTAGGCCCTGTTATCAGGTTTTCCATTTTGGCAAAAAGTTTATTCTTATTTTTAATATTAATTTCCAACGTTCTGTTAATAAAACTCTCTGATCCTGTTTACTCTTGAAAGTCGTTAACGTTGGTCATCCGATTACCAAGTATCTTGAAGTCAAAAAGTTATTAGATTCATCGGTGTAGTTCATTGGATATAATAGGCGCAGTGTGCTGCCATCAGTTATTCTTTTCAATTGATGTTTTACTGGTTTTAGCTTAGCTTCCCAATTTCTTCCAAATTGGGAGCTTGCCGGCGGGAAAAACTGCGATCTTTGAATATTATTGAGAACCTTGAAGAAATCTTTTGTTTTGTAACTTTATCGTTTGCCATTTCTCTTAGTTTTTTCATGTAATTGTCGACTTTATATTCTTTCGTATGATTGTTGACGGAACATTCTTTCTGATTTTGGCTGTATTGACTTGTAAGATTATTGTCTTGAAGCGACCTCTTCTCTTTATCTTCAACGACCGGTATCTTTATCTGATCATTTGTTGCTGTGTCATTGACGAGATCCATGCAGCTCTCATCTTCAGAAGAAGTTTTTGTTTGTAAAACTTCTCCAATTTTCAATAATTTCTCTATATTGAGTGCAGGTTGTAATTTTTTAGCTTCGGGTATCTTCCCTGCTCCAGATTTTGTGCGTTGCCATATAACCTTGTCCTCTTGTTTTAGACAATTTGTAAGAATTTCGGCAAACATATCCCCTCCAATTAGAATATCAATCTGACTTCGCTTATTGAATGTGGAATCTGTCAGAACTTAATTTGTCAAAGCCTTTTTATTGTACTGAAAAATTGTGGAGGCTGAGGGCTTACCACTTTTGTTAATACCACTGCGGCGGCTTTAAATTTGTCGTTGCTTGGAAACCTTGGACGAATTCTCAATTTAACGATTGCCTTAGATACTTCCACTAGATTTTCTCCAAGTCCATATATTTCTGTTAGCCTTTTTCGTTTCGTTAACTTAAGTTTTTGCGCTGCTTCCTCGACAATAACTGTGATTTGCGATCCTTGGTCCAATAGTGCCCGACAGATGATTCATTCTCCCGTGTTTGACTGTACTTCTTTATGTAGTAGTGCTGATCTAGTCGTCATTGTCGTTTTAATTTTATCTTCAAAATGCAGTAATTCGTGATGGTTTTATTGCATTTCTCACAGGTCTCTTGGCACGGCTGGTAAAATGAGAATTTGTGGTTTAAGCATCTGAAACATATACGTTCAGATAGGACGAAATTCTTTCTACTGGCTCTATATTTTGTAATTTTTTCGCATTTGAGTATCTTGTGACCTGGTACTTTACAATACTTGCATGCATTGTCTACCGTCGTACTCATAATCTTTGGGTTTTCTTTGTAGCTCCTTGGTCTTGTATTACATACTCTAGCGTCTGAAGTTCCTTTGTCTTATTATGTCAATTTCATACTGCTGCAGACCCTGCCGATCAAATTTTCTGATTAGAATGCTAGCAATGAATGGCTCTGCATCCCAGGACTTGACTGGGCTTGAAAATAGTTTTCTCGAATTTTCGTATCTAATCCTTAAAATATTTAACGCTGTGTCGCAGTTTTCTGTGCTGATGTGTAAGTGCCTTATTAATTGCGCCGCTTCTTCTATTACCAGTTGTTTTAGTCGTATGAATTTTGACTTGATATCTAACTCGCCATTTGTGTCTACCATTTAAGAAAATGTATCCGAAAAGCTTGACCATTTCATTTTCTTCTATGTCGTTTATCATTGTCTCATTCAATGATTGCTTAATTGTTTTTTTATTTAACTCAATCATTATTCTATTTTTAATATCTCCAAAAAACGCCGGTGTTTTCACGGGTTTTAGCCTAATTCTTTGTTCTGACGGCTTGTTCTCTGTGAGCCATCGTATTTTTTTTTCTTTTTTCTTCGTTTATATCTTCATAGTGATCCCGTATCGAATTAGTTGCTTGGCTATGTTTTTTAGCACCTTAAATAGCTCTGTCAGTCAATCGAAATCTTCTTAGATGTTGTCATAATCATTTTGGTGCTGTTTATGGTTTTCTCCAGCACGATTCATCGATCTATGTAAGATGCGAGCTGCTCGGTAAAATTCTTCTGCTCGTATTTAATTTTCCTCTATGTCGTTTATCATTGTCTCATTCAATGATTGCTTAATTGTTTTTTTATTTAACTCATTCATTATTCTATTTTTAATAACTTAAGTTTTTTCGTAAGGTTTTTTTTTCAAAGTATTTGTCTGCCAACAGCGATTCATGTGCTTGCAAAATTTGATGCTGTGTTTTGAACAATTCCCACTGTTCCTGAACTTTTGTCGCCCAATTCAGACTAGGCTATTCGTCTTGGGTTATTTCCTCGTCCCAGCGTTATAGCTGCGCATATATTGCAGCCTGACTTGCCACTAATGCGTTCAACTGTTCCCAGGTGTAAACCATTTTTAAGTATATTTATATAATTCTTTAATTCGTTTTTTTTTTTAATTTTTAATATCTATTTTTAAAATGTTTCTTAATTTTCTTTTTCAACGCCCGGATGTTGTAAGGATCTGGGTGTTTTTCGTTGTTTGCCGGCTGCTCTCCGTGTTTTCAGCTACAATGCCCAGATGTTATAAGGATCTGTTTGCTGCTTGTTCTAGTGATTGCTCGTGTTCTCTGTGGTTATGCCAAACCGAACTCAGAGGTGGAGCTTCAGATTTCAGCGATCTTTGCCAGGTTCCCGCGCTGCCTTTTTGTTTTTCCGCCGTTGTGGTTTACTTTTTTCCACTTTTTACCGCTTGCTCAAGTTCTCTGTGGTTACGCCGAACCAAACTCAGAGGTGGAGCTTCAGATTTTTGTTGCAGGATTCCCACGTCGATTTCTTCAACGATCGTTGCCAGGTTTCCGCGTCGCCTTGTTGTATTTCCACCGTTGTGGTATACTTTTTACCGCTTGCTCGTATTCACTGTGGTTACGCCGAGCCGTACTCAGAGTTGGAGCCGAAGATTTTCGGATTTTTTTGCCGCCGCCGCCATTTTTCAGCTCTGATTCCCACGACGCTCTTTTCCTGCGTCGCTCAGTGCTGATTCCTTCGCAGATCTGTCTTCTGCGTCGCTTGTTGTTGCTCTGCTGCCTTTCGTCCAGTCCCACGCTGCAGTCGCACGTAGTTTGTATTTTTTATATTTCCCTAGCTGCGCCACGATGCACGACAGGTGCTATCTATGGACTTGTTTCCGTGATGCCGATTAAAGTATCTACTGGAAGTGGCAGTCACTAATCAAAATTGCTCGAAGGACAATATGCATGCAAATCTGTACTTGAACTTTGTCGCGATGTTAGTCGCAACGTCAGAACTAGTATGTAAGCACGCTTGCCAATCCGTAACTAAACACTCACGCGTTTGTTTAAGAACTGTGTCGTTGCCAATTTGTGGTTATATTATATTTGTGGTTATATTATATTTAAATATATTTGAGCAATTCCCCATAATTTTACTTTTCCATTCTTGATCTTCATCGCATATCAGATTGGGGTAGCGGATTACATCGGCATTCATCGAAGTAATGTATTATTCTTCCCCTGAATTCGTTGCGTGTATTAAAATCGGTTATAATATACTTAGGTTTTACTGGTTCTGCAGTTACTGTGCCCACATTTATTAAGCTGCGACTCCGAAGACCAGACAGTTTTTGGCGGCTTATACAAAATGGTATGACTGGTATCCAAGATGTTAGTTCCCGACTTAACAAATCCTCCGATATTGGTACCTTTGCGTGCACTTATTGACGTGGTACAATTTATAAAACCAATTGACAAAATCGTAATAGCTGGGTCCCTGCTGTAACTGATGTTCTGGAATCTCCTATTTTTTATTTTTCTTAGATTTTTTGGAAAATTTTTTCACTTATATCAAATTTAACCTTTAAGAGATTTATTGATCACCATATAGAATGCATGACATGACAATGAACAGCCCCACTTGATAATTTGGTCATCTCATTAAACTGCCTTCAGTTATTGCGCTGAGGCGTCTTTAAGACTTCCACACCGTTGGAGAATTGTCTCCAGAATTCGCAATAAGCTAAACACAACTTGTAAGCTTAATAATTACTTTATTTTAAATTTAATTAATTTCCAATTACAAATCGTGTGTGCACTGAGTTAATGCAATGAGAAGAGTGAAAAATCTCATGCGCGAAAAGTAGCAAAGGCACAGAAGAATACAGCATAAAAGAAATACAAGAGAGAGAAAGAGAGAGAATAACTGTGATTTGGCTGCCGCTCTTATGCGTTCACAAAGTGCATAGCTGATCTATCTACTACACTGCTTGGTTTGAACTGCTTGTCGTAGCCTGAACAGTTTCATTTAGCTACTCAAACAGCGATGGCGCCGACTGCATTTCTAAAAAAATTAATTTTTTCTACAATTCAAAATTTCTATAAAAATAATATAATTTAATATTTTTTTTTTTTTTTAAATGCAACATATTTTCTGCATTTAATCATATCACTTAGAGGATGCAGCAAATAAGTCTTGCATTCTTTAGCCCTTGCTGTTACAGTTATATGACTGCGATCTTGATTTAATCATACACACGTAATTACATAAATTAGAAATTTTAGCTTGGAGAAAGCGAGCTGATTTATAAAGCAAACCTTTGAAATTTATTACAGAGTGAAATCGAACCAACCTTTCTTATACGTATATATTGGCACAATTGCACAACAAAACAAATTATAAAAAAATGTTACGAATTATCTAATTTATTGCATGTTAAATGTTTTCCTTTATCTTAATTGGCTCGCGATTTTTTAATCAGGAAAACAAACGTTGGTGGAAATGTTTTGCAAACAGACAAGAGGTGGCGCTTTTTGTCAGCTGTCATGTTTTGTGACATGTTTCATTTCCATTTAAAAAAATGTTCAGAAAACTAGTGCGCGATGTTTTCGTAAGGAAAACAAACGGTGGAAATATTTTGCAAACAGACACAAGATGGCGCTTTTTGTCAGGTGTCATGTTTTGTTTCCATATGTTTTTATCAAGAAGTCTGACTTGGAAATGTTTTGCAAGCAGACTAGAACATGTTGTATTTTCAATTAAAATTAGATTTGGAGACAATCCCGCGACTTTTGTATTTAGAAAAAAATTATAAGCGGAGCGCAATTTAATTTATTTTAAGTTTTTTAGCAATAATTTGGCAGTCAAGGCAATAAAAGTGATTTTTTTTAAACCATGTTGGGAGTTTGTTGTGCCTCAGGGATAGAAGTTGTGTAACTAAGTTAAATTTAATGAAGTCCAAAAATTGCACGTTTTGATTTGGAAATTTATCACCATATAAAAATTGGCTTAAATTTGCGACATGTTTTTTATTTTATAATTCGAATTATAATATTCTGCAATAAAACTATGAATAAAAAGACTAAGAAAAACAGTTTTCACTCATTCATTTGTCAATTTGTGTTTTCGCACCTTTTTTTCAACTCTCGAAATCAAAATAGTCTGTGTTCAAAAACGGTCGTTCCAGAAACAGATTCGGATTTGGTGTTTCCAATCAGCTGTTCACAGCTACAAAATACAAAATGTGTAAAGTGGCCAGTCGAACACACAAAACTCTGCTCTGAGGCAAATTTCGTTTTGATTTCTTTTTCAATAATATGTACTAGATCGTTCAAAAAGTCCCCGGACTGACACATAGGGTACGACACTTGTTGAATTAAATTTGTTTGACAGACTAATTCATTTCTAGGCTGCTGTCAAAATTTGTGCGCAATCGGACGCGTTGCTTCGAGCTAGAATTTTTGTGGTGCAACTTTTTGATTTTTTTGAAAAATGGAAAATGCTGAATTTCGTGTTTTGATTAAACATTGCTTTTTGATGGAAAAAAATACCGTGGAAGCGAAGACATGGCTTGGTAAGCATTACGGGGTCTCTGCTTCAGGTAAATCAACCATTTGCGATTGGTATTCCAACTTTAAACGTTTGGGAATAGCAAAAGAGGTGATTATCCCAGAGATCATCAGACAAGTCCGTCAAATCGTGTTGACTGATCGAAGAGTCAAAGTGCGTGAATTTGCTGAGACTGTGGGGATATCAACTGGGTCGGCGGTTTCGATTTCGAACGACCATTTGCAAATAAAAATGTAAAATGGGTTCCGCATTTTCTAGATTTTAAACAACCACAAAAAAACTCCTACACGAGGTAAAAGTCTAGTGTCGAAAGCAATTTCTAGCCCCAAAATTTCTGATATCCAATTTTGTGACGAACAAAAGTCAGTTTAAAATAAAAATTTTAAATAAAAATATAATTAACAAAAAAAACAAGTGGGAAAGGCTATAGTCGAGATCCCGACAATAGGATACCCGTAACTTAAATTAAATATATATAAAAGTATTATTAAAATTTATTATTCAATTTAATACAAAATATAAAAGTATTGTAAAAAAAATTTTTTTAAAAAAGAAAATGCTTTTTAAGAATTAACTATAATTATTAAAATGTATTATTATAGGCCCTGAATCCCCATTGGGGCATGGCTTGTTGCTCAATTTGCCTCGTCCTCTTAATTATGAGAATCGAAAAGGAAGGTTTTTGTCCAAATTTGAAAATTAGCAGCTTCGGTTAAAATCAGGTTAAAAACTGATTTTGGTTATCAACTGCTTCATGTTCACAATTGTTTCAACATCTTCAGGTTATCAACTGCTTTATATTAGCAACTGCTTCAGGTTTAATTCAAGTAGCAACTTTTCAGGTCTAAGAAAAAAATTCTGCATACTTTGAAATCAATTCAAACTTTTATGGTTTACAAAATATTTAATGAGATAAATTAGGCAAAAACAAAAATTGTGTCACAAATGCAAATAGCATGATTTCAAGAGATGTTAGATTTCCATCCTCAGTACCGTTTCTGCTAGTTGACCAACAATTTAAACTTAATGTTATCTTTGCGTCGCTAGAACCAGTTGAAAATTCTAAGACGCAAGAATGATAAAAAGGTTTGAATGCCATGTTGTGTTGCTGTTGTGACTTAGTTGAAATCTAATACATAAGATTTTAGGCCAACTTTTAAGTCTCTTTGGTTACCGACCCCTCTACTGAGTATCAGGCCATATTTAACAAACAACAACACACAGCACTTGCATAAAAGCGTGGAGCATGGCATGGTACAGCTGATTCAAGAGATGGCAGTCCCTATCATCAATACCATTTGGGATGCCTTGCTTGGCGATTCAAGCCGATTGTGATATTTGCGTCGTCAGAACCAGTTGAGAATTATTTGATGTTTTTTGTTAAGTCTAATAATATTAAAACTATTGCATACTCTAAGGAGCTTATTTTACTTCAAGAACTTTGGCACGTTATTTCTGCTGTTCCACTTGTCCGATCTTGCTGCGATTTTATAGAATAATAGATAATAACTACTTGCAACTCTAATACCCACAAAAAAGTATTATCTTAAAAACTATGGGTGTAGTGGTTTTTCGCGATTTGCGACTGCGAAAGGGGGCGTGACAAACATTTAAAAAAGACTTGACCTGCGGGGGGTACATAGAAATCTGCGCCCCAAATTTGGTTACTCCATCTCTTTTAGTCTCTGAGATCCTTTTGTTTAAAGAAATTACTTGTATTACTTTAAAAACATTAAATCACCATAACTGCTGTTCTACTTGTCCGATCTTGCTGCGATTTAATAGGATAATAGATAGTTGCAACATGCAAGAAAAGTATTATCTTAAAAACTGTGGGTGTGGTGGTTTTTCGCGATTTGCGGGGGTGGAGGGGGGCGTGGCTTAAATTTAAAACAATCTTGATCTGCGTGAGGTATATAAAAATCTGTGTGTCAAATTTGGTTCCGCTATCTCTTATATTCTCTGAGATCCCTTTGTTCAAACAGACGAGCGAACGGCTTTTCGCTATTTGCAGAGATGGAGGGGGCGAGTCTTCAATTTGAAACAAACTTGATCTGCGTGGGTATATAGAAGTCTGTGAGTGAAAGTTTGGTATCTCTATCTCTTATAGTCTCTGAGTTCCTTTTGTTCATACGGACGGACGGACAGACGGACAGACACACATGGCTATATCGACTCGGCTGTTGATGCTGATTAAGAATATAGGGTCGGAGATGCCTCCTTCTCCCTGTTACATACATTCCAACGAACACAATATACCCTTTTACTTATTTTTTAAGTAACGGGTATAAAAACAACGAAAATTGGCATTGTGCACTGTGCGCAAAAAGGGTGATCTTCTTTGTACATAATAATTAGTTTTTGCGCAGTGCCGAATGCCAATTTCCGTTTTTTTTCAGACCCCGTACTTAAAAAAAAGTCTATTGGGTCTATTGGGTTTGTTTTAACGAATATGTGCGTAACAGGCAGGAGGTGGAGGCAGACACTATAAAGTATATATATTCTTCATCAGCATTAATTGCCAAGACGATATTGCAATGTCCGTCTGTCAGCAAGCAGATCAAGTTTATTTTATAGTTTGGCCACGCCCCCTTTAGCGCCTAGAAATCGACACAGAAAAGGTCATATCCAAATTATAAGAGAGATTTAAAAGCTAGTGTCACCACATTTGGTATGTAGATTCCTCTATATTGTAGGCAGATCAAGCTTGTTTCTTTTTTCGATCGGACCACCATATCATATAGCTGTCATAGGACCGATAGGGTGAAAATCAAGTCTGAGTAAAATAACTTTTTTGTTTTATGAGATATCATAACCAAACTTATGGAATATGCATTTAAGTTAGTCTTACCGAAGTTGGTTCAAATCGGACCACTGTATCATATAGCTGTCATAGGACCGATCGGTCAAATATTAAGTCATAGCATGAACAATTTTTTTGTTTAACGAGATATCGTAACCATACTAATAGAATATGCATTTATAGATCTTATAGACTTATAGATCCTGACCAAAGTTGGTTCTAATCGAACCAAAAACTTTTCGTACTTAAACGTGATCTTCGACCAATAAACAGGTAATATCTTCAAAACCCCTCAGCCAAAACTGATATGTCATATACCAAAAAACGCATTTTACATTTTACAACATACTCATATTTAATAAAAATCGTCTGAGCCGTTTTGTCAGAAATCACCAAAATGTAAGCTAAAAAAACTTATTCACCTTTAAAATGTTACGTGAATACTTTACAAAAAAAAATTTTAAGAAACGCCTAAAAGCCCTCAAACTTACCTTTCCAATGATATATTGAACATGTCTGTAGCTTCTATGGTTTGGAAACAATTTTTGCGGGTTTTAGCGTCTTCCCGCTAAACCAGCGGTTTTTTCAAAATATCGTAGAACAAACATTTCAAGATTTTCGAAAGGAATAAATCCCCATCATTACATCTAAGCTTTTTAGCGCTTTGATACAAACAGACAAACAAACAAACTAACATTTCATCTCGTTTTGAGAAATCCACAACAAATTTAAAATTTAATTATCTTTTGAACCAGTTGTCGAATTTGGGTGATCGAGGTATCAGTCAACGCGTATTTATGACACTTACCCCCCGTATCTCTTGACCCAGGTGTGTTAGAAAAAGTTTAAGTTTAAGGTTCTGTAAGTTAGGTCTAAGCCTTTCGATCGGTATATACCTTGATCTAATCGGACAGTTGTAAAAAATTTTCCAAATTATCTTTATATATTGCTAGTCGCCTTTCGCACCCTTCGTGCTGCTTTCGTCACTAGCGAAAGGAAAACAAGTTGCCGATTCCAAGTCCTGTTTGGACATGTATAACCGCAATCCAAGCGAATTTTTGCGTCGATATATCACCATGGATGGATCCATCACTACATTCCGGAGTCCAATCGGTCTTCAGCTGAGTGGCGAGAGCCCGGTGAAAGCCGGTCAAAGCGTGTGAAGGACTTCTTTAAATCAGACGATAAGATAAAGTTGATAAAAGACGTGGAGAAGTACACCATCCTATATGACTTGGATGATAAAAGCATTTCGATGCAATTTTTAAAGATTGACCCAATATGCGCGTCGGCTGCGTTCCTCCTTCTCGTTTGCCTTCAGCTTAGGGCAATATGCCAACAATCCCTTCTTCATATTATTCTTTTCTTCAAATTATTCTTTTTTTTATTTTTCAAGTTTGGCGCATTTTTAGTTGTAAGAAAATCACAGCTGACTCCCCAATGTGTCCACTCAACATTTGGTTACTTTTTGGTGTTGCGTTGGTCACACTAGTTTTCGACGCTAGGCATCAAAATATATCACTTTTTTTTCGCTCCACACAAATTTTGGTGAGTACCTACCTAAAGCACGAAAAGAGATTTAAAAGACAAAGATAAAAAGGAGCAGATAGCAGTGTCAAATTGCATTTAAGCATTATAAAAAAATAGTATTATTCTAAATATACTATTCTGCAAGCAAACCATTATTGAAAAGTCTAAAAATAATAGTTTTCACACTTACTTTTGTCAATTTGTGTTTTGCGCCTATTTTTTAGTTCTCGAAATCAAAATTAAATCAGTGTGCAAAAAGTGTCATTTCTGAAACTGATTCAGATTTGCTTAAAAAAAATCGAAATCAAATCTGAATCTGTTTCAGCAATACCTCTATAAATCGCAGAAAATATATTTAAAATAGTCAGATTTCCGACCAATGGCAACTTTAAAATGATTCTTGCAAACGAACTTTAAAAATAACCAGTGTTAGCTATAAAATAGCTAAGATGGCAGCAGTGATTCCGAGTCATAACCGTTGTACGAAAATAAGTAGGTACTTTTTAAATTAAACTAGACATATAAAATATTGTACAAATTTTTGTTTGAAATAGTTTAAAAAACTTTGAATATAAAAATAAAAATAAATAAAAAAATTAATAAAATATTAATTATAATCAGTCTTGTACTTTAACGAATGCTGTTAGACTTTAATCGATATATTTTAACGTAATCGATGTATTAGCAGTCTGGCAATGTTGAACAGCACTGATGACGTTTTTTCACGCGTTGTATTTTTTTAAAGCATATTTGATGTGGAAAATTTAAGCATTTGCAAAATGCAAAAGCATAAAACAAGCAAATAACACACAGCGGGGGCCGAGTGTAGCAGTCGAGTCAAACAACAGCACAAAGAATACGCAAGTGACCCTCACCCTTCATCACAGGACAGAGTATAATATTAATTAAGAAGAAGAAGGCAATAAAAACAACTGTAAGACGACCTTGGAGTTTGCATACAATATGCAAAGTAACTCCACGAAAACCAAGGAAATGTTTATTGTGCGTGCTTTAGAAAAAATCCTTGCCGATAAGGACATACGGCGTTCACATCACTCGCAGCTGAAAAAGTCGTGCGACACAGCGCTTGAACAAATTAAAGCGGAGCTCATAAATGCGGGTCAAATCGCTGAGGGCAATGAGCTGCCTTGCGCGGCATTGCCGCTGCCCAAAAATGACGCGGCAAGCATTATTAATGCGGAAACGTATTTCCTGCCCTTCGAGCTAGCCTGCAAGAGCCGATCGCCGCGCATTGTGGTCACAGCATTGGATTGCCTGCAGAAGCTTATCGCTTATGGCCATTTGACGGGGGCCATCCAGGACTCGGCCAATCCGGGTCATCTACTGATCGATCGCATTGTTATCACAATCTATGGCTGCTTCAATGGTCCCCAAACCGACGAGGGCGTCCAGTTGCAGATCATCAAGGCCTTGCTCACCGTTGTTACTTCGCAACATGTGGAGATTCACGAGTTTACGCTTTTGCAAGCGGTTCGCACTTGCTATGACATCTACTTATCCAGCAGGAATTTGGTCAACCAAACAACGGCACGAGCCACACTAACCCAAATGTTAAATGTCATATTTGCACGTATGGAGAATCAAGTGTACGAGGTGGCACCAACGCCAACGACGACGGCGGCTCCAAATGGAAACATCAATAGCCCCAAAAGCAACGGAGAAGAAATGTCGCCGGCAGTAGAAGGATCGGGATCGGACACTGATGAAGTAATTGCCTCTGAGCTGCTGGCTGAGATTATAACAGGTGATTAATAAGTTCCCTTTTTAAATACATACATAACGAACATATGTACATGTGTTTAGATCTGAGATAAAATTATACGTATAATCAAAATAAAAATAAATTCTTTATGATTTTTTGAATTGAATTTTAAATATTAATAATTACGGTGCTTCTAGCTAATCTTACGTGTTCTTAATTGATTAAGTATTAAAATTAATTTAAATGTATTAATACTGAATGCGCTAATTTTCATTCAAATAATTTCAATATTCGGTATATTTATAATAATTTTCATAACACATACGCTTACTGTATTACAGCTGCCTTTAATGAGGCAATGAAGGAACAGAGCCAAGATTTGCCGTCCGATCTGCCGGAGGTGGAACCGTCTGTCAATGGTAATGGTTCCGTCGACTCTTCGCACTCGGATCACGACAGTGTAGAGCTGCACAGCGAGAATGATGCAATAGTAACGGCTAAATTTACTCACATTCTGCAAAAGGATGCATTTTTGGTATTCCGGGCATTGTGTAAACTATCAATGAAGCCGTTGCCCGAGGGTCAGCCGGATCCAAAGTCGCATGAGCTGCGTTCCAAGGTATTATCGCTGCATCTTTTGCTGCTGATACTACAAAATGCTGGACCAGTCTTCCGCTCCAACGAAATGTTCATTATGGCCATTAAGCAGTACCTGTGCGTTGCACTCTCCAACAATGGAGTAAGCCTGGTGGCCGAGGTCTTTGAGTTGTCGCTATCCATATTTGTGGCGCTGCTGTCGAACTTTAAGGTGCATCTTAAGCGTCAGATTGAGGTCTTCTTCAAGGAGATTTTCCTTAACATTCTGGAGGCCAGTTCAAGTTCTTTCGAACACAAGTGGATGGTCATACAGGCGCTAACCCGCATCTGTGCTGATGCACAGTCAGTGGTGGACATATATGTGAACTACGACTGTGATTTCTCGGCTGCCAATCTGTTTGAAAGACTCGTCAACGATCTTTCAAAGATTGCCCAAGGTCGACAAGCACTGGAACTTGGAGCTAATCCGATGCAGGAGAAGTCAATGCGTATACGCGGCTTGGAGTGCCTCGTCTCCATACTAAAGTGTATGGTCGAATGGAGTAAGGATCTGTACGTCAATCCCAACATGCCTGCTTCTGCCTTGCAGGTAAGTGTGATCTCAAAGAAGTAATATCAATATCAATCAATTTATCAATTTATATTGTAGGTGCAATCACTACAGTCACCAACACAGGACACACAGGTTGCCGACAATGTGGACGCGCTCTCCGCGCTTAATTCCAGCCTTCGTTCGACGCACGGAGGCTCCAGTCATAGCCTTAACTCGTATGGCAGTGCCAAGAATCAAGAGCTACTGGACTTGCCAGAGGCGCTGGAAGAGCGCAAGATGCGCAAGGAGGTGATGGAGACGGGCATTGAGCTGTTTAACCGGAAGCCACAGAAGGGTGTCCAGTTTTTGCAGGAGAAGCAGCTTCTGGGTAACACCTGTCAAGACATTGCCCGATGGCTGCATGATGACGAGCGTCTAGATAAGACTGTCATTGGTAACTATCTCGGTGAAAATGATGATCACTCCAAGGAGGTGATGTGCGCCTACATCGATGCCTTTGACTTTCGCCAACTGGAGGTGGTTGCAGCTTTGCGTATTCTTCTCGAAGAATTCCGACTGCCAGGCGAGGCGCAGAAGATCGATCGACTAATGGAGAAATTTGCTAGCAGATATTGCGAATGTAATCCACAGAATCAGTTATTCCAAATGGCTGACACTGTATATGTGCTGGCCTTTAGCATTATAATGCTGACAACGGATCTGCACTCGCCGCAGGTGAAGCACAAGATGACCAAGGAGCAATATATCAAAATGAATCGCGGCATCAGCGATAGCAAAGACGATCTGCCCGAAGAGTACTTATCGTCTATATACGATGAGATCGCCGAGCATGAGATCAAGATGAAAAACAATACAACAATGCTAATGGCACCAAAACCGGCAGGAAAACAGCCCTTTATCACGGAGAAACGACGCAAGCTCCTTTGGAATATAGAAATGGAGGTGATCTCCTTGACGGCGACCAATCTGATGCAGTCAGTTTCCCATGTCAAATCGCCATTTACTTCGGCCAAGCATTTGGAGCACGTGCGTCCCATGTTTAAAATGGCTTGGACACCATTTTTGGCGGCCTTTTCAGTCGGTCTTCAGGACTGCGATGATCCGGAGATAGCAACATTATGTCTGGACGGTATACGTTGCGCTATCCGCATTGCCTGCATCTTTCATATGTCGCTGGAGCGCGATGCTTACGTTCAGGCATTAGCACGCTTCACGCTCCTGAACGCCAACTCTCCCATTAATGAGATGAAGGCCAAGAACATTGACACCATCAAGACGCTCATTATGGTTGCCCATACGGATGGCAATTACCTGGGTAGCAGTTGGTTGGACATTGTGAAGTGTATTAGTCAACTGGAGCTGGCGCAGCTAATTGGAACTGGAGTGCGACCGCAGTTCCTGTCTGGTGCGCAGACCACTCTCAAGGATACACTTAATCCAAGCGTCAAGGAGCACATTGGCGAGACTAGCAGCCAGAGCGTTGTGGTGGCCGTTGATCGAATCTTTACCGGATCCATGCGACTGGATGGGGACGCTATTGTGGACTTTGTAAAGGCCTTGTGCCAAGTGTCGGTCGATGAGTTGCAACAGACTCAACCACGCATGTTCTCCTTGCAGAAGATCGTCGAGATTAGCTACTATAACATGGAACGCATCCGTTTGCAGTGGTCACGCATCTGGCAGGTGCTTGGCGAGCATTTTAATACTGTTGGTTGCAATAGCAATGAGGAGATTGCATTCTTTGCGCTAGATTCACTGCGTCAACTTTCGATGAAATTCATGGAAAAGGGTGAATTTAGTAACTTTCGGTTCCAGAAGGACTTTCTGCGTCCCTTCGAGCACATCATGAAAAAAAACAACTCCCCGGCCATACGTGACATGGTGGTGCGCTGCATCGCCCAGATGGTAAACTCCCAGGTAATGATCTCTGCCAGCGTTCGTACATATAAAATGATTACTCTTATGTTAAAATCTTACATTGCAGGCGCACAACATTCGCTCCGGATGGAAGAACATATTCTCAATCTTTCACCTAGCTGCTGGTGATCATGAGGAGCCGATTGTAGAATTGGCATTCCAGACAACGGGCAAAATCATTGGCGATCTCTATCGGCGACAGTTCTCTGTCATGGTCGACTCTTTCCAGGATGCCGTCAAGTGCCTGTCGGAATTTGCGTGCAATGCCCGCTTTCCGGACACAAGTATGGAGGCTATACGTCTGGTGCGTAATTGCGCCCAATGCGTTCATGATGCTCCTCAGCTGTTTGCGGAGCATGCGGGTATGGAAAATGATGCCTCTGTTGCAGAGGAGGATCGCGTGTGGGTTCGCGGTTGGTTTCCCATGCTCTTCTCACTCTCCTGCGTTGTCAATCGCTGTAAACTGGATGTGCGCACGCGCGGATTGACCGTACTCTTTGAGATTGTAAAGACACACGGCGATAGCTTTAAGCCAAACTGGTGGAAGGACCTGTTTAATGTGATTTTCCGCATCTTTGACAACATGAAGCTGCCGGAACATGTTACCGAGAAGTCCGAATGGATGACAACAACTTGTAATCATGCTCTGTATGCCATCATTGATGTTTTCACGCAATACTTTGATGTGTTGGGGCATCTGCTGCTCGAGGAGCTTTTCGCCCAGCTCCATTGGTGCGTTCAGCAGAACAATGAGCAGCTGGCTCGCTCCGGCACCAACTGCCTTGAGAATCTGGTCATCTCGAATGGCTTCAAGTTCAACGAGGTCACTTGGGACAAAACATGCCAGTGCATACTGGACATATTCAATGCGACGCTACCTAAGGAGCTGCTGCACTGGCGCCCAACCAAAGGAAACGAACATCAACAACCACAGCAACCACGCCGCGCCTCAACAATACAACATTCCAATAGCAACATACAGGAGCCGCCAGTTATGGCACTGGCGCACAATCATTTTGAGGCACTGCACATCAAGTGTGTGGTGCAACTGGAGCTGATACAGACGATGGACAATATTGTCTTCTTTCCCGCCACATCGCGTAAGGAGGACGCTGAGACGCTGGCCCAGGCTGCAGCCGATATAAGCGGCAGTCGGGGAGGATCCACGCAATCGCAGCAGTTGCAGTTGGATTGCCAGCGCGAGGAGCAGGGCATGTATGGCTATTTGCGTACCCGGCAACTGTTTACTCTCGCTGAGTGTCTGATGCAGTCGCATCGGTTTGCTAAACGCTTCAATGCCGATCAGGATCAGCGTAATTTGCTGTGGCGTGCCGGCTTTAAGGGATCTGTTAAGCCCAATCTGCTCAAGCAGGAGACAGCCTCGTTGGCCTGCGTGCTTCGAATCTTTTTCAAAATGTATGGAGATGAGAATCGTCGTAGCGACTGGCCTGGCATCGAGCAGGAACTGGTGCAGGTATGCAAGGAGGCACTTGGCTATTATCTCAGCTTGCAAAGCGAGGCGCATCGCGATGCCTGGACTTCGCTGCTCTTACTCATATTGACACGTTTGCTGAAAATGTCCGACGACAGGGTGAGGGACAATTTAAAAACCATTTGTAGACTTTTTAATCTAATAATTAATCTTCTCTTGCAGTTTGCCACACACGTATCCAACTATTACAGCCTGCTCTGCGACATGATGTGCTTTGATCTAAAGCCGGAACTGAGAAGTGTCCTTAGGCGCGTTTTTATGCGTATCGGTCCAGTATTCAATATTATGAGCGTGAATGTTAAATAGTCAAGGCGTATAACTTACCAGCCACGCCCCGTTTGATGACTCCCCCCTCCCCACACAAAACTACAACTTGCACCCTTTTAGTTACGCGTATATATACAGACTAAAATTTATCTTGGCTTTGTTGTTATGTTATTTTTTCCCATTGGCCTCCGTAAGCAGAGTTTATATTTTTTATTATATATTTATATACATATATATACATATGCAATTGTAACGTTTATAGGTTAAACAAAATGTTGTTGTTTTATATAATGTTTACGCACACACATTCACACACATCAATATGTATGGGTGTGTGCGTGCGTGCACGTGTAAGGCTTTAATGTGTGTGTGTCAGTTTATATACCAAATGTATAAACTAAAGTTTTTCGATTTTGAATTTGGCATAAAGATAAAAATCCTTGGTGTAACCATTTATTTAATTAATCACAACTAAAACTATATATTATGTAGCATAAATATTGATAAACCTACGCAAAACTTTAGCCTGTATATTGCTAGATTTAATTTAAATCAAATTATATATTTCAAATATATCTATTACAACAATAAACCGATTTAAATTTTAAACCGATTCCTCTGTCCTTATAATGGAAAATTGATTGACATTTAATTTTAATGGGATAAAGAACGTCAAACAGAAATAAATATCTATTTAGTTTACCAATAATAATAATAATAATAATAATAATAATAATAATAATAATAATAATAATAATAATAATAATAATAATAATAATAATAATAATAATAATAATAATAATAATAATAATAATAATAATAATAATAATAATAATAATAATAATAATAATAATAATAATAATAATTTGATTTATATAGCTGAACAAAGTCTTTATTTCCGTGATAATTAAAAAAAATATTTTGCGTGCTATCGTTTCTGTGGTAACTGTTAGTCTATTTAGGATGATGCCAGCTTAAATAAATATCTAACATATTTAAAAATGTATTAAATTTTATTAAGTGTTGAAAAACCAATAAATTAAGAAGTTCGGTATACTACCTTGCACGCATTTTGCTTATAATAAAATTAAGTGCCGAAAAGTTTGTTTTATTCAAAACATGTATACAAAAACATAAAAATTCTTTAAAATTATTTTTTAGAAATGTTAATAGAAAAACCTGCGAGACAAAATCGAAAAAGTGTCTGGCTGAGAACTGACAGGCGAAGACAGAAACAGAATTCAATGAGAAATTTCGTTCAGTTCACATTCTTAGCTATTTTCTTTGAATGTTTAACCATTAATTCTGCAAGTCTTGCAAAATAATCAAATTAGTATAACTACATTCAAGGCTGCAAACCGGTTCTAAACCTAACATCGCAGTATCGGTTCGGAATACTTGAATCGAAAGCTAAACCCTTGAAATTATTTACAGCGTGAGCCCAAACCCAAACCGTATCACTTTCTTAAATAATAGGTTCGGTTCGAAAAATAAATTATTACATACAGTTCATGTTTTTTTAATATCGCGTAACTATTTCAGACTTTGAATCAAAACCATAAAATAATAATTCGTCTTTAAAGAAGACTTGGCAATAAATTTAACGTTCTTTTTCTGACACTAACCACTGACACTTTTTTGATACTTGGCACTATGGGGAATTTTTTTTTCCGATTTTGACCTTTTGTTAGTATAAACAACGTTTAATCTTTATAGATATCTTAAGCATTTTCAAAGAATTTGTCTTACACACTCTGATATCGAACGAACGGTCGAAAATCAACCATTATTAGGAAAAACTTTCTTATATTTTTTAAAAATTTCAACCAACCTTACAAAAATGGTGTATTCTATACTGTCTTATATATCTTCACAACTTTTTGTTTAAATCGGACCACTAAATCATATAGCTGCCATAGGAACGATCATTCGAAAAACTTTCGTTGTTTTTTCCCCGTTTTTTTTGTTCATAACCACCGAATATTTTTTGTCATTTTTTGCCCAATCATTTTCTCATGGAGGATTTTAGATGCTTTAAGTATTTTGTGCTGATCTTTGCACAAACTTATAGCTTTTTTATGATGCTCAAGATGTGCGCGACGCATTTATTATAATAAATAAAAACACTTGTACTCATATGCTTATATTGAGTATACGTTTCGCTTAGAAATTCTTCAACAGGAGTCTTCAGCACACACACACGCGTTGCTAAATTGAGAGGGGATGGTAGGGGCAGGGGCCGCACGATTATATTGTTGTGGTCTGTTGCCAATTTTGAATCAATTTGATTAGAGAAGCAGAGAAGAGTCCAGCCCCGACCGAAATTTATTTTTAAAATCTAATAAAAATCATTTAATTTGCTTTCTGCAAAAGTCTGCTCATAAGTATTCCGAATGTTATCTATTTTAATGGGTCGTGAAGCGTTAGTATGTATACACATATTGAAATGCTTGTTGAAAAAATGAAGTGACTTTTAGAAGTCTTCACATGACATCCATCAATATGTTTGTTATTCTTTTCACTCAATTTTAAACAATTCGATTAACACGCTCTTCTGACTGCTAAATATCCAGAAATCAGAGAGAAACAAATGAATGACATGTTGTGTTACTTATTTGGGGAAAGCTTTGACGGGGGATACACGAATGGAGAGTGTGCTTTATTTTGTGTGATCTTAAAATTTGGAATCTTATGCTAATAAATCTTGTTAATACGTCAATTTCAACGAAAACTTAATCAGACTATCACTTCATGACGCTTTTACGAATCTTAGGTTATTTAATTCATCAAACTTGGAGATGTGCTAATTGTTAGCCAACAGTTGTTTTCTCGAATCTCGTAAATATAGTAACTGGAATCGAAACAGCTCAAACGCCTAAATTACAAAAAGGTATCGAAATTGACTAAGTGTAAGGAACTATAATATATATATACTTGGGGTACTCACTTAACCCTGGCATCATAGCAGATGGCACTTGTTCCCATTTTTAAAACGTAAATAGCAAGATTACGATGCAATCACAACATGATTTGGTCAGATAATTTATAAAAAAGACAAATGCCCCATTGTATACAAAAAACAGTTGAGAACAGACGTAGGACGCTTTTTGCGTTTTAAAAATGGGCACATGTGCCATATGCTTTGATGCCAGGGTTAAGTGAGAACCCCAAATATAAATTTTATTACTTGTGAGACTGATAAGAAAAATGTATTTTCTTAGAATTTTGTATTTAACACTAATAATCGCACTGGTCAGGAATGGGTTACATCTCTCCTGAACGTCACTTGCGTTCCCCATACAAATTAACGCACCAACTTTCTTAAGATACATATATCAACTTGCCTATTTATGACCAACACTGTCCAGCAGGCCTTACTTGACCTTTAACCTTTGATATACGACTTCTAATAAGTATGGCTCCATCTTTTTTCACTGCGGACGGCAGTTCGCGTTAGTGACGAAAGCAGCACGAAGGGTGCGGAAGGCGACTAACTATATATACAGCTAAGTTGGAAAATTTGCTGCGACTGTCCGATCAGATCGAGTTATAAAAACTTTTTCTAACCAACCTGGGTCATGAGATACGGGGGTGTAAGTAAGAGGGGAAAAATTTAGATGATTGCAGCTAATGGTGCTGTTGGGGCCTTTTGGTAAAATTTTTTATTCTTTAAAAATTCTACTTAAAAATACGCGTCGATTGATACCTCAATCACCCAAATCCCATAACTGGTTCAAAAGATAAATAAAGTTGAAAATTTTAGTGGACTTCTCAAAATGAAATGAAAAGTTAGTCTCTTTGTTTGTCTGTTTGTATCAAAGCGCTAAAAAAGCTAAGATGTAATGATGGGGATTTATTCCTCTTTGAAAATCTAGAAATGTTTGTTTTACGACTTTTTCAATTTCCCGCTAGTTTAGCGGAAAACGATAAATCCCGCCAAAATTGAAACTCCAACAGTTTCCAAGCTATAGAAGCTACAGATATGTTCTATATATCATTGGAAAGGTATGTTTGAGGGCTTTTATGCGTACCCTTATGTTTTTAAGCTTACATTTTGGCGATTTTTGACAAAACGGCTCTAACGATTTCCGTTAAATTTTATAATGTTGTAAAACGTACAATTTCGCGTTTTTTGGTATATAAACATACATTTTGGTTGAGGTGTTTGGAAGATATTACCTGTTAAGTGAATAAATACATTTTTCTATCGGTCGAAAATCACGTTTTAGTACGAAAAACTTTTTGGTTTTATGAGATATCTCAACCAAACTGATACAATATGCATTTAACTTGGTTTTATATATCCTGACCAAAGTTGGTTCAAATCGGACTGCTATATCATATAGCTGTCATAGGACCGATCGGGTCAAAATTAGGTTTTAGTATGAAAAACTTGTTTGTTTAGTGAGATATTTTAACGAAATTGATAGCATTTGCATTTAAATCAGTTTTAAAAATCCTGACCGAAGTTAGTTGTTATCGGACCACTATATCATATAGTCAATTGGTCCAATATTAAGTCTTGGTATGAAAAACTTTTTTGTTTTACGAGATATCTTAACCAAACTAATAGAATATGCATTTAAATTAGACTTATATATTCTGATCGGCTAAAATTTTTAGATTAAACTGAATTTTGTTCGTCACAAAATTGGATATCAGAAATTTTGGGGCTAGAAATTGCTTTCGTCACTAGACTTTTACCTCGTGTAGAGGTTTTTTTTGTGGGTATGCATTTAACTTGGTTTTATATATCCTGACAAAAGTTGGTTAAAATCAGACCACTATGTCATATAGCTGTCACAGAAATGCTCTACAAATTATTTAATATTTATTAATTCATAATATATATAATAACTAACGAGCCGCGTATTGGCGAGCGAAGCGAGCAGGAGGCGGAGCCCTTTAGTAAGTTATAAAATGACAGTCGATCGAATCGTATTTTTTCAATATTCATATTGAGATCATTGACAAAAATTATTAAATATTCACTTATTTTTTAAACACCATATATTCCTAAAAATAACAGTTCAAAGTGCGCTTAACTTGAATGGAAATAAACAAATATTTTTCATAGAAAACTGATTTTCTTAGAACAAAATAAACGTAACTGGGTTGAAATATTTAATTGCTGGGGCAGTTAAGCACATTATTCTTTAAATGTTTATTATCTTAAGCTAGATAAAGCTTAATATTGAGAAAACATTGTATATCTTTCGTTTCCTTATAATTTATTCATTAATAACTTTCGAGCATTGGTTTTACTTGTCGGAAAGAAGTTTGACCCGTATATTTGATCGAGAATAAGTATTTTTATGGGTTGTTCTTATCAAATTGTGGTTCCATTAATTTTTATACTTAATTTTTCGGCGAATATTCAAACATTTCATATTAAACATCTGTACTGATTGAGAATTGAGCATTTCCCTATTGAGTGTAGATTCTGCGGCTTGATTACTTTCCAGTCAAAATTCAGAGTCTGAATGGGCATTTAATTCAAAATCAATTGTAGACCTTTGGCACCCACAACAGCGTCCAGACATTAGGCAGAAAACCATTAAGAAAACACGCACAACACTCTGCTGTAGCTGGAGTTATAGCTTGGGTTGGAGCTGAAATTGAAATTGGGACCTCAGCTGGGAATGGGTTAAGTGAGGGGTAAAGTGCTGGTGATAAATGCCAAAAAGCCTCCAAGCGCAACGTCGATAATGCCGGCGCTGCATTGGACCATCGTCATCAAGGCTGACTTAGGACTGAAGTCTTGACTGTGGTCTTAGGAACCGACATCGGTGCAGAGCTCGGAGCTGTAAGCTTATCAAAATACGCGATGAATGAGCAAGGAATTTTATTCATGAAATATTTTCCACAGCACGCAGTCGGACGTAGAAACAGGTTCAAGTTCTAAAGCACTCAGGTAACATTTTACAGGTGAAATAAAGTTTTTTAGCTTACATTTTGGCGATTTCTGACAAAACGGCTCTAACGATTTCTATTAAATTTAAATATGCTATAATACGTACAATTTCGCGTTTTTTGGTATATGAAACATAAATTTTGGTTGAGGGGTTTGGAAGATATTATCTGTTAAGTGAATAAATACATTTTTCTATCGGTCGAAAATCATATATATTTATCGTTTCCAAGCTAATAGAATATGCATTTAAGTTAGACTTGTATATCCTGACCAAAGTTGGTTCTAATCGAACCACTATATCATATATCTGTCATAGGACCGATCGGGCGAAATCCGAGTATTAGTATGAAAAACTTTTTTTTTCATAGTAAGTACGGGGTCTCCCACAGTAGAGTATGCTCGGCTGTAGCAACGCGAGCAAAGCGAGCAGGGGGTGGAGCCCCCTAGTTTTTCTTTATAATTAAAGAACAACAATTGTTTAAATATGAAATACGTTCAACAACTAAATTTATATATTTTACTATTTGCCTGCATTAATGATAAAGTTACAATGTCAAAAGCAAAAGCAATTGCAAAATTTCTGATATCCACAAAAACCTCTACACGAGGTAAAGTCTAGTGACGAAAGCAATTTCAGCCCCAAAATTTCTGATATCAATTTTGTGACGAACAAAATTCAGTTTAATCTAAAATTTTAAATAAAAATATAAATTAATAAAAAGGCGAAAATTGGCATTCGGCACTGCGCAAAAGTAATTTTATGTACAAAACCCTTTTTGCTCACAGTGCACAATGCCAATTTTCGCCTTTTTTTATTAATTTATATTTATTTAAAATTTTAGATTAAACTGAATTTTGTTCGTCATAAAATTGGATATCAGAAATTTTGGGGCTAGAAATTGCTTTCGTCACTAGACTTTTACCTCGTGTAGAGGTTTTTTCTGTGGGATTTTATATAACATTGAAGCTTTGTTTCTTGTTAGATTTAAAAAACAACTAGAAATTACATTAGTTTTGAATCGCATTCATTGCTAAGCTTGGACGATACAATCCATCATAGTCGAAATAATGACACAAAATATATATTTTTATTTTAAATTTTTATATTATACTGAATTTTGTTTGTCACAACATTTGTTATCAGAAATTTTGGGGCTTGAAATTGCTTTCGTCACTAGACTTATACCTCCTGTAGAGGTTTTTTTGTGGGATATCAGAAATTTTTCAATTGCATTTGACATTGTTAACTTTATCATTAATGCGGGCATTTAGTGAAATATATAAATTTATTTGTTGAATTTCTTTCATATTTAAAAACATTTTTTCTTAAATTATAAAGAAATCTAGGGGGCTCTGCCCCCTGTTCGGTTCGCTCGCGTTGCTACAGTCGAGCATACTCTACTTTCGGAGACCCCGTACTTACTATGAACAAAAAAGATTTTCATACTAAGACTTGGATTTCGCCCGATCGGTCCTATGACATCTATATGACATAGTGGTTCGATTAGAACCAATTTGGGTCAAGTTCTATTTTTAACCAACTATCTGTAGGGATATCTGTGCCCACATATAATATGTACATTTTCTATTGATGATATGTGCATTTGTGAAAATGGATTGTGTGAAAGAGATGCAGAAAGTGCATCTGCAAAGAAGGCTACCTCAATAATGGTATCTCTGGAAATTCCCAGAGCTACATGCCAACAGAAAGAACTCATAACAGAACATCAACGTCGTCACATACGGTTCAACACATTTACCACCGACCCAAAACACAACAGCAACGCTATTGAAAAATACGACACACTTGTACTTGTTTCGATCTTTTGCAGTCTTGAAATAAACCCAAAACGTACTTATTAAAGAATCTCAGAAAAATTTCATTTTAAGATTTTCGTACTCAGTTTGGAAATTATAACTTAGTAAACTTTAGAACTCGAATATCCTTTGTTTAAGTATTAAAACAATTAATAGAATGAAGTTACTGGTGGGAGATTACATGAGTCATAGAGATATAAAACTAACTAAAAGTAACCAATATTCGTAGTCATCGATCAATTTTAAGAATTTTTCACCAAGAAACCAAAGTTCTAAAATCCATTCCTAGTCCCTGCTAGAACTATATAGTGAGAGATACATAAAAATATATAATACAAATTTAACTGAAAATTACAGGTTTTATGCATTTTGTATAGTATCTGGTGTGATAAGCATAACAGAGATCTGATGACATGAAGGAAACGACTCAATATCCCAACCCCATCCAATAGATTTGCTATTGATGGATGTTAAAAAATAAGTCAGGGATGCTATGGACAGAAAATACGGTCCAATTATGGCAAGAAGAAGAAAATACTTGGTAAAATATTATAATCTTCATACGCCAGATGTATCAAAATGATCCGGAAAACTGGTGGATATCCTTCCTATTTAATCTACGGACCTAAATGTATACCCATAAATTGTTGAAACTGATGTAGGAGTCGGTAATCCATTAACATCTATCTTATTTTTTCGCACAGCAGAATTTCGACTTAATACAACAAAGTTGATATTACAATAGATAAGGACAAAACAGGATATGCATTCTTTTTGGATATAAAAACTTAATATATATAGTATTATAATAGTATTAAGACTTATTATAAAAATGTTTTTATGGCAATTTTTTTATAGAGCTAAGTTTTCACATATGCTGTTCTTATTATTTCGCACACGTCTGTATCTTAAGAAGTTTTTATTATATATACTCATTTTATAGGAGTTGTAATTAATGAACTTAATCTCTATTCTGTTTTGGCTGTAAAGATTTCCAGTCAGAGATCGGAGAAGATATGTTTTTGACTCTAAAAACCATAATTGGATTATGTTATATACTCTTATTTATAGCTTTGCTAGAAGATAATTGTGTACAATTCTGATGTATCATAATTCCAAAATCCAAAATAGATAATAATTGTGTACAATTCTGATATATCATAATTCCAAAATCCCAAACGCGTTGGATGTTTAAATTAAAAATGATACTAAGCACGCGTGTTTATCTAAAAAAAAAAAAAAACAACCTGACAAACAAATGAAAAACAAATAAACACTAGTGCAGGCATTTGGAATTAAGTACAAATAGAGACAGATTCTGTTTTCTTTATTATTCCTTATCAACTAAAGTGATTAGTTAACAAAATATGCGTCCATGAGAGAGTTCATGACCGGAACTTTTTTAGGAACTGACTTAAAGTATTTCTTAAAGTTAGTGCTTAGATTGATAAGAATCAAGGCAACCGTAAGTTTGGGAAAATTGAAACAAATATCGGAATGTAACAAATATGCTTCCCTCAATTCCCATTTTGCGGAATTGGATTTACGGAAATGTAATGGAGTTAACGGCGGGAGCTCACGTGAGTCGCAGAGAGAAAATACTGTGCAAAGTGCAAATAAAATTGTCGCTATACTTAATTGAAAAATAAGTCAATACAATTGAGTCGAAAACAAACAGTTGGAAGATACAATTTCGCACGCTTAAATTAATTGCGCATACGCAGCGTTGTACAGCGTCTATAGAACTGGTCCCTTATACAATCGTGTCCATGTCCGTCTGAATGTACATCAAGTTTGACACACAGACTTCTATGGCTGTGAAGCAGATCAATTTTGTTTCCAATTTTTGCCCCCTCATCACGCAAATCGCGTGAATCCACCACACCCACAAATTTTTAGAGAAAAACTTTTTTTTTATTTGATAATTAAAGTTATCTAGTTTAATTATATTCTTATATCGTACTTTTTCGCTAGAGGATTGGGTAATAAAATTGTTAAAAAATGTAAGCACATAAAACGATGTAACGGGTATAATTACGTCGGGATCCAAATATAGTCTTCCATGCTTGTTTTTAAAATTTTTTTATGTTTCCATTTTCTTAAAGCTAATATTAATATTTTATCACTGTAGACGGCAGTCCACGCTACTGTCGAAAGCATCTTAAAGGGTGCGATACACAAGATTAAATTTAAATCAATAGCTTTACAGCTATATATTTTTTAAATCCGTTTGAAATTATGAAATTTATAATCAATTTTAATTTGAAAAAAACAAAATGTTAGTTACGTATTCTTTAATTTTACCTTACTTTATTAATAAAACAAAAGAGGATTAAAATATATTTTAGAGATTATTGAATAACAATTTCTTTTGGAAACATACGGACAAGGAGTTGGTGTTCCTGAAGAAATTAGTATTTCGGTCATATCTGTAGAATAATGCAATCTGTTGAGATAAATTCATGTAATTGCAATAAAATTATAATTTTGTTGTGTAAAAAAAAAAAAAATAAATATAGTATCCTTTGCATTTTTGTTCATTTTTAAAATAAATTTAAATTAAATTAATAATTTGTATGTGAAAGTTGCTTTCAGTACTATGGAAAATTGTTTTACGCTGCTCTTAGTTACTTTGAGATTTGTAAAGCATGTCTGCTTAGTACTATATATTTTTATTACAGGATTAAGTACATGTATGTATGGTGAGTGCGCTCATAATTTTAGTCCCTCAAAAAAAGTATTTGAAAAACTTAATAGACCCTTTATACTTTTTTAGTACAGAGTCTAAAACAATGCACTAAAGATCAGCAGTAAATTACTAGTCATTTATACTCTCGTGAATTTTGTGGCCCCTCTGCGCCTTAGAATTACATTTACAATAACATAGTTGTTAAAGTTACTCTGCTTAACAGAGCTAGTTAATATTTGACAGTTAACAGCACAGTTAACATTTATCGATCGCTTGTCTGAAAAAATTTTAAACGTTGCGTATACGCAAAGTATTGCGCCACAGTGCACAGGGCAATTAACGCTGTGCGTTGACTGGAAAGGAGGGGTTGACGGAGGATTGGGGGTGAGCTATTGAACTGTCAACAGTTTTTTTAACACTCTGCCAGTGGTCAAACCCAACCAACCGCACCTCTCCGTCTTTTTTTACCGCCGTGAGCGATGTTCAACTGTAGTTAAGTTCATTTTGCTGCTGCTCACTCAACGCGATGTATTTTTTTATTCAATTGACGCGCTCTCTTTCGTCTTTCTCTCTTTCTCCCACTCGCTCTTGCGCTCTTTTGCTCTCTGTCTGTTGCGTGTTTGTCTGCTTTATTTTTTTTTTTTATACTTTTTAGTTGGCGCAACAGCTTCGAAGTCAGCGACGCTACCCCGAGTCGAGCAGTCTACGGCCAGCGGACTAACTAAACAGACGCGCTCCCATTCCCGTTCCCATTCTCAATCCAAGTTCCCGGGTCTTTATAAAACGACCCGTAACACTCTATAAGATATTCACACGCGCGCCAGAAGCCGCGAGTGCAACAACAAAAGTGCTAAACGGTTAATAGACAACCAAAGATCAATTCTTAAGATGAGCCATCACTGGGGTTATACCGAAGAGAATGGTAAGCTGCAGATTCCAATTGATTTTTATACCCTCTGTTTTCCCGACAGAATTATAGAAACCGTTTCGTTCAATTAAAGTAGTCGTGTTTATTTTGTGTTGTAGAAGATGTTGAAAATTCTAAAAAAGTTTCCTTGAATTATTTCTGAATGTTGACAGATGTTTTAAGCAAACTCCAAGTTTTATGAAGTCGGCTCACTACAGCTGTATGACAGTTCAAAGAGTATTCCATCTTCGTGATTTCTTGCTTGGCTTAAAGTTTTGTTTACAAACAAGAAATTAAGTCACGCAGTCGCAGCGTGTGAATAAACTCTTAGATTTTGGTGGAAATATTTCTTAAAGTAAAAATAAGACAGGTTCGATTTGTGAGGAGAGCTGCGATCTACGTGCAGTTTGTTGCATACAACACTTGTGTGGTGCATGCTGTAATGTTTGTTGATCAATTGATGCAAGTTTTGAGTCTTGATTGAATATTCATCATGTTATCTAATAGATAACACACTTTCTTATTGATGTACTTGTTTGTTTGAAGAATCAAATACGTCATCGCTATAGGCATTTGTTGCTGCAGGCAGAGGTCTTCTAATGAATTGCAAACGATAAGATATATACGAGAATGCGAGTCAGCGCTTTATTATTGCTGTTGAGAAACGTGTAAAAACAAAAGCTTTTAAGTCAGCCGAGTTATTATCTTCCCACTGAGACAGTTAAGCAGTGAGACAGAGATACAAAGAGAGAGAGTGACTAAATTTTAAGTAATTGCTATATCATTGATTACTCAGCTGCTACACAATTTGTTCCTTATTTTTGGGGTTCATACTGGTTAATACCGACCGATCGTTGCTTCAACTCCCATCTCCCAGTTCGCAGCCAGTTCGCTGTTAATTGAATCAACCCCAAATGACGCTTGGCGCGTTCAATTACATGCATCATCGAATTGCCACTCCACAAACTCGCACACACACACACACACACACACACACACACACACACACACCGGTACACACCCATACACCCAAAGAGTTGTATAGAGACATGAGCACGTTCGTCGGTTTGTCGGGTGCTCATAAATATGCGACAGCCATAATTAAATCGTATAGCTTTAGCTCTGGAGAGGTGAAGAGAGCAGACCTATTCCAGCAATCGCGGCTTAGCACGAGCTGTGTCTCGTGATCTCCACTAGCCACTATTGCGGGTGCTTCCCATTAAGCCAGTCAGAGAGTCAGACGACTCGATCATATAGAAACCAGTTCCGAGTTCTCATTATTGTACACTCTAGCAAAGGTTATTTCGAATATATTAAAATATAAGTAGCATACAAACATTTGCAAAGGGATTTAAATTAAACTTTACTTTAGATTAGGAAAAATGTTATAAAAAGAGCTTAAATTAAGGCTGTGAACCAATAATTTATTTTGGTTTTTAAAAAAGTTGAAAAAACCTGGCAAATAATTGAGAAAATGAAATGTTATTAAAATTTAACCAAAATTCGAATCGAAATTAAGGGGTCCTAAGTTCCTGGAACGGAAATCTTGTTCTTAGGATCGGACCATTGAGTCGAAACTTCTTCAAAATAATGAAATTTTTCAAGATTGATTACAACTCTCGAGCTCACTACTGTTTTATAACCTCTTAGTTAAAAGCTTTACTTATAATCTGCTTATTTTAAAGAGATTTAAAGTGTATTAAATATTCGTTAGTAGTTAACTTTGCCTTCGTTTATGAGTTTATTTAGTTTGTTTACGGTTTTCGTTTTCGTTTTCACCGTCTCTTGTGTCTGTTATTTATGTGGGCTTTTGAAGGCAGTTCATTTACGCTGGTCAAGTGCATGTTCGGTTCTTAAGGACGCATTAAAGACCGGTTCCAAAGTCAACAGTTTGTCATGGCTCAAAGCCTGTCAAATGTTCTGTCTGACTGTCACTGGCCCTGCCCGTCTCCTCCCATACCCTGGAGTTATTTAACGTCACATGATATTCACTTATCGTACAATAAAATTATATACACCCCAAATTGTCATAAAAGAATGTTTGCATCTACCAAATCGACTCGAAATTTTTGGCAATTTGTTTTGATTTGTTAAAATGGAGCTGATTGCGTTGATTGATTTGATTTGTCTGCGATGGAAACTTTCCAATGCGGGTTCGTCACCTCTATCCATTATGCTTAGGGTCTTATCATCAGTACTTCACCCAAGTATACACTTATTTATGGCCCACTCAGTAGCTGAGTGCTTTTTACATTAAGCATAAGTACACCTAAATTGAGTTTTACAATATATACTCGTACTTATATATACTTTTAGAAAAATATGTAGGTATATTAAATGTACAACAAGATTATGTGATCTGTTCTAATCAAATCATTTCTATTCACACACCTATGCCCCTGTCAAACCTGAAGACACGCTTATACTATAATTTTATATTTTAACTCGCGTGTTTATTTTTTATTTCTGAATCAATCAATTTTCATTTAAGACGTGTTGCTGATAAAGCACATTTTGTATTCAATATTATTATTATTTATTTACTACCTATCAATTAGACGTTACCTCTTAATTCCCCTTACCTTTTGCTTATCTACGGAAATTGGCAATTTTTTTGTTTATCATTACGTATTACGCGATGTTCACGCAATTTAATCCTATACTCAAATTTTTAAGTATTTCTAATCAAATGAGTCAAGCGTAATTTTATTTTGATTAAAAATATCTATGAAATATTAAAATTTCATTAACACGATTGTTAATTCTATTTGAGGTTTTCACAGATATCGAATCTATTCTTAACCAGCTTAAAATTCGAGTTCCCAACTATCTTAAGTTTTATCTAAATTGTTTAAATTCTTTTATTAGTGATTCATTTTCTTTGTACACAAATCCCTTTAAATTGATAAAACAAACTGAATCATCATATTTATCATAATATATTATTTTCCTCTGATATCTGTATACCATATTTGAAATGGATATTTTTTCTAACTATAGTCTGATAGCCTTTTACACATTACAAAATAGTATCCATATATTTCAACACGGCCACTTTAGGCAATCCTATAGATAAAACATATTGTTGCACAGCCAAGATAAATATTGAATATATTTATGAGTACTATATTCCCATATTCCTTGCTGTGAATCATTTGATAGCTGATCAAAGTCTTTAGAGGTGTGAGAAAATTCTATTTTGATGATATTAATATATAAATTGTAGATGATGATAAAAATACCCCAATAATTTTTAAGAAAACATGCTTCAAAATGAGAAAAACATTCAAATTTATGTTTTGAAAAACGTTCTCTTCAGATTAGCAATTCAAGCACAAAATAAAATTGTGTTTTCGTACGTGACAAATTGGTTGAATTTACAATATATTTAGGTTTTGCAACAGTTTATTTATTTCATTTGGTGTTTATGGAAATTCAATAATAATATTCCTGGCCTTAGACTAAAATATTCGCATGCAAACAAATAATTACCAATGATAACTGACCAAAAGGGTATGAGAGAGGGTTGTATCTTAATTGTAATAGCCATGGGTCGTTAGATACCCGTATCCGCTGGGAACCAGCTTAAGACATTGTTGGGGCTTCCTAATGTCTGTCGATGGCATTATGTAAGAGGGTTGTAGGCTCGGTTGACTAATGCCAGTTATATCTGTTATTCATATACATAAGCTCGAATATACTATAAAAGTATGAAACATGACTTGACTTACGAAAGAATATCCCGACTTGAGTATTTCATTTTCGTATCAGTTCATTGTACATCTGAAGGCCCAATTAGCATGCACTTCCTTACGCTCGTTCGCAAAAAAAAGGCACGCAACAATCTCATGATGAGACTCATCAGGTTATATAAATTCTTATATAGTAAACTATCTATTAGTTATTATCATGCAAGGCTCGCTTTAAATCGTAAACTCGTAAATGCTAATGGAAAGCTTCAAGATTCGTCGTAACAATTTGTTTGTTCAGTTTGTTTTATAGCTCGAACTTTTTATTTGTAAATCTTAATGGATGACACATGATCTGTTATAATAATTCGGACAATATACCCTCTACTCATTAAAATGCCTTCAAGAACAATTAAAATGTGCAGTTTTAAGACATTGAATTCAGAGAAGATTTTTGCCTCATGAAGATTTTTTATTATGATGTGCATAAAGCTACGAGTAAGACATTACATTTCTTAATACTAATATATTTATTGCACTAATTTGAGACCCTGCAAACAGGGTATTTCCAAGTCAATATATTTGCGTTTAATTAGTTTTGAAATAGAAACGGGATTGAATAAATGAGAAATGTTGCATAAATTCTAATGAAAGTTTTAAGTTAGCTGTGACTTATTTCCTGGTGACTGGAAAAATAAGCAGAAAACAAGTTTTCTCATTTAACAAGCTGTTGTTTGTGCGTCTGTTCAACTGTTTACTATATATATGGTATATAGTATAATGCATTGAGAATACCATATTAAGAATCGGTTTTTTACTTGCAGTAACTGAATTAAAAATCCATTTGAATTTTATCCCAATTTTCGTGACGGATCTGTTGTTAAGCGGTGAGAGTCTTTCTTCTCTAATAAAAGTGCTTAGTGTTGAAATTGTTTATAGAGCATGTGCAGTCGCAATATGTTTAAATATTGCTGACAGTTATATGTATAATACTTATTTAAAGTAAATATTTAATTGTTCAAGTTTCTCCATATATCTTCTGAGTATTTTTTTTAGTATTTAAATTTTATCGTAATTGTTACTTTGCAGTTACTTTGCATAAGCGTTTTGGATTACATAACTTGTATTTTCCAATTATTCTAATACCTCACGTTATATAAGTTTCCCTATTATAAATAAATTTGTAATTCATGGCATTAAACTAAAGTTGAAGAATTTCACAGAAATGTAAAACGGAAAAGAGATTTCAGAACATAATACAGAAGAAATTTACAGCAAGCAGAATGTATCTGTCTTATATAAAGTACTTAATTGTCGGTATTTTAAAATTATTTGCTTCAGCCTGCTGCATTTACTTAACAATTTTTATCTGCTTAACGAACATCGTGGGTTGATCTTTAGAATCCTCAAAAAAATGTCAGCTACAAACTGTGAATAATATTTGACAGCGACTGTAGTCTGAAAAAACAAATAGCGCAGTAAATAAATGTGATAAAAATGAATAAATGAAAAGCAAACAAAGTAGCTGCAAAAAATGACAGCTTCATAAACTTAATAAGCTGGCAAAATATTATTATAAATCATCAGATTTACTGGTTGAAAATTTGAACATACTCGTTTAATTATATAAGGATCGAGCGAATACAGCTTTAGCTACGGTCAAACATGGCGTATTCGTGCTATTTGTATACGTAAGGCAATTGCTTGATTTACCAAAGTATTTATTGACTACGTCAATTTGTTGGTCACATGCGAAAATTACCTGCACAAGTCAATAATTCTTTGGTAAGATTGACAGTCTCTCACTTAATTACATAATTACTAAAAAAGAAAGGAAGAGGGGGGGATAAGAAAGACACAGGCTTTGATAAGGAAAATGCATTGCACATGACTTGCTGCGGTATTTATTTATTTTATCGGCTTCAGTGGGCTCTAAAATCACAGACAATAAATACCCAAAAGACACCTAAAGACCGAAGCTTCGGTTCGAATGATTTATCATGTGTCAGAGACTAAATAGATAGATAGATAAGGTAGGTGCAACCATAACATTCGTAAGATAGTTGTTTGTAGGCCACAATTCGTAACGCCTTTTAACTCCTTAAGCCCACCACATGTGCTGGGTTGCTTCTTTGCGGTTTATCTCATGCGTGCGTCAGTGCGACGATCCAATCACATGACTCTTCTCTTGACTGATTCTGTAGCCCGGCACGTGACGCTATGCCCGCAGTAAATATTTGCTACTATTTGTTCTTGCGGTTGTTGTTGTTTTTGCTACTATTGCTGCAGCCGCACACAACAATAATTTATAAAATCGCAAATGCAGCAAGCAACACAAACAACAACAGCAACAACAACAAAAACAAAATATTGCTTACACAGCCGTTTGACTAGATAAAATGCTTCTATTGTCGGTTTCAAAATTAAAAGTTCTTTATTGAATATTTGCAATGGCATTAAAACACTTTTAAGCTTTTATATTATCATATCCATAGACTTAAGAACAAGTTTAAAAGAGCAAGCGCTATCAGATAGTCGTAATACCACATGACATATAAAACTTACATAACTCGATTTCCTGGCTATAAGATAAACATTATCCGATTTAAATACACAATTTTATCTAAATCGGTTAAAAAAAAGATTACTGCACTGACTTTGCTTCAAAACATAAAGCAGCCAGCGAGATCCCGACCATAGGATACCCGTTACTTATTTTAATATATATAAACGTACTTTAAAAAAAAATTACATGTATTTAACATTAAATCGCCATAACTGCTGTTCTACTTGTCCGATATTGATGTGATTCAGTTGGATAATATATAATACTAATAGATAACGTTAATTACCACAAAAACATTTTACAAAACATTACAAATTTTTTTAATTTGCCAATAATTTATAAAATTTTAAAAGTTATTTTAATTTTATATGTTGTTTTGGTTTTAGTACACCACAAACAAATTAAGCTTGAAAAAAAAATTTTCAAACTTAAATATTTGTTTTCTTTAAAATTGAAGCAAGTTTCGAACAAAAACCTTGGGACTCTTGAAAGCAGTTCGCAAGTCGAACAAAATCTTGTTATTTGGCTCAAAACTTTTTCCATTGAAAATCTAAACAATTAATAAACAAATAATTTTTGATAAGCGACGTGTCACTCCTAAAACTGTGTAAATAATCTTGAGGAGTTGTCGTTTGTTTTAGTAACTTTGCTTTGTTTTATGACAAATCGGTTTTTATTAATAGACCTCAAATGACAGACGACTTGAGAAACAGGAAAGTAATTAGAAGACATGAGTAAACCCAAAGCAGGAAAGTGATTAGTTATTATAGATTCTGGAGAGTATAAGAAGTTTTCCAAGGGATTTGTAGTGCAATCGAATAGCTTTTAGTTAAATTACTGTTTAATAAGAGTTTGTTAACTTTGTATGCTTTTAGGACCCGCTCACTGGGCCAAGGACTATCCGCAGGCATCCGGCCATCGTCAGTCGCCCGTGGATATCACGCCCTCCAGCGCCACGAAGGGCAGCGATCTTAAAGTCGCACCGCTCAAATGGAAGTACGTGCCAGAGGATACAAAGAGTCTGGTCAATCCGGGTAGACTAAATTGATGTCTGGTAGTTGAATGTCAGTGCTTATTCTCTATGGTTATATCAATTACAGGCTATTGCTGGCGCGTGGATGTAAATGGCGCCAATTCTGAGCTGACTGGCGGTCCTTTGGGAAATCAGATCTTTAAGCTGGAACAGTTCCATTGCCACTGGGGATGCACAGACTCCAAAGGTTCGGAGCACACAGTTGACGGCGTCTCCTATGCCGGTGAACTGCATCTGGTGCACTGGAATACCACCAAGTACAAGTCTTTCGGCGAGGCAGCCGCCGCACCCGATGGCCTGGCCGTGTTGGGCGTATTCCTGCAGCCTGGGGATCATCATGCGGAGCTGGATAAGGTGAGCAGCCTGCTTCAGTTTGTGCTGCACAAGGGCGATCGCGTCACACTGCCGCAGGGCTGTGATCCTGGCGAGCTCCTGCCCGATGTGCATACCTACTGGACATATGAGGGTTCCCTGACAACTCCACCCTGCTCGGAGTGTGTCATTTGGATTGTGTTCAAGACACCTATCCAGGTATCTGACGATCAACTCAATGCCATGCGCAATCTCAATGCCTACGATGTCAAGGAGGAGTGTCCCTGCAACGAGTTCAATGGCAAGGTCATCAACAACTTCCGTCCGCCTCTGCCTCTGGGAAAGCGTGAACTTCGCGAAATTGGTGGACACTAAACTACGGACTAGTTGGATATAAAGGATAGTCAAAAGTCATTGGATTTGAGTCGTATGCTTAGAATAATTACAGCGTGCACTGTAGGAATGGATGGGATGAAGTTGCTTTGATTTTATCTTAGTCAGAGCAGCAGCTGAAGATCCAATTGTTAGTCTCGTTTTAGTTCTTATAACTTTATAACAAACACTTGTACCTCTTTAATAAGTATCTGCTTGTATATGTGTAAATTGTATCTTGTATCTGTATATCTACGTTTGTTTGTTAAACAATTGCTAAATGACAATTAGATTAATGTGTGTTACACTTTATGGTATTACAAAACCAAAATATATTACGTTTAGATGTTGCATATTGAAAACAAACAAGTTGTCGACTCTCTGAATTAATTGCGGGACAGACTGGATTACATAAGTCTTACGTGATCGATATGAGTCAAGCTGTCTGTTTTCCACACCAACTTCTATTTTTAACGCGGTTCTCAAGTTCTATATCATTAGTTTATATAAAGCACATTACATTGCGCATTTCAAAACTTATTGAATCGCTGGGATAATTTTAAAAGAAGACGAAATCAGTTATCAAAGATACAACCTATGTATTTTCTTCAAATATTTCGACTTAATTTTTTAAAAGCTTTTTCAATACATTATTAAAATCATTATAACGGATTATTTTTATAATTGGGTATAAATTCATTTTATCAATAATAATGTGTGTCCTAATTTGGAAAGTCTTCCTGGACTTATTCAAATGATTTTTATAGTATTTGGAAATTTTCTTTATTGTAATATGTTTTTGTAAAGTGTGTTTACAGAGAAGTTTTATTTTAAGCTGAGCCTATCGGCGTAAGTGATTCACTGCCGAGCAAAATACTATACACATAGTATAATTTGATATTCTTTATTTGTTAATTTTTAAAGCATATTCTATACCTGCATGAAAAGAATGCAAGTTACCAGATCAAAAAAGAAATTGTTTGAGGCGAGGAGAGTTGACATATAAAGCTAGCTCTTTCGAAGCAATCGGTCTTCTTCATAACGAAACCATCCTGATAATCATTTACTAATAACACACAATTACGGTTTTTCTCCACATTGTTAACGGAGCTTTGAACATCTTCATTAAACCATTTCGCATATGCATATTTTGATCCCGTTGCAATCGAAAAATATTCATTCTGCCCAAGATTGCTCAGGTCCAACCAATACTTTTTACTTTTATCGAGACTCAAACCTATTAATTTCCGTTCACTATCCGTAGTCAAATTTATTAGATTGCCACTCCGATTACGACATTCCTGAGCAGCTTGGAACCAATTGTAATTGTGTTTTTTACTTTCGATGTAATAAAACTTTCGGCCGATCAGCTTAAAAGGAAGCACTTTATCATGCAAGCTTTTCGGCACAGTATTAACTTGTTTGTACTCTACCCTAGTGCTATAATCAGTGCCTGTGGAGGAATTAATAAATTTAAATATAGTTTAGATTTTGTACTGATATAAAATATTTCTTACTTTCGACCAGTGCCAATTGCATTAGAACTTGAATCAACAGAAAAGCACCAACTATATAACGAAACATTTTTTCTCCTGTTCAATTTAAGTAGTGATCGATTCAAGCTTTACAAATCAAATGCTATTAGTTGTACACAGAGAGCTAGCTATATATTAGCATACATATTGGATTGGATTTCACAAATTGTATGACACATATGCTATATATGTAAACCAGTGCAAAAACCTCAAGTGAATGTTATTAATAAACAAATATCGACAATTATACAAAACTAACCATGGTGGAAATTAAATCACACTTATTCATAATTTCTTTCATATTCATACGGAAACTAAAATCCTCGATCACGCTACCTTTTGGTAAACTCCAGCAGATTCATTGGCTTAGATGTCCATTGCTGGAAGTAGTCAGATTTTAATTTTTGCCAGGTCAACTGATAATTTTCAGCCATGGATTTGCACTTTGCATAAGTCAATCTGTCGAGAGCCGGCAATTGCAGCTGTAGCTTTTCACGTAACTCTTTGCTGCAGTGTAGCAAGTGAAGAAAGTTTTCCAGAAACTTATATTTACTTATTGCACATGCGGCCTGTGGAGTATGCAGTTTTTTCTTGCACGCTGCAGGCATTCATCAAGTGATTGGCTGAACTTGTTCAGCAGCTGCGAACACCAGTCTGCACAACTGCAGCGATTAGTGTGCGCAGAGTGCCATCGGTGTTTGTAGCATATCATCCAGAGACATATCATTCCGGTTTATCAATTTGGCGCCGGTATAAACTGCATTGCTGGAAATTAATGGTAAGCCAGCTTCAGATGCATCTTCATGCTCGTCTTGACACAGTCGCTGTCTCTTTGGCAGCGATTCGTCTGCTTCTTCCTGAATGCACGCATCTCCGCAAGGTGTTTGCGTGCTAAGGAAGTGAAAGTCCAAGTGCTTATTAAGCACAAAACAACCCGATTCGGGATCCCAACTAAAGATGGCATCCTCTTTATCTTGTTGGTTCCTTGTGGCTGCCTCTAACAACTCATGATATAAATATCGAAGAAAACCTCGTCGCGCCAGCACCTCAGCATGGGAATCATTCAAAACGAATCCATTTTTACATAGTCTACTACGACCAATGCACTTGGTTCTAAATACATATATTTAAAAACCATTAGTCTTATAATGTGTACATATGCAGAAATAAACATTATTCTTATTAAAATAATACTCACCCTGTAGCAAGGGATACCACCTTACTAGTTTGTGATCGTCTATCGTATTGTACTATACCGGCTAATACTGTCCATTGACTGTTTGTTGGTTTCCCTGTTTTTGGTAAGTCGCGGAACTTGTTGTAACATAGTTCTGCAATCTGTTGTACTGTCAGTATTACCATGTTTATAGACCAGCTTAACCTGATTTAACTAAAATCGGGTTTTCGTACAATATATCTGTGAAGTGCCTTTAGTTGCGAAATGATTTTCTCTTTAATTAAATGTTTGAAACATCGATGTTCTTAATGTCTATTAGTAGTTGTACATATTTGACAAACAGCTGTTATTGTGGTACATTTTAAAGCGATTAATGTTAGCAATAAAGCGAATTACAGCAGTGTTTAAAAAGGTGGTTTGAAGTAACTTGCTTTCATTTAAAGCAACTTAAGGAACTGTATAAACATGTTTGAGAGCACATTAAAAATCAGTGTTGCCAACTTTTTTTGAGGAAAAAATAGCTATTTCTGTTTAGAAAGTATCCGAAAAATAGCTGAAAATAAGCTATCCAATTGGTTTTAGTACCGACCGAAGCTAGAAGGCGCCAGTGCTGCCATAACTCTGTGAGAAAAACAGGATAGACGGACTCCGAAAAAAGAACAAAAATAGGACAAATATTTTAAAAAGAGACAGAAAAACAGGACAAATCTCAAAGCTTAAAGTTTTTTATAGTTTTGTCAATTTTCAACTGTTAAAAATTATAAAATTAGAAGAGAGGTATATAAATAATCTATATTAATAAAATAAACAAACAGTAAACACCCAATGCAAAGAAAATATATGATTTAAGTGTTTTTCAATACTTGTAGTCATCTTAAAACCAGCTAAAAAAAAAAAAAAAAAAAAACACGGAGATTTGTAGTAGTCGTTACTGCAATCGTTTTTTTTTTATTTGATTCCTTTACACGTGAATCGAGTCAACCTTAACATGGATGCCACTCACTTATTTTTTTTGTAGTATTAAATAAATATTTAAAAAAATATATATTTAATATATTATTTTATATATAAATATATTAAAATTAAAAAAGAACAGGATTCCGGATAGGGGATGTCTCAGAAAAGTTTAGGCAAATTCATTTTGAAAAGGGACAAAAAAAGGATGATAGGGCAGCACTGGACGGCACAGCTGATTTACAAATGCAGCGCTGCCAACTTGTTTTAATAGTTATGTCGTAACTAAAAACGAACTGGAGAATCATCGATGTCTCGGCAAACCGATGATTTAATTTTTTAAACCAAAAACATCAAAACATTAAACATCGATATTTTTTTATTGGCGTCATTTCAATTACACATAAAAATATGTATATAAATATTATATGACAATAAAATTAATGGATTTTCATTAATGTCTGTCCTTGACTTCCACAATCTCTGAACACCACCACCAAACTATAGCTTTTCTAAACTTCTTCAGCAATGAATTGACGCTTTTAAAATCAAATAACGCCTTATAAAATGCACGCTTGCAAAATAAAAAAATCATCGATGTCGATGTTTTAAAAATCATCGATGATTTCAAAAATCCGAAATTATAGATGAATCGATATTTTAGTCGACTTTTTTTCCAGCTCACGGACTTAAACCCATTTTTGATTATAACTTATTCCCAATATGTATCAAAATATTAAACTTCTACTTATAAGACCTTATTCAATTTAAATCGGTCCAAAAATGTAACAAAGAAGGACAGTTTCGAGTAGAAATTTCCGCAAGCGGAAAGCTATTTATGGAATAGTTGTCAAATTGTTCTCTATACGGCACCAAAAATTTTGTATGGAGTTTAGACCTATAACACCGCTTCTCGGCTACTCGATACGGGACTTTAAGCCCAAAATATTAAACTTTTAGTCATAAGACTTAATTTAAGATTAGTCTATATATAGAAAACGGCTATAAATCGGGCGCGTCAAAATTAGGTACTTAACCAGATTCGCTTACAAAAGCAGTGTTGGTAAACGGACAAAGTAGTGACAAATTGCACAATACAACCATGCAAAGTTTAATTTTGTATGAAAATTTCAAAGATTTTTTAAAAATAAACCAAGTGAGTCCCCAATCTAATTTTTATTTTATGGTTTTTTTTTTTTTTTTTTTTGAGATAAGAACCGTATTATAGATAATTACCAATAATTAAATTTAAACTAGTCCCGAAATTTAACAAAAGATATTGTACAAATTTTCAAAGTTCTAACACCTTAAAGAAATATTCAAAGAGAGAAAAAAAAAATTAAATATGACCTAGATCAATTTTTAATCTTGCCAGACGTTAAAATGAACTGTAATTTTTTTCTGACAAGTGGCAACGTCGCGACGCGTCGCAATAGAAACAATTCACTGCAGAAATTAAATATATTCGTAATTTATCCATTTAAATATGCCGAAGGTAGTTTCGCGCAGTATTGTTTGTTCTGACACAAAAGATCAAGAGGAATACAATGAGGAGAAGCCGTTAAATATATATTACTGCCTGTGTGGCAAAATGTCACTGATTTTGGGTGTGTAGTAAGTACCATAAAAATGTAAATATATATTAATAAAATCATTTCTCCGTTAGATTGCACATTAGATCAGTTGCCGCTACGCGAATTGGACAATGCGCGAGTTATCGACGCCAACGACCATGCCAACAAATTGACCTTTAACCCAGCCCCAAACATGATATATATTTCCCGTAAGGGCAAGGGTATTGAGAGGCAGTATCGTTATAAGGTATGGGGGTCTTTGAAGTACTGATGAATCTTTGACTATCTTTGTCAATTACAGTGTCGTAGCTGCAGTCTACCATTATACTATCGGCACAGTAGCGACTCCCAAGTTACCTTCATAATGAACAACGCGCTGGTGCGGAACAAGGGCGAGCAACCTTTGGCCCAGCTCCTGGCAGTGGGGACAAAAAGTAATATAAATACTCGAAGTGTTCCGAGTATTGCCACAAGCGGGCCGCCAATCACTGCTACTGCAAGTGTAGATGATTCGGGTATAGTTGACGCCAGTGGTAAAAAGGTAATGGTCACGCGTCATACAAAAAATATGGGCAAGTTTAGCTCTGTTACAGTATCCACTATCGACGAAGAAGAGGATGAAATTGAGGCGGTAAGGTCAAGTTTATCAGGATAGTGGACATCCAGTAATTTGTTTTATTTCAGCGCGAGATTGCGGACAGTTACGCTAACAACGCGAGGATAATTGAGAAGCAACTTCAACGCAAAGGCGGCAAACTGGTTGATCTTGGTGTGAAGCCAAAATCTGAGGAAGTACAACCACCTCAAAAAAAACAACGGGGCACTCTGCTGGAGAGATAACTTCTTATCACGTAACACCCCTTATTATGTCAAATAAACATACACCTTCTAAAATTTAGAATCTAAATAGATAGTCTACATTTTATCCATTAACTTTTCAAAGTAGTTCCGGCTGGGTCGAGCAACTTGACCGAAGGGTTTTTTACGAGCTTAAAAATACTTTATTTAATATTGGTTTCGCAGGTCTTACGAGTATACGCCTACAATTTCAGTGTTTTTTGAGTAAAATGAATTATCACAATCTGTTAAGTATTTTACTTATACTTTTCTTAAAAATGAATGTATTCCCTTTTATAACTGTACATATTATAAACAATTATTAAAGAAACTAGGGACTCTAAAAACATTATTCCTTGTAAGAAGCGTAATATCTTGCAACAACCAAATATCTGGGCTGATTGAAATTGTCTGGGCTGATGAGTCTGAATTTAACCGTTTTTAGTCGGAGTAAGCAATACTGCTGACGAACACCCAAAAAAAGGTCCAAAGACATTATTTAATGGACATAATGGCGGAAATTTAACATATTCAAGACTCGCTTGCTCGGTACAGTTTTGTGCATTACAAGTGAATGACAAAATGCACTACAGATTTTATAGACATTTTGTATAATTCAAAATCATGCATTAAAACCTTTGTAATATTGAAATGTGTTAATACAGATAGTTATGAAATTGAATGACCTTTCCAAAAAGTATGCATAACAAGCTTTATTTTAGTGAACTTGATCAAATCTGCGGCCAAAATGATAAAGATTTAAAAATCATCTTAAGCTATGGTCTGTGTCACCTAAAATCTCCTAAAGTTGATTTTTGCTTGGTTTTCGGCTGGTTTCGATTTCTGTGGCACTTCTGATACACTCTATTTTGGAAGTCAATTTTTAAGAAAAGAAATGAAATTGTAGAAAAACTTTATTCAATCAAAGATTAAGTCGGTATGTTTTTACTACATGTGTAAATTATTTAAACAAGTACTTTACTGAAAATCTCTCTGGAAGAAAATGTAACAAGATGTGAGCTTTTGATCAATTTTAAGCTTTTGACTGCGGTGGAATTCCCCATTTATAAAAACAATAGGGGGCTCCGCCCTCTGCTCGCATCGCTCACCAACCCGCGCCTCGCGGTATTCAATCGTGAAAAAAGTACCACTTCTAATATTTTCCTTGAGTAAACTTCCTTAACGCAATAATAAGTTAATCTACTATTTCAATAATAATAATTAAGCTTGTTAATTCGCACACTCAATTTGTATCTTAAAAATATTCTGTAACCCGGGCACCACGCAAATTTGTTGATTCTAAAATCCGATCACACTAACGTGTTTGTATGTAAGAAAAGAATTCCACAAAAAAAACCTCTACACGAGGTAAAAGTCTAGTGACGAAATCAATTTCTAGCCCCATAATTTCTGATATCCAATTTTGTGACGAGCAATATTCAGTTTAACATACAAACTTGTAATAAAAATATAAATTAATTTAAAAAAAATTGAAATTTGGCATTGTACATAACAATTTTTTTTTTATTTATTTATATTTTTATTTGAAATTTTCATATTTAACTTTATTTTGTTCGTCACAAAACTCGTCACTAGACTTTGACCTCGTGTAGAGGTTTTTTTTGTATGATATCAGAAATTTTTGAAATTGCTTTTGCTTTGGACATTGTAACTTTATCATTAATGCAGGTAGATAGAAAAATATGTAAATTTATTTGTTGAATTTCAGCACTGGTTATTTGTGTCAGCTACAATCTCAAGCTCTGGCTGCTACGCCTGCCTTGTTGTTGCTGTGCTCTCTTAATACGTATTATAATATATAAATTCAGTAAATAGGCTATGTCTTCTGAACCTCTTTTCCAAAAGTTATGTTCCATATACAAAAAAAGTGTGAAATTTTACGTTCTAAAACATACCCAGATTTTATAAAAATCGTTAGAGCCCTTTTTGTCGGAAACCGCCAAAATGTAAGCTAAAAAACCTTATTTTACCTGTAAAATGTTTCCTGAGTACTTTAGATAAAAACTTTAAAAGTACGCCTAAAACTACCTTTCCAACGATATGTAGGACATATCTGTAGCTTTTATTGTTTGGAAACTGTTTAAGTTTCAATTTTAGAGGGAAATAGCGGTTTTCCGCTAAACTAAGTTTTTTTTTTAAAGTCGTAAAACAATCATTTCTAGATTTTCGAAAAGGAATAAATCCCCATCATTACATCTAAGCTTTTTTTATCGCTTTGATACAAACAGACAAACAGATGAACTGACTTTTCAAATTTAAAATTTAATTATCTTTTGAACTAGTTGTCGAATTCGGGTGATCGAGGTAACAATCAACGCGTATTTTTAATTAGAATTTTTAAAAAATAAAAAAATTTACCAAAAGGCCCCAACATCCCCATTAGCTGCAATCATTGAAATTTATCCCCTCCCACTTACACCCTCGTATCTCATGGCCCAGGTAGAAGTTAGCAACAGTTTTAGTATGCCATTTTGTAAGTAGGGACTAAACCTTTCGATTGGTATGTAACTCGATCTGATCGAACAGTCATAGCCAATTTTCCAAATTAGCTGCAAATATTGCTAGTCGTCTTTCGCACCCTTCGTGCTGCTTTCGTCACTAGCGCGAACTGCCGTCCGCAGTGATAACTTCTCATTTTCAACATTTATGTGGATCTATTATCTCTCCTACTCAGCATGGGCTTATGAGATGTAGATCGACAACCACTAACCATCTTGAGTTTACTTCTCTTGTTGTTAAAGGGTTAAAAAAAAAGATGCAAACTGACGTTATTTATACGGATTTTAGTAAAGCTTTCGATTCTGTAAATCACACACTACTAATTCATAAGTTTGATCTTCTCGGCTTTCCGAATAATTGTATTCCTTGGATATCCAATTATTTAAGTAACAGAACGCAAAGAGTTAGTTTCAAAACTTCATTTTCAAAATCCATCAAAGCTACGTCTGGAGTACCGCATGGTAGTCATCTTGGCCCACTTCTATTTGCGTTATTGATAAACGATCTTACAACTGTTCTATCTCACTTACGTGCACTCATGTATGCGGATGACGTCAAGCTTTGTTTAACCTATAGTAAACCTTTCTCTGATAGGTTTTTGCAAGCGGACTTTAACGCACTGTTTCTTTGGTGTCAAGCTAATTTGATAAATTTAAATAGCTCAAAACGTTAAGTAATGACTTTCTACAGATTTTTTCGACATATTTGACTTAATGGCATTATCTTGGAATGCTTGCGAAAATGACTTTAAAAGCTCAGTAAATGATTTGGGTATAATTCAAGATCATAAGCTGAAGTTCGATAAACATATTGCTGTTGCAGTCAATAAAGCAATGGGAGTTCTTGGGTTTATTAAGCGATGGTCCAAGGAATTTGATGAGCCTTATACGAGGGTACCCCTAAAAGTTTCCGGAATCGACCACCAGGGGGCATTTGCAAGCGACGTCATTATTATTTTCGTAAAGTTTGACATCTTTTAAGGTAAACACCATTAACAGATCAGAAATTCGTCAAGTAGTTTCGTTTTTACAGCGTTTTAAAAAAATCAATTTTGAGAAAAAATGGAAATTTCTCGTGAAAACTTTCATGCGATGATTTTTTACGATTTTAAATGTGGCCTTACTCAAAAGCAGTGCATCGATCGGCTTCATTCTGCTTTTGGTGATGAAGCACCATCCAAAACCACCGTATACGATTGGTTTTCAGAATTCAAGCGTGGACGTGTTAGCCTTAGTAACGAATTTCGTGAAGGTCGTCCATCAACTGCTGTTGTTCCACCAAACATCGAAGCTGTGAGAGAAATGATTGAGGCAGATCGGCATGTGACATACCGTGAGGTAGAGGCAACAATGGGCATTGGCAAAAGTTAAATACAAACGATCTTACATGAACATTTAGGCGTGAAGAAGATTTGCAGTCGTTGGATCCCGCAAAATTTGACCATCCATGTTTCTGACATACCGACTTCGGAGTGGAAAAGTGTATCGATCTTGAAGGCGAATATTTTGAAAAACAATAAAGTGATTTTTTCGATTAAATTTGTGTTTTTTCTATGATTTTCCGGAAACTTTTAGGGCAACCTACGTATTACTACGCTTTTATATACTTCTCTTGTTCGCCCGATTCTTGAGTATGGGTCATGTATTTGGTCCCCTTAATACGAATCACATCGTGCCAGGATGGAATTGGTTCAAAAACAATTCTTAATATTTGCTCTTCGCGGCTTGAGCTGGAACTCAGAAGTTCAGCTGCCTTCATACTCTAGAAGACCTCGCTTAATCAATCTTCCCTCTCTTACTAAACGTAGAACTATGCTTGGAGTAATGTTCGTCCATAAATTACTACAGGGTCAAGTAGACTGAGTTAGTTTGATGGAACAATCTATACCGTACAATTTGCTTCGAGTGTTCTTCGCTAACTATTAAGCCCTCGATTTTAGTATTTCTAACTAATCTTACTAACTAATCTCTAATTTTATCTTCGTCTGACTGGGTTTTTCTAGGTTTTCCCTAATCCTTGCAACAAATGTTGGACCAATCGTTTTCTTTTTCATTTTAGATACTCCCAGAATATTTATATTTATATTTACATTTACATTACACAGTAATATTTAAATATATTTGTTAACTTAAATGTATAGTTAAGTGTCGGCTGCTTATAGCTTGACAATAAATAAAATAAATAATCTCTCTGACGTAGCCCAATCAAGGGCGTACGCCCTTAATTAAGGTTCCGGTAAGATATTAGAATTTTAAAATCTATGGTGGAGAATCGCCTAAGCATATTTGCAATCCTGCCCAACGAAAATTGAGGGGTTGGATTGGAATGATTATAATAAGGCTTCATTTAAAATTCAAAAATATTTCGAGGACGGCAAAATGCGTCTTGCTATAAGCCATAATAAAACCACTGCAGTTTGAGTGACTTTTTGTGAATTTAATTTTAAATGATTTAAAAAACAAAATTAAATTTTTCCAGATAAATATAGTAATACTATTATAGAAAGCAAATATTGGAATTTTTTTATATCTAGTAGGGTACTTCGCCCCCTGCAAGATTCGATCGCGGTGATGTAGTTGAGCCCAGGTGAACAAAGAAGTTTTTTTTTACGCATGGCAGGTATATGATATATTGGGTCAATTTTAATAAAGTTTGGGGGTCTGACACGTTTCCTTCCCGCACAGGGTATTTAAATATATACTAAAAAAATTGTTCATTGGGAACAGTACTATCAAAGTTTGTTTATTATTGAATAAGATTTGATTAAACTGATTATACGGATTGGACTTGGCTGCATATTCTCTCCTGCGACAGCCTGTGGGATTTTTTCTGGGACAGCTTGTGGGGTCGAGAATACTTGGACTATTCTACAGCATACAATGTCTAGGTAATGCAGCAGTTCGTTGTCATGGGATGACGAGCCATAAATATACCGTTATCATGGAATAACTGAAATACTTAACTGGCGCCCGAGCAGGAACACGACTAAAGATGGGATGGATAGGATAAGTTTATAATCATAAGAAAAGTGAGAAAGTGAAATCAAATCGTGTAGAAATTTCTAGCCCCCAAAATTTCTGAAATATTTATTTTTGTGACAAACAAAATTCAAAATACAAATTTTAAATATAAATATAAATTAATAAAATTGGCATTAGGCACTGCGCTAAAAGTAATTTTTATGTACAAAGAAGCTCACCCTTTTTGCGCACGTGCACAATGCCAATTTTCGTGTTTTTTTATTTTTTATTTTTTATTAATTTATATATTTATTTAACATTTTTATATTAAACTGAATTTTGTTCGTCACAAAAGTGGATATCAGAAATTTTGGGGCTAGAAATTGCTTTTGTCACTAGACTTTTACCTCGTGTAGATGTTTTTTTTGTGGATTATTTTCTCAAAAAACTTCGGAATTGCAGACAGCTTAGCAATACCCCTATAATTCTGAACGTCGCACTTAATTCCCTTTTTGTGAAGTGTCAATTGTCAAAGTAAATAACTTATGCAGCGGTCTACACAAAGAATCCGCACAGTAGTTTAATACGGAACCAGGCACACCATCGGGACCTGGTGTATGTGCTGGCTTAATTAATTTATGCTCACAAAGGAGCGAGCTTTCTATGAATGTACATACAGTTTATACTGTAAGGGTAAGAGTTACCAGCATGGGTACTACTCGTAGAGTATGTAGTTTGAAAAAAGTCGGCAAACAAATCGGCTATGGATTGGTCAGAACTAGCTTGAACGTTATTATAGGTGAGAAATGATAAAAATGATACAGTTTTGCGTTTAGAGATTACAAATTTATAGAACTGTTTAGGATCTCTAGAGAATTCAACCTTACAACGTAGTAAGTAGCTTTGTAGCACTGAGAGTTAATTACCAGAAAATTGGAGTTGGTAATTACGTATCGAAAGAAATCGTAAGGATTTTCCGACTTTTTATATTTTTTAAATAGCTTGGATTTTACATTTTTTAAACGTGATAGTTTTCTAGAGAACCAAGGAGGTCTAGCAGAACTCATAGGAGATACAAGCGGAACGCAGCTATCAAGTAAAGAATTAAGAATACTTAAAAAAGGCTTAATGGCATTATCCAAATCAGAACATAAGTATAGGTCAGACCAATCAATAAACGAAATAAGATTGTTAAGCTTATTGAAATCTGCGTTGCTAAAACACCGACTGTGCACAGCTGTATCAGATGATAATACATCTCAACGCAAAGGTAAATGGATGCATGTATTAAGAGTTGGATGGTATGGGTCTCCTGGTCAATTCTAGATACAATGGTATTATCCAATACAAATTCAAATAAAAATAGCAGGTCGAGTGTCCTGTTAACAGAATTTCGAGCTGGATCGATTTGAACCACAATAGTTCTGAGAGACTATCAATTAAGCTATCGGAACTATCAGGAATAATGAAATTCGAGTCATTGGAGGCGATCCATTCAACATCGGGCAGATTAACATCACCCTAAACCAAGAGGAAGTCAGTGTCAGAAACTAAAGATTGTATATATTTAATCGCGTTTGGATGAGTATCATTTACTGTCTCATCAGCAGGTTAAATGTAAGAACATGTTAAATAAATAGAATATTTATTGAAAGATACTTTTACACAAATGAACTCAATGTCCGAATTAAAAGTGGTTGGAATGGGTTCCGAGGCGAGATTGGAGTCATCAGCCAACAGAAGTGCACCTCAAATTCGAGAAACACGATGAAGTGGCAGGTTTGAGCCAGGTCTCAGTAAAACAGATGATGTCAAAGTTAAAAAAATGACTGTTTAGAAATAGGCCAGATGGCTTACTATTAAGGCCTCGACCATTTTGGTAAGCTACAGAGAAAGAGGAAATAGTTTTTTTTTAAATTCCTTCGATTGAAGATATAACAGGTAAAGAGCAGCCATCACCTGATATCGGGTTCCGATCTCTCTTTCGATTTGCATTTCCTTTGAACTCAGCCACAAAGATATGTTCAGGTCAAAAGTGTGTTTGAAAAATATTAGCAAAAACACTTTCTGAGCACGATATTTTAAATGACGAGATTTCCCTGGGGTAGTTAAAATATAATTTATCCACCGATATATGTTTTGGACATTAGCCTGAGCAATTGCAACTTTCTAGCCCTACAAATCACCGGACCTAGATGGCATATACCCAATTTTCCTGCAGCAAGGACGGGGCAGACTCCTTCCGATCCTCAGGAAGATTATGGTTAGCAGTCTTGCAATCAGACATATACCGAGCGCATGGAGTAGAGCTAGGGTTGTCTTCTTCCCCAAGAAAGAGAAGAAAGACATCACCAACCCCAAGTCCTTCAGACCCATCAGCTTTACATCCTTTTCTGATGTTTTGAATTATTATAGACGGCTGATGTATTTGTGTGAACGCTGACAAACTGAAGAAAAAGACCAACTCCTAAAATCAAGAACATTCATCTTAAATATTTTGTTGAAATAAGACCACATTAAGACCTTATTACTAATACTAAGAATATTAATTTTAAAAAATCTAAGTTCTTAATGCTACTTCTATTTCAGAATGCATTAAATTAGCAGAAATTAAAGGTTTTTGTCCAAAGGGTGGACTTATCAGGAATGGCAGTAAAGCAGACCCGCATGAAGCACCATTTCTGGTGCCAGTTCAATTAAGCAATCCAGGTGAAAAAAAAATTACTCTTGGGAATGCGGTGGTACATTGATAGATCCAAAGCAGACAGACGGACAGACGGACATTGCTATATCGACTTGGCTATTGATGCTGATCAAGAATATATATGCTTTATGGGGTCTGCCACGCCTCCTGCCTGTTACGCACATGTTCGTTAAAACAAACCCAATAGACCCCTGTACTTTTTTTAAGTACGAGGTCTAAAAAGACCATCTTGCTTACCTAAAACTAATGGCAGTGAGATCAAAAAATTTTTTGGTTGCTGTATGGGGATTTAAAATTGGTATGACTCAGCCGAATGGATTATTAAAGACAACTTTAGTACAAAAGGATATTGAGAGTTGACCTACAGAAAGGAAGACGGATATAAATAAACAAATTTGTGCCGCCCCACCTGGTGATTATGGAGATGTTTGCCAAGGTGATTCCGGTGGACCAATATTTGTTGGATATCCTAACCGTGATGATTGCGATAATGGCCTTAGTTTGAACGTGAAAAGTATTGCGATGCTCGGGGCTCATATACCATTCACAAAAGACTTTTCTACTATCGTGAATGGATAGAGAAAGAAGTACGGCCAGAGGAAACAATCAAACCATTATATTGTCAACACTATTGCTTTTTATCAATATACCCAATCATTATTCTAATCACTTGTAAAAGTTATCTATGTATTTACTTGCAATTTCTGTTAATTGAAGAAAAATTAATTTGTACGCCAATGCAATGCTTATTTACCCTTTATTCGGAAGGAGTCCGTTATTACTGCTCTCCATAAAAAGGGGAAGTACGTGCTAGTCAATTTTAAATTGTCACTGCGGACGGCAGCACGATGGGTGCGAAAGGCGACTAGCAATATATACAGCGAATGTGGAATATTAGCTTCGACTGTCCGATCAGATCGAGATATATATCGATCATCTGGCAATATTGTAGCACAATCGATTGAAATCGATTTTAAAAATCAACCTTAAGTTGAAAAAGTACTCAAAATTATATGTTCATAGCACACTGGGCCAAATCGCGAAATATTTGGCATGAAGTCGCAAATTTCATGGATATAAAACAGTAGTTAATCAAATTAAATTTTTTATCTATAAATAATGGGTAATTATTATCGCTTTTACTACAACCGTGCAATTTTTAAAGGACTTCAAAGTCAGGTGCTTAAGCAGCTGTTTGCATTGATAACTAGGGGGCCCCGCCCTCTGCTCGCATCGCTCGCGGTGCAATAGTCGAGCTTACTCGACTGTCGGAGACCCCGCACTTACTATGTCAAAAGCTAAGACTGTAAGAAAATAAAATATATTTATACTTGACTGTATAATACCAATTGCAGCTATATGATACTGTATGCAAATCTGTACTTGAACTTTGTCGCGATGTTAGTCGCAACGTCAGAGCTAGTATGTAAGCACGCTTGCCAATGCCTAAGTAAAAACACTCACGCGTTTGTTTAAGAACTGTCTCGTTTATTGGATTTGTATGAGGTTTTATAAGATATCTTATGTACTAATTAGACAGAGCTCAATATAGTGTTGACAATATTCTTGGCTTACTTCTACTCATCGAATCTATGTGATCTTATGTATTATTAGGATATAGTTGACATGATGTTAGAGTATGTATGACTCTTTTCTACTTATTGTTCTATGTAATCTAATCCATTATTTAAAATGGGTTAACCATAGGGTTAACGTGTACTTGGCTCCTTTTTACTTATTGTGTAGATTAGCGTTGTAATATATTTGGCTCCTTTCTTTGCATTCTTGTATTACATGATCTTACGTACTAGGGTGTATTTCTTATCTATTTTGAGCATTCATGTTCACACATTAGTCTATTTTTAAATATCAGAGAAGTTGTTCATACTAAAACTTGATTTTCGCCCGATCGGTCCTTTGACAGCCGCGCCCCATTCTTCCTGTTACATAAAAGTAATGGTCACGCGTCTTAAAAAAATTATGGGCAAGTTAAGCTCTGTTACAGTATCCACTATCGACGAAGAAGAGGTTGGAATTCAGGCAGTAAGGTCAAGAGTACCAGCATAGTGAACATCAAAAAAAATTTTCTACTTCATGACGAGATTGCTTACAGTTACGCTAACAACGAGAGGATAATTGAGAAGCAAATTTAGCGCAAGGGCGGCAAACTGGTCTTGGTGTTAAACCAAAATCTGACGAAGTACAACCACCTGAAAAAAAACAACGGGGCACTCTGCTGGAGAGATAACCACTTATCTCGTAACGCCCCTTATTTTAAATACACATACATCATTTAACTGATAGTATAAATATTTTACCATCAATTTTTTAAAGTAGTTCCGACTTGTTAGAACAACTGGGCAGACGGCTTTTTTCGAATATCAAAATACTGTATTTAATTGGTTTCGCAGATCTTGCGAGTATATGCCGCCAATTTCAGTGTTTTAAGTAAAATGAATTATCTCAATCTGTTAAATATTTTACTTATACTATCACTGGAAGTTGCATCAAGTTTTTCAAAGAGTTGCCCAAATAATACTGAATGTATTTCCATTTATAACTGTACATATTATGAACAATTGTATAAGGCAACTAGGGACTACGCAAGCATTATTCGTTGCAATAAGCGTGATGGAACAGTTTGCTGTCCCATAGAAGAAAAACCAACAATCTCGGAAAAGAGTAAGCAATATATATTAATTTTTCTAACATAAAAAAAAATATAATTAATGGGCTCCACCCCCTGCTCGAGTCACTCGCGTTGCTGCAGTCGAGCATGAGGACAGGAGACCCCGTACTTACCATAAACGAGTGGGAAAGGCTATAGTCGACATCCCGACCATAGGATACCCGTTACTTATTTCAATATATGTACACTGATGAAAAAAATTTTCTAAAATTAAGATTTTGGTCTCAAAACTAAGATTTTTGGTCTAAAATAAAGCGTGAAGAACATAAAATCATTAAATTAAGAGAACACACCTTGATTTTAAGAACATTTTAAATAAGACCAAGTTCTTATTTCAAGAATAAATGTTCTTAAAGCTAAAATCAAAAAGTTAAATAAAAAGAATTTTTTTTTATGCTCATAATTTTTTTTTATTTTTAAATTTTGACTAATTTACATTTTATTCTGTTTCATTTTAGTAATTTTATAAATTTAGCTTGTAATATTAAGATTTTACGATTTTTTATTTTAATAATCTTAGTTTTAGTAATGTTGTCTTAAAAAAATCTTATTTCAAGAACAAAATATTTAAGATGAATGTTCTTGAGAAGTTGGTCTTTTTTTTAGTGTAAAAGTACTTTAATGAAATAACTTGTATTACTTTGAAAACATTAAATCGCCATAACTGTCGTTCTACTTGTCCGATCTTGATGCGATTAAGTGGGATAATAGATAATATTACTAGATAACGTTAATTACCATAAAAACTGTATTATCTTAAAAGGTGTGGGTGTGGTGGTTATTCGCGATTTGTGGGGGGGAAGAGGGCGTGGCTTAGATTTGAAACAAACTTGATCTGCGTGGGGCTTATAGAAAACAAAAAAATCCCCTACACGAGGTAAAAGTCTAGTGACGATAGAAATATCTAGCCCCAAAATTTCTGATATCCAATTATGTGAAGAACAAAATTGAGTTTAATATTAAAGTTTTTTATTATTCAAAAAGGGTCTTCTTTGTACATAAAAATTACTTTTTGCGCAGTGCCGAATGCCAGTTTTCGTTTTTAATTTTAAACTCAATTTTGTTCGTCACAAAATTGGATATCAAAAATTTGGGGCTAGAAATTGCTTTTGTCACTAGACTTTTACCTCGTGTTGAGGTATATTTCGTGCTATTACACTTTTCTTCAGAGTCGGATTGGGAGGGGGTGGGGTGAAGGTGTGGTACAAATAAAAAAAACTAGTCGGCCGGTGCTACAGTCGAGCATACTCGACAGTCGGAGACCCCGTACTTACTATCCAAAAGCAGCCACTTCTAAAAATTAAATAATATTTAAGATACTTAAATTCTTATATATAAGCCTACATAAATGTAAATCCTTAACAGAGATTAAATTAAAAGTACATGTTCAACATGCAAAATGTTGTAATAAATAAACTAACCAACACTTAATTCATATAGTAACATAATTGAAGCTCAAAATTTAATTAAATAATATATTTGAATCAAAAAAAATTAACAGATAAATTTATTGGAAACATAAATTTTCCTAGTAAATTTATAACATTAAATTTACATAGAATTTAAACATAACATTTATATAAATGTCAACATAAAATAATTTAAATAAAATGATTAAACATGTATTCAATATGTCTATAAAACATTCATAAATAATAAATTTGAAAAAGTTTTGAAATTAAATAAATTCCGGCGGGAATCAAACCCGCGACAAAACTACAATAAATTTTAAATGGCAGAGGCTTAACATATTGAGTCACACTTGTACATATCCGTATATCCTCCCAAATTGACATATTACTTCTTTTCTTACTCAATTACAAAATTAAAAAATTTTATTTTAGCCTTTAATCATCTTAATAGCACATTTATAAATAAGCACTAAATTTTAATTGAAAAGAATAAAAATTGAAAGTCTTTCGCCTACGGCAGGACTCAAACCCACGAACATTGTCTGACTTTCCGCCCACGACCGATCGGACGCCAATTTTTTATATAACATGTTAACTCAATTTTCATGTTATCAAGATAGATTTAATTACTTTCCAACGCTATCTTATCAAATCAAACAGTAAAAATTATTATTTGAATATCTTCCATATTTACTGTCCGATCGGAATGAAATTTTCAGCAAACATCTAGAACACTTCCCGCTTCGTCTAACCAAAATCTAGACTCTCCAGCTTATAGACTGTTCTTATAATTTGGTTGTGAAATTTCTAAGTCAATTATTAGGCGGTAAAGGGTGCGTGAAAAAATTTTATAACAAACTTTATCTGCTTGCAATATAGAGGAACCCAATTACCAAGTTTGGTGTCTCTAGCTATTAAATTGCTCTTATAATATGGATATCAAAATTTCTAAGTCGATTTTTAGGCGGTAAAGGGGGTGTGGCCAAACAAACTTTATCTACCTACTGACCAAGTTTGGTGTCTCTAGCTTTTAAATTGCTCTTATAATATGGATATCAAAATTTCTTAGTTGATTTTTGGGCGGTAAAGGGGGCGTGGCCAAATTTTTAAACAAACTTGATCTGCTTGCAAAATACAGGAACCTACATACCAAGTTTGGTGTCTGTAGCTCTTACAGTCTCTGGGATCTAGATGTTCATACAGACGCCAGGACGTCAGGATAGACGGACAGATTGATGCTGATCAAGAATATATATCTTTATGGGGTCTGCCACGCCTCCTTCTGCCTGTTACGCACATATTCTTTAAAACAAACAAAATAGATCCCTGTACTTTCTTTAAGTACGGGGACTAAAAAATTTTGGAAAAATGGCGCTTACGTTATTTATGCAAATAGGGCTCGATATAATACAAACCCAGATTTAAATGCTGTTAGTTTGGCTAAGATGTCTCAATAAAATAAAAAAGCTTACCATACTAATGCTTGATTCTCGACCAATCGTTTCTATGTCAGCTATATGATATAATAATTAGATACAAAAATTTGATTTGACAGAAATATAGATGAACCTAAATGCTAGCACTTATAGTCTCTGACATCTGTTCATAAAGACGGACGGACAGACGGATATGGCTAAATCGACTCGACTGTTGATGCTGATTAAGAATATATATACTTTATGGGGTCTGCCACGCATTTTTTTCCGTGCTACGCACTGTTTTTAAACAAACTTAATTGATCCCTGTACTTTATTTAAGATGTTTTATTCGTGCAAAAAAATTTTGAGGTGGAGCATCCAATGTCAACAAAACAAATAAAAAATAATGTTTGGAAAAATTTACCGAAGCCGTACCAGTACAAACCAGGAACTGTAATCATTAAAAGTTTTATTATAAAACTAAATAAATAATCATCTTTCTATGAGTTTTATTATTTTACTTATGATTACTTTTGAGAAAAAAAAAACAAAACTGTTAGCATAATGATTATTTCTTGAGTTTTCTTTTTATGAATCAAAAATGAAACTCAAGTTGGTCAAAATAACACCTTGAGTTTTATATTTGATTCAAAAAAATAAAACTCAAGAAATAATCAATATGCTAAGAGTCTTTTTTTTGTATCCTCAAAAATAATGATTATTTCATGAGTAAAATAATAAAAGTTATAAATCGTAAGATCATGGTGAAATTGCAAAGAGTACCATTAAAGAAAAGTTTAGGTATATTTCACGTATTTTTACTAGAAGTGAATGATTTATTCAATTAAAAAAAAAAACAAAATAATTAATATTTACTGTCCCTGGTACAAACGTTTCGGTTTCAGTTCTTGAAAAATGATTAATTTCGTTTCCGGTACTAATAAAAATTGGTCGGTTAATTTCGATTAACACGCGGTTCCGGTAATATTCCCTTATTTAAGCTGATCATTTATTATTATTTTGAATATGTAATTTTTAGACCCCGTACTTAAAAAAAATACAGGGGTCTATTGGGTTTGTTTTAACGAATATGTGCAATATAAAGCATATATATTCTTGATCAGCATCAATAGCCAAGTCGATAAAGCAATGTCCGTCTGTCTGTATGAACACCTAGATCTCAGAGACTATAAGAGCTAGACATACCAAACTTGGTATGTAGATTTCTTTATATTGCAAGCAGATCAAGTTTGTTTCAGAATTTGGCCACGCCCCCTTTACCGCCTTAAAATCGACAGAGAAACTTTCATATCCAAATTATAAGAACAAATTAAAGCTAGTGACACCAAACTTGGTAGGTAGATTCCTCTACATTGCAGGCAGATCAAGTTTGTTTCTTTTTTGAATCGGACTACTATATCATATAGCGCCCATAGGAACAATCGGTCAAAAATCATGTTTTTGTATAAAAAACTATTTTGTTTAATGAGATATCCTAACCAAACTGATACAATAAGCATATAACTTGGTTTTATACATTCTGTAGAAAGTTGGTTTAAATCGGAGCACTATATCATATAGCTGTCATATGACCGATCGGGTGAAAATCAAGTCTTAGTATGAAAAACTTTTGTTTAATGGGATATCGTAACCAAACTGAGACAATATGCATAAAACTTGGTTTTATATAGCCTGTCCAAAGTTGGTTTAAATCGGACCACTATTTCCTATAGCTGTAATATGATCGATCGGGCGAAAAGCAAATCTTAGTATGAAAATCATTTATGTTTTATGAGACATTGTAACAAATCTTATTGAATATGCATTTAAGCTTACTAAATATTCTTAAGTTTTTGCCATTATTAGTTTTTGCCATAGTAAGTACGGAGTCTCCGACAGTCGAGTTTGCTCGACTGTAGCACCGGCCCACTAGTTCATATCTTGTCTTCCATTTCATAAAGCATTTTGAGCCAAATTGTTTTGTTACTTTATAATAATATAATATAAGAAATGACAACTTGAATTTTTCCGAAAAATTATGTCAGTGTTAACTAGGAGAGTATCATAAATATTTTGATTTATAACAGATGGTTGATGTATTTGTGTGAACGCTGATAGTCCCTATTATTTGACATTATTTTTTTTTTCTTGTAATAGCCATAGTTGTTACTCTGACAGCAATTAAACTAAGAATTAAATAATATCATTATTAGGCATTTCACTTATCGAAGAATACCAATTCTACTTCTATTTCAGAATGTATGGAATTCGCAGAAATTGAAAATTTTTGTCCAAAGGGTGGACTTATCAGGGATGGCATTCCGGCAGAGCCGCATGAAGCACCATTTCTGGTGTCAGTTCAATTAAGCAATCCAGGTGAAAAAATTTACTCTTGGGAATGCGGTGGTACATTGATAGATCCAAAGTTTGTTCTCACTGCAGCACATTGCTTTGAAAGATTAGAAGATAATCCGAAATTGTAAGTCTTCATTTGATTGCGTTCCGAACAGATGACTTTTAAAATTGAATTTTGTATTTTTAGAGAGGTGTCCGTGCTTTTAGGTGCCCATTATAGAAATGACTCCGGCGAACGTATCATGGCCAGCGTAAGGTTTCATCCTGAATACAATGACTCCAATAGAACGTTCGGTGACATTGCTCTGTTGGAACTTAACAGGGTCGCAAATATTACTAAGAAAAATATAAGACCAGCTTGCTTACCTAAAACTAATGGCAGTGATACCAAAGAATTTGTGGTTGCTGGTTGGGGATATAATATTGGTATGACTCAGCCGAATGGATTATTAAAGACAACTTTAGTACAAAAGGATATTGAGAGTTGCCCTACAGAAAGGAAGACGGATATAAATAAACAAATTTGTGCCGCCCCACCCGGTGATTATGGAGATGTTTGCCAAGGTGATTCTGGTGGTCCATTATTTGTTGGATATCCTTACCGTGATGATTGCTTCTTTGCGATAATGGCCTTAGTTTCACGTGGAAAGGTTTGCGATGCACGGGGCTCATATACCATTCACACAAGACTTTTCTACTATCGTGAATGGATAGAGAAAGAAGTATGGCCAGAGGAAACAATCAAACCATAATATTGTCAACACTATTGCTTTTTATCAATATACCCAATCATTATTCCAATCACTTGTAAAAGTTATCTATTTAAAATATATATGTACTTGCAATTACTGTTAATTGAAGAAAAAATAATTTTAAGACAATGCAATGCTTATTTCCCCTTTATTCGGAAGGAATCATTTATTACTGCTGTCCATATAAAGGGGAATTAGGTGTAAGTCAATTTTTAAATTGTCACTGCGGACGGTAGTCCGCGTACGAAGGGTACGAAAGACTAGCAATGTATATCAAATTAAGCTATATACCGATGAAATGGTATAGTCTTCACTTACAAATACTAACCCATCTATTTCATGAGATAAATGAGTGTAAGTGTGAGGCAGTGCTGCCAGAACCTCTGAAGCAAAAATTCCTAGATTTGAAAAAAAAGTTGCTAAAAATTGCCAAAAATGTTGTAAAAATTGCCAAAAAAAAAATTGCTAAATTACTAAAATTTTAGTTTAGAAAAAATTAGTATTTAATTAAGAAAAAACACAAACTAACAAAATTTAAATGAACATGATTTCTTATCACAAAAAATTAAATTAATAAGGAACATGACATGATTTCTTATAGCTTAAAATAAATGATTTCTTATCATAATATTTAAGAGAGAATACTTATTGCATTATCTAACTCCTCAGCTTCACTTGTGTTTGCGTACTTTTCATTTCCTGAAATCTGAATCAAGTACTTGTAGGGGAGATCATAATTATGGCAACATTTTTCATGTCTGTGTAGAAAAATGTTAAAATATTTGAAGGTTAAGGTTTTAAACACCCAAATTCAAAAGTCATCAAAATTCAAAAGTCAGTAAGAGAGTGAGTGAGCGAACAATCTAATGAAATCGAGCAATTGAGTTTAATTCAAGCTCCGATATCTTTGTGACCATTATTTATCGTTATATGTGCAATCAATTGAAAAATGTACAAAAATAGGCAAAAATTTTAAAGAAAATTGAAAAACAGCTAGATTTTTAATAAAGTACATTTGTGGCTAATAGCTTAAGGTTGAAAATTTTTTTAAAAGCTGCCAGATCTAGCAACTAAATTGCTAAGCTGGCAGCACTGGTGTGAGGGGCCAAATTTTAATTATTGCAGCTAACGGGGCCGTTAGGGCCAATTGGGTTTTTTTTTAGCTAAGAAATTTATTATTTTGATTGTTCTTTGCATGTTTTGTTAGCATATCTTTAGTATTTTTAATCCTATCCTGACAAAATTTGTATCAAAACTCGTGTTAGAACCGGGACTTTCAAAATCAAAGACCAATTGTCCTTAAAACATAATTTTCGTCCTTGCAAGGACTAAAAAGACAAATTTTTCAACTCAAAAACCGGGAACTATGAATTGATTTTAGAACTATGTTTTCTTGTGTAAATCAACATAGAATTGACCGTAGATTACGAATATGGGCTACCATTTTTTGGAAAAAGAAAAAAATCTATGCACCCTACAATACATACTACTAAGCAAATAACCTATAGAGAACTCATAGTACATTGGTGTCCAAAGTAGACTATAAAATATTTTTTCCTATCACATGTGCTATGAATATGTATTTTGTAGCCTACTTTATCCAACTTTTGGACATCACTGTTATAGAACCATAGAGAACATGAAAAAATAACATTTCGTTACATAAATGATTTTTTTTTTAACGTTGGCAACCCTAGATATTTTACTTAGATAATTTTTCATTTCAATGCTGTTTTTTAGAATTAAATTATACGTCACGAGGAGTGACAAATTTCCAGCATTTATAAAATTGATCAAAAATAAAATTTCTCAATTTAGTGCTAAATAAAGTTCAAATTTGAATTTTGTGCCGTCCTTATTTCTAACCGGAAACCTGAGTACAGTGTAAATAGTGTGAACAACAAATATAGCGCAAATAGTTGCCAACATTTGAAAGGAAAATAGCTAAATATATTTTTGCATAGTGTTGAGGAAAAGATATTATAAGCAGAACAAAGCTGAATTTATTTTTAAAATAGCCATATTTACGGCTAGCAATTTTCAAATTTTTCTAGCAATCAAACTTTGAAAATATCCAGAACTAGCTATAAAATAGCTAAGTTGGGTGCAAAAATACCAAAAATACTTATTTTCATAATTGCCAACTCCGGTTGCAAATAAATGTGTCGATACTCATCGATTGAACATATTTTAAAATATTAATAGAATATATAATCAATTTGGAACAAATATCGTTAATCGAATATTAATGTCGTTAGGCAGCACTGTTAAGCGGTTGTGCAGCTAACTTAACGCCGTTGTAAGCAGAATTTGCAGAGAAAATATATTGAAAAAAATTGTGTGTATAGCATGTGAAAACAAAATTTGGTTTTTGCTCGTTAGGATTGCAAATAACAAACGCACCGCGGAACTCAGGCAAAACAAGGACAGACACAACGTTAAAAATGTTGCTGCCCGACGACGACGTTTCTGTGTCTGTTGACTAATAAATAAAACAAAAGTGTGCGTGTGTGAATGTGTGTGTGTGTGAGAGTGTGAGTGAGTGTGGAGTGCAGAAATGTTTTCGAGCAGCGGCAGCCATGGGATTAGCGTTGGCGTTGCTTCCATTGTGCAGGGCTCCGATGGCTATGATTTTACAAAAAACGAGAATGCGGCACGTTGGCGCGGTTTGTTCATACCATCACTGCGCAAGGTGCTGGAGCAGGTGAATCCATGCGTGACAGCCAAAGAAGATGCATTGCTCTATGTGGAGAAGCTCTGTGTGCGGGTCTTGGCCAAGTTATGCGCCAAGCCGCTGCCGCACTCTGTGCAGGATGTGGAGGAGAAGGTGAACAAATCATTTCCAGTGCCCATCGTTCAATGGGCGCTCAAGGAGGCGAGCGAGGTTATCAATTCGAAAAAACGCAAATCTCTTTTGCCCACTGAGCGGGTGCATACGCTGCTTCAAAAGGATGTGCTACAGTATAAAATCGATAGTTCTGTATCAGCCTATCTGGTGGCTGTGCTCGAGTGCATCTCCGCCGATATACTCAAAATGGCTGCCGACTATGTGTGCCGCATCTCGCACTGTGAGATAGCCAAGGAGGATCTCGAGGTGGTCATGAACGCCGAGCGTGTGCTGGACATGCTCGACATGCTCGACCAGAGCAGCGAACATCTCAAGTGCAATATGCTACCCAGTCCGCTGTCGCTGCCGGCGCAACGGGCGAGCGCCACTTACGAGGAGACTGTAAAGGAGCTGATTAATGATGAGAAACAGTATCAGCGGGACTTGCACATGATCATACGGGTGTTTCGCGAGGAGCTAATTAAAATAGCGCGCGATCCCAAGGAACTCGAACCGATATTCTCCAATATTATGGACATCTACGAGGTGACAGTTACACTTCTTGGCTCTCTCGAAGATGTCATCGAGATGTCACAGGAACAGAACGCTCCTTGTGTCGCCAGCTGCTTTGAAGAGCTCGCCGAGGCCGAGGAGTTCGATGTGTACAAGAAGTATGCCTACGATGTCACCTCGCAAGCGGCACGTGATGCTCTAAGCAATCTCCTGGCCAATCCTAATGTAAGCAACGCCTTTTCTTGATCAACTCTCTTGAATCATAACTTATTTAAATTCGTTAGGCCCCTTCGCTCATGTCAGCGGGTCATGGTTTCCGGGAAGCTGTCAAGTATTATTTACCCAAGCTATTGCTGGTGCCCATCTGCCATGCGTTTGTCTACTTTGACTATATTAAGCATCTTATGGATCTCAGTACATCACAGGACGATATCGAGAGCTTTGCACAAGTGCAGGGTCTTTTGCATCCACTGCACTGTGATCTCGAGAAAGTGATGGCCAACCTGTCCAAGGAGCGACTGGTGCCGGTCAGCTGTCGTGTGCGTCGCCAAATGGCCATTGAACGGACTCGGGAGCTGCAGCTAAAAGTCGAGCATTGGGATGACAAAGATGTGGGACTGAACTGTAATGAGTTTATACGCGGTAAGTTCCGTTGTCACCAATTATTCATTTAAATGAACTTGATTCTGATTGCAAACTGTTTCATTCACAGAGGGTTCACTAAGTAAACTCGGATCAGGTAAACGCATTTGGAGCGAACGTAAAGTGTTTCTCTTCGACGGTCTCATGGTGCTATGTAAAGCGAATACTAAGAAGCAAACACCATCAGCTGGCACTACGGCCTACGATTATCGACTGAAGGAAAAGTTTTTTATGCGTCGCGTGGAAATCAGTGATCGGGTGGACTCCGAGGAGCTAAAGCACAGCTTTGAGCTCATTACACGAATGCATCCGGCAATTGTGCTATCGGCGGAAAATGCACAGCATAAGAACGACTGGATGGCAGATCTGATAATGGTCAATACCAAATCGATGCTTGATCGTATATTGGATAGCATACTGCAGGACATTGAGCGGAAGCATCCGTTGCGCATGCCCAGTCCCGAAATCTATAAATTTGCTGTACCTGATAGTGCCGAGAATATTGTACTCGAGGATCGGGACAGTGGAGTTGTGCCCATGATCAAAGGGGCAACGCTTTGTAAACTGATTGAGCGTCTTACCTATCATATCTATGCGGATCCTACATTTGTGCGCACCTTTCTCACCACATATCGGTACTTTTGTTCACCACAACAGCTCCTAACGCTGCTGATCGAACGTTTCGAAATACCTGAGCCCAGCCTGGTATACCAGGAACAGCAGACGACCAACTACGTCGTTGGCACTGACTCTGATAAAAATGATGCAGTGACGGCGACAACGTCAACGGCGGATAGCGACAAAATGCTTAAGAACTCGCAGCGCGAGGATTGGAAACGGTATCGCAAGGAGTTTGTGCAGCCGGTACAATTTCGTGTGCTTAACGTGCTGCGCCATTGGGTGGATCATCATTTCTATGATTTTGAGAAGGATCCGACACTACTGGACAGACTGTTGCATTTTCTCAATGATGTTAACAGCAAATCCATGCGCAAATGGGTCGATTCTGTGCGAAAGATTGTCGATCGCAAGGTAACTACTTTGATTTCCCATAACTATCTAAAGAGTACCAAAGATGGGGAAAAAAAACTTAGGAGCACAAAACTAAGGAACTAGTCATTAGGAGAAAGAAAATATTTCGGAATTAATTCAAAAAATATCATTAGAAAAGTCAAACAAGAAACAAATCGTTTTCATTTTGGCTTGTGAAATTTTCCTACTACTTCAAAATTTTGGTAACCTTTTGTCTTATGGAAAGGATAGCTAAAGTCGATCAGATTAATCTGGTCATGATCATTTGTATTTAAATAGAATAGAAAATACAACCGTTTTCAGAAAAATCAAATCAACTTTTTTTGTAGTCAACATTTTTTTTTAATTTGGTACTTTTTTAAAATAAACAATTAAAGTGAATTCTTAACTCAGATTTGTAAATTTTCTGGATTATTTTGTGATTGCAGAACAAACAAAGCAATAAGAAGATCGTCTATGCATACGGACACGATCCACCGCCCATTGAATATCATCTGAACGTTCATGACGATGATATAACCCTGTTGACATTACATCCGCTTGAGGTGGCACGGCAGTTGACTTTGTTGGAGTTTGAGATGTACAAGAATGTAAAGCCATCGGAGCTTGTCGGCTCACCGTGGACCAAGAAGGATAAAGAAGTAAAAAGTCCCAATCTGCTCAAGATCATGAAGCATACCACAAATGTAACACGGTGGATTGAAAAGTCCATAATGGAGGCGGAGAATTACGATGAGCGTCTGGCCATTATGCAGCGTGCCATTGAGGTAATGATGGTGATGCTTGAACTGAACAATTTCAATGGTATACTCTCGATTGTCGCTGCCATGGGCACGGCAGCGGTATTTCGATTGCGTGCCACGTTTAATGGTCTACCTGAGCGCCATCGTAAGTTTCTTGACGAGTGTCGTGAACTAAGTGAAGATCATCTGAAGAAATACCAGGAGCGTTTACGTTCCATAAATCCGCCCTGTGTGCCATTCTTTGGTCGTTATCTGACACATATACTGCATCTGGAGGAGGGCAATCCAGATCTTTTGACCAATACAGAGTTAATTAACTTCTCCAAGCGACGAAAAGTGTCGGAAATCATTGGCGAGATACAGCAGTACCAGAATCAGCCCTACTGCCTCAACGAGGAGCCCACCATACGCCACTTTTTTGAACAGCTTGATCCCTTCAATGGACGTTCCGATAAAGAAATGTCCGATTATCTGTACAATGAGAGTCTGCGCATTGAGCCGCGCGCCTGCAAGACGGTGCCCAAATTTGTAAGTAATAATAATCATAATAAGCAAAATAATCAAATGAAGATTCTTCTCCTGAACTGACATTGTACTTGCAGCCCCGTAAATGGCCGAACATTCCGCTTAAGTCGCCGGGCATTAAGCCGCGTCGTCAGAACCAGAATAATAACAGCAATAAGCTGTCCAACAGTGCGTCGGCTAACGTGGAATCGCACGCGTCGGCAGCGACGACGACGGCAACCACGACAGCAACATCGGCAGTGGCATCCAGCGCTGGTGTTGGTGTTGGGGATCAAAGTCCACAGCATAATCCACATGCCTATTCCGTATTTGCACCGGTCATCATTCCGGATAGGAATGGTGGCAGCACCTGGAGCGGCATATCGCTGCATCGGACATCGGACAATGGTGAGGTGGCGCCGGCGCCGCATCTGCCCAGAAAGCCAGCAGCGCACGTGTGGACGCACAACAGTAGCAATACGCCAACGGATAACTTTAATCCAGCTTTGACGGAGCCACAGTTGCCACCACCAATAACAGCAGCTCCCATCGTCTGGAATAATCAGTCTGATTTTTATGTCACCTCCGATTCGACAGATGTGCTGCCGCCATCGCCACTGCCCAAATTGATGATTAGTCCGCGTCATGAGGCAGTTCCGCCTCCTCCACCTGCCGGCAATCGTTCGCCATTCCATGGACGCGCCACACAGACGCAGTACAGTCCCACGCACAGTATTGCGAGCACTGTGACGCTTGTTGGCGGCGGATTGGGAGAACTAAGTCCACAGCTGGGAGGTTTCTATTACAACAGCGAGCAGAACCATGGTCAGACGAGTGCGGTGCCCATATCGCCGCATGTGAATGTGCCAACAGCGATCCTGGAGTATCGTGCGGTACCACCGCCGTTACCCCCTCGCCGAAAGGAGCGTACCGAAAGTTGCGCAGATATGGCCCAAAAGCGACAGGCCCCCGATGCTCCCACAGTGAGTAGACACCAAATTTAATTAACAAGTACAAAGGGTCGTGTAGGTTTATGGAAAATAACAAGCAAAAGAAGCAAGACTTCAAAAAGTATATATATAAGTATATTCTTCCTCAGGACTACGAGATGAGACTGTATAGTCCTGTTTCTTCGATTCTATGCTAAGATTCTCAATTCAAAGCTATTTTGATGATATATTTTATTGTTGCAAGCAGTAGACTTGTCGTAACCGGCTGGATCGGAGCACTATATCATATAGCTGGCATAGAATCGATCGTAAGAGAATCAACCTTTAGTATAAAAAACTTTGTTGTTTCTTGAGATATCTCAACCACTCTTTACTACACTTTACATTGAGATCAAAGTTTATTTAAAATCGAACCATTTTGCCATAAAACTGTCATATGAACGATCGTTACAAAATCAAACGTTGGTGTTCTTTAAAATATCTCACCATTCTCACTGATGATCAAACTTCGGTTTAATCGAACTGTTATATCTAAAAGCTGTCATTGACCTGCCATAGTGAATTTTTATTTCCTGTTTTAATTGTATTAATATTGTTCTTGTTTTTACTTACAGCTACCTCCCCGCGATGGCGAACTGAGTCCGCCTCCAATACCGCCCCGACTCAATCATTCCATGGCTGCAGGATATGCACGTCACGGCCATCAGCCAAAGGAGTTTGTGGGTAAAAGCAGCAGTCTTTTGCTCCCCAATACGAGCAGTATTATGATACGCCGAAATTCGGCAAAGCAGCCTTCGCTGGGAGTTAATGCCGCTGCTGTCACTGTCACGGGGACGGCACTTGGTTCTATCAATGCCACTACGTCAGCTCTTATCAATGTCTCCCAGTCAACAGCCTCAGCGACGGCGTTGGTTGGGATGGCCAGCGATGAACAGCAGCAGCATCAGCCACCACAGTCGATATCTCCGGCGTTAAGCTCCTCTACCACCACATCACCTATGACACCCATGACGCCCATGTCCCCGTACATTCCCAGCACAGTTGACAGCAGCACGTCGAGCAGCTTCCCACATCAACAGCAGCACCAAACGCGTCTAAGGTCACAGCAACAGCAGCAGCCAGTGATTTATGCACAGCAGCAGCAGCATCATCATCATCATCATCATTCACAACAGCAGCCTCATCATCATCATCACCATATGCATCATTCGCATTCACACACTCAACATCATCCATCACAGCACTCAAACAGACGCTCGTCCCCAAAGGAATTCTTTCCGATTGCCACGAGTCACGAGGGCACACCCAAACTTCCACCAAAACCTAGTCTAAGTGCAAACTTCTACAACAATCCAGGTAAATGGAACTGCATCTTTTAGAAACATTTTGAATATCGTCTAACGAAACTCTTTTTACATATTTCACAGATAAAGGTACGATGTTTCTTTACCCAAGTACAAACCAAGAATAATATTTATTGCCTGGCGATGTGTGATAGGACAAAAACAAAAAGAAAAAACTACAAGAAAAACTAAGTTGAAACGTGACAGCAAATATAAAATATAGATACAAAATGATAAAGTGTATATGTTTGTGTATGCATTCAATGAGATATGAACCGAGTTAAATCTGAACGATTTTAATTATTCGAAACTCAAAGCAAAATGCAAATTAATGTTATTATATTAATTATATTATAAACAATTGTAAATATCGAGAACATTGTATTGATCGTAGAGCGTAAAAACAATAAAGTATAACACTATTGTTAGACATTCGCACTGATTGTTTTTGCTTTAATTCTATATATTTCCTTTCTATTACAGTTTTGTAGTGTTACAATAATTCTTGAACTATTTCAAACATTTTATGTAATTTAATTGATTGATTTTATTGGATACGTACGAGTCGACAAACATTTTGATCGACAAAAATGAATTTTTAATTTTCCACATTAGCTTTAAATTCCTCAGTTGAAATCAGGATTAGGAAAAATTGGATCGTTTTATTTTATTTTGATTCTATGGCATTTGATATGATTTTCGTGCAAGATTATACAGGCCTGTTTCGATTTTCACTTTCGGTAGAATTTAATTAATTTAATTTTAGAAACATTTTGCATATTAAAATCACTTTGAGTCGATGAATTAAAGTCTGATAAACTGAAAAATTTTTAAATATATATATAAATACATTTTATGAAATCCTATAAAAGTGAAAGTGAAACGGGCATGATACAAATTTTTCATGGTGATTCTGACCAATTATCTTGAAAGAGCAACAAAAACTGTGCCGCTTACCAGTAAGTTACCGATTTAAACTTCTCAATCTAAGGTTAACTTCGAGACACCAGAACACCTGGCAAAAAGTACACATTGAAAGCCATTTACAGACATTTGTTAAGATAAATAAAAATGGTTAATTGGCTTGAATAGGAAAGCCGCCAGTTGATAGCTGTTTGGAGTATAGAAGAGCGGTAGTGGGGCATAGTGAAAAAGGCCTCATTAATAGCGATTGTGCTAATTGTTGTCGCTGTTGTGCATTGCAAATATACGACAGTAACATAACAGCAACAACAAACTGTTCGTTTGCTTTCGCTTTCAGACAACCAACTTTGTTTTGATGACGTCGATCAAATGCTTCCTGAATTTTGGATGATTGCTTGAACTGGTTTTTCGTGCATTTTGAGATATTTATTTTCGTAGTGAACGAAGGCAGGTTTTGTTTTATTTCTTTATAAATAAGGGTATTATAATCTATTTAAGAAATATGTAACGTAACTATAAACTAGCTTTATCCAACATTTCCATTCATTTGTAGGGCATCAAAATGATCTTTAATATGTTTACTTTTGAGCAAAATCTAACAACGTGATATTTAATAATTCAGACACTTAAAAATTCATAAAAACTTTAATAAATATTTCTATATTTTCATCTCATGAAATTATTCTCAATACTATGTTTAGCCAGATAATTTATTTTTTTGCAGATATTCAAAAGTACTTTTGTTTAAAATTATCAAATTTTTTAAAAAAGTCTTTGGAGTTACAGATTTTTATTAAAAAATAAAGGACTGCAGTGAATTTAATATTTTCGCGTACAAAATATCTGTTTTCATTAGATTGCTTTTTTAAAAAGTCTTCAAAACTCTTATAGTTATAAGGCCTGGTTACACTTAGGCGAAAAGAGTCAAAATCAATAATAATAAATAATCGTGATTTTGTACTCAAATAATTATCGTCAATAATAGATAAATAAAAAGTCCTGAAATAAGTTTTACAAGTTTTTTTTATTACTTATTATGCAAAGCAGATGTGGGTCCCGAAACGGTGATAGTTTTCTTATTATATTTAAACGATATAGATATTCTCAAACTTATCCAAACTGAATTGGCGTTAGGGGAATTAATCTTCGATATTTAAAAAACGTTCCAATTGGTATTAAAATTATCAATGCGACATTTGTTTATATGCAAATGTGGTGAAGCACCTGTCGATCTTTTAGCACTTCAACTGGAAAAAGGGTTTGTACTGCAGGTTGAATAACCGTCTTGCAATATTTGCGTCAGAAAGCGGCAGTTTTTTAATATTATCTCATTTCCATTAAATGAACACAACAATAATAACATAAAAATATTTAATGATAAATTCGTTGAGTAATCAATCATCAATAAAAAATATAATTGTGTACATATGTTATGTAGAAAAATGTAATAACCTATTATTTGCAATTCGATTTTATTTATAGAGAAATTGAGAATGCACTGCCAACGTGGACAGTGAAGGCCATTGCCCAAGATCAGTTCCTTAACTTGTGGATTCAGAATGAATTCTTAATAGATACTATGTCGATCTCAACTCTCGATCTGTCTATCTCACATAGTAAATGTATTCTTATATATAACGCAAAAGTCTTCCGCTTTAATTTATTTTTTGTTGTAGTCAGAGAAAGTTGTTGATGTATACTTAATACATACATACATATATCAATCTCAAGGTACACCCAGCAGTTAATAATATATTTATATAGTCTTGACCAAGATCATCTATACATCTGAATTAACATTATCGCCACGACCTACGGCAACAATTTACTCATAGCTCGAGAGTTCCAGCTCTTAACATCTTGTGCTCATCACGATTCACGTTTCAGTTGTGCAATTAACTTGTTAATAACAAACTATAGTTATAAAAAGAAAAATGTTAAAAAATACACCCTCAGCAATTGAAAAAATTATTCAATGAATTTGCATTTAATGGGTTGTTGATTGTAGCTAATGGGAGAGAAACCACGTCGACATCAACAATTTACATCTCTTCGAAGGCAACAGCATCTCGCATTTGCATAATTCGTAGTTAAATTGGTCAACTAAATGCATAATTGTATTACATGAGCAAATCAATTAGCACCCAAAAAAAAACTAGTCGGCCGGTGCTACAGTCGAGCATACTCGACTGTCGGAGACCCCGTACTTACTATGGCAAAAACTAATAATGGAAAAAAGTTTTTCTTACTAAGACTTGATTTTCGTCCGATCGGTCCTATGACAGCTATATGATATAGTGGTCCGATTTGAATCAACTTTAGACAGGATATATAAAACCAAGTTATATGCTTATTGTATCAGTTTGATTACGATATCTCATAAAACAAAAAAGTTTTCCATACTAAAACTTAATTTTCGACCGATTGTTCCTATGGGCGCTATATGATATAGTAGTTCGATTTGAACCAACTTTGGACAGGATATATTAAACCAAGTTTAATGCATATTCTATAAGTTTTTCTCATAAAACAAAAAATTTTTCTTACTAAGACTTGATTTTCGCCCGATCGGTCCTATGACAGCTATATGATATAGTGGTCCGATTTGAACCAACTTTGGACAGGATATATAAAACCAAGTTATATGCTTATTGCATTAGTTTGGTTACAATATCTCATCAAGCAAAAAAGTTTTTCATGCTAAAACTTGATTTTGGACCGATTGTTCCTATGGGCGCTATATGATTTGGTGGTCCGATTTAAAAAAGAAACAAACTGGATCTGCCTGCAATATTGAGGAATCTACATACCAAATTTGGTGTCACTAGCTTTTAAATTGTTCTAATAATTTGGATATGAAACTTTTTTTTTCGATTTGTGGGCGACAAAGAGGGCGTGGCCAAATTTTGAAATAAACTTGATCTGCTTGCAATATAGAGGAACCTACATACCAAATTTGGTGTCTCTAGCTCTTATAGTCTCTGAGATCTAGGTGTTCATACAGACGGACAGACAGACAGACGGACATTGCTATATCGACTCGACTGTTGTTGCTGATCAAGAATATATATGCTTTATAGGGTCTGCCATGCCTCCTTCTGCCTGTTACGCACATATTCGTTAAAACAAACACAATAGACCCCTATACTTTTCTTAAGTACGGGGTCTAAAAATAAGCAACGCAAATCATAAATTTTTCTAAGCAACCTTAGATAGTTCATTGTACTTCATCAACCGTTTCGCGACAGTCGCCAAACCCAACTCGAATTCGGATTATTCGCCGATGATTCAATAAGAAATCCCCGCACTGTCGCAAGTTGGACGTCATAAGAGTGTTGAACAGTTTATAGCAATCGAAACCTATTTTCATCTGAATCTAAGCTTAGACGACTATGAGATCATCTACAAAATAAAGAAATTATTTCCAGGTCTCCAATATTTTTTATTTTTGGTCAAAAATTCAAGGAATAATATGTTCATTATGAGTTTAATTTGATTAAAAATAATGATTTAATAGCTGATTTATAGGTTTTCCTTTAACGCATGTATTTAGTGGTTCTTTCCCTTAATTATATAATTATTTTAGAACATGACAAATACTACAATTACTGGTAATTGGCGGTTGCATTATGAATCTTGTTTATAAAAAAAAGTATATAGAGTAGGAAGAAAAATTAATGATATTGTTTTCAGGCAGCTATTTTGAATGGAAGTACGGTTTAAAAACGGATACGGTGTACACGCCCCTCAATAAAAAGAAACATTTGAAGTTATCTCAAGCGATAAGAAAGCTTCTGATCATTAACATTAATCATTAGCTGCAAACGCGTCTCTTACTCAGTAATTATGAGACCGATGATAGGATCGGGATGGCGAGTTGCGGCAGGTGTCTGTTTTACTTTCCCTTAATAAGATATGACGAGCGAGCTGAAAAGCATAAAAAAGAAACAAAAAAAACCCCAGCCGAGAACCGATCGGGCAGGCGATTTTGATTCTCTCGGCATGGGAGAGCGTCGGCATTGTCTTTATGTAAGTCGCAATCGCGTCAGTCACTATGTCTGTGTGTGAGTGAGTGTGTGTGTGTCAGCCAGAAGCAGCTTTTATAAAAGCAGCAAGAACCACAACAGTTTGTTCAGTTTGATTGTGAACTTCAGAATCATTGTCAAGTGCCCAACATTAGCCAGGATCCGTTGTAACCAAGACAACAGACAGCAGAGGCCAAGCGAACGAATTAACGAATCAAGGAATCCAACAATCAGTTCAGTGATCAGACACAGATTTTAGTGGTGCCAACAAAATGCTGGCCAGTGAAAATTTTCCCACTCATCACTTCAAGAATTCTATATATAAGCCGTACAATGCGGCCACCGCGCCCAACGTTGAGGATTTGGCAAGCGTTTCCAAGACATTGACATTAACCACGTCGTCATCGAATGATGCAGTTGTGATTGACACACCATCCAACAGCAACATTAATAAGAACAATACCAACCACACCACCAATAACAACAACAACAATTGCAGTGTCAATGGTTTGTCCAAATTTGTGGCTAGCCATCCGGCAGCTGAATTCGAGGGCTTCATTCGCGCCTGCGTGGATGAGATCATACAGCTGGCAGTATTTCAGGGCACAAATCGCTCATCCAAGGTTGTAGAATGGCATGAGCCCGCCGAGCTGCGTCAGTTGTTTGATTTTGAGCTACGGGATAAGGGCGAGTCGCAGGATAAGCTGCGTCAGCTGCTGCGGGAAACGATACGGTTTTCGGTGAAGACAGGACATCCGTATTTCATCAATCAGCTGTACTCGGGCGTCGATCCCTATGCCCTGGTCGGCCAATGGCTCACCGATGCCCTCAATCCCAGTGTCTACACCTATGAGGTGGCGCCCGTTTTCACGCTGATGGAGGAGCAAGTTTTGGCCGAAATGCGACGCATTGTGGGATTCCCCGAAAACGGACATGGCGATGGCATCTTCTGCCCAGGCGGCTCGATAGCCAACGGTTATGCAATCAGCTGTGCGCGTTACAAATATGCGCCCGAATCCAAGGTAAGCATCGACCCGAAGGCCAAACCACTCGTGTGTGAGTGTGTATATGAATGTTTGTGTCTGCTTTTATTTTTTTGTTGTTTGAAGCCAAACAAAGCGGAAGCAAAATGCATGCGACCTAGAAACGAACTCGGATATCGTTACATTCAACTTTTTTGAGTACAGTCTCGATCCATGTATAATATTAGTATGTGTTCGCAACAAGTTGTATATGTTTGAAGTTAACAGAGGTATTAACTAATTTTTATTCCAAGGTAAATCTTTGTAGCACATACATACTTTATAAGCACTACTTGATGTATACGTAATATTTATTTGATTTTTTATTTCTAGATAGTTATGGCTTGATTACTCGTAAATTGTCGGTTCAAACTTATCACAATATTTAACGGCTCTTTCGAGTGTATTTAATTTAAATTCCTTCAATGATGCGTATATTTATTATACTAAATTCATTTTATGATTATATCAATCTTTCTTATAATTCCTTTAAAATATTTTTCTTACGTTAATAATTATTTGTATCTTAGATTTTGGATCGCTTAATTATTTGTAAATTGTCATTTTAAACTGTAAACATTATTGCGAGTGCTGTTACTTTCTTAAATTTTTGGTACTTCAGTATTGTTCATTCTATAGATTTTCTTAAGTTCTTTTTATGTTGTTTAATTCCTTCAAAATGCTTAATTCACACTAAACGAGGCATGCGTAACATTTATCCAATGATATAGTTTCTTAAAGATTGTCATTTGATTTAATTACTACTGTGCTAGCTTGAATATTTTATTTGAATGTATCGATAATAAGACCTCTTTTTACCAAATCCACAGACAAAGGGACTATTCAGTGCCAAGCCGTTGATTATATTCACATCGGAGGATGCACATTACTCGGTGGAGAAGTTGTCCATGTTTATGGGCTTTGGTAGCGAACATGTGCGCAAGATAGCCACCAATGAGGTGGGGAAAATGCGACTTAGCGATTTAGAGGACCAGATACAATTGTGCTTGGACAACAATTGGCAACCACTGATGGTATCTGCCACAGCTGGCACCACTGTACTGGGTGCTTTTGACGAGTTGACGGGCATCTCCGAGCTCTGCCGCAAGCACAACATGTGGATGCACGTGGACGCGGCCTGGGGCGGAGGTGCACTTATGTCTAAGAAGTATCGTCATCTGCTCAATGGTATTGAACGGTAAATAATATTTATAAAATAGTTTTAAAATTTATTTTATTATATTTATTTAATCTTCGCAAGAAGACTTACAATAATTATTGTGTATAATTCTATTTATATCAATAATAATATTTCAATGCAATTTTATTGTTTAGTGCCGATTCGGTTACATGGAATCCCCACAAGCTGCTGTCAGCTTCGCAGCAGTGCTCGACTTTCCTGACGCGTCACTCTCAGATTCTGGGCCAAACCCATTCAACGAATGCAACCTATTTGTTCCAAAAGGACAAGTTCTACGACACCTCCTATGATACCGGAGACAAGCACATTCAATGCGGTCGTCGGGCCGATGTCTTCAAATTCTGGTTCATGTGGAAAGCCAAGGGCAGCAAGGGTTTCGAAGCGCATGTGGAGCAGGTCTTTAGCATGGCCGAGTTCTTTACCGCCAAGCTGCGTGAGCGTCCTGGTTTCGAGCTTGTCCTGCAGCAACCAGAGTGCACCAACATCACATTCTGGTATGTGCCCCCCAGCCTAAGGCAAATGGAACGCAATCAGGAATTCTTCGACAAGCTGCACAAGGTGGCGCCCAAGGTCAAGGAGGCCATGATTAAGAGCGGCTCCATGATGATCACATATCAACCGCTGCGCCAGTTGCCCAATTTCTTCCGTCTTGTGCTGCAAAACTCCTGTCTCGAAGAATCCGATATGATATATTTCCTTAACGAGATCGAATCTCTGGCTCAAAAATTGTAGGTTGTAGTACAATACAAATCTGCATTACGGTGGCTTTGATGTATTAAGGAACATTCTTCATAGGCAAATGCTGTACATATTATACATGGTATTTTAACTGGTATTAACTCGCGATTATCACTTCACATCGTTACAAAATTGTTAGTAGTTTAAGATGATACATTAATAAACATTTAGAACAAGCCAAACACTTGAATATATATTTGAATTCTTTTGTTACATTTTGTTGGGAGAAAAGAATACATTTTTGTACCCTACAATGGTCGGACAAAGTATTTTAACCAAACTTAATGTTAAATCTACTCTTAACTTGAACTTACTTTATGTAAATTTTGGCATCAATGGAAAGGTCATTTAAATTCTGTTTGAATGATAGAAAACTTTCCTTAACCCATTAAGTATTCATTGAAAACTTAGAATTTTTTTAAATATCTACTTTTAAATCATTTTTCCTAGGGCTTTAACAAAAAACTTTTTAAATCAAAAAGTTTCTTCAAACAAAACTAAAAGAATGCAAAGCTTCAAAAAATCTCTTGTCAAATATTTTTTATGATTTTTTGAAAATTGCTAAAAATTACTATTTTAGCCACTTTTTTTTTTTAATACAAAATTTTTCTGAGACCATACCATTCAATAATAAACTTTGTTTCTTAAGATATCTCAACCCAACTCACATATTGTGTATCTTGAAATACCCTGTAAAAATTTGGTTGATATCAGATCACTTTCATCAATTCAAAAATTGATAGTTGTAAGACTATTGGCTTAAATTTAAAACTGTGTATGAATGAATTACATTAGCTTTCAGGAAAACTCAATTGGTTTTGGAAGTCGTATGAAAATTTGAGAAATGCAAGCTGACCTCTGAAAAAATCTTTAAAAATAAATTAAATTATTTTTAAAAATATTTTAAAAAAAAACTACTCCATAGAACAAAAATATGTTTTGGTCATATTCGTGGGTTTGATAGTGCATCTTTTCGGCTGTTGCTAAGTGTACTTCATATATTAGATAAAAATTAGTATAAAAAAGTGGAGTTCACAACTTGATTATTATTTTTATTAATTCCGTTCGTCAAACGATCAATCTACAAAGCTTTTGATTTCTATAACGTTTTAATTGACTTCAATTCTCAATTCTTATTTGTGCCAATTTCTTGTCACTCCATAACGTATTTTTAGCATACAAAAAAAATATGAAACCGAGCCTCAAGTTCTCAACTTATCTCCTGCTCGAGCCACTCCCATTGACTGACATCAGGACCTCCTGCTTTGTCAATGGCCTCCTGTATGCTTAAACTTTGGCCAGGCGGAATGCCATAACCAACTTTAAGACCATGAGGATTTGAGGGCGTCTGGCAATCCATGGTGCACTCCTTGCGTAGGACCGTGTCCACCTCGACGGAGGAAAAGAACGCCACCGACATGGGCAGATCTGTCAGACCAATGCGTGAGGCACAAAACGAGCGTGTTAGCAAATTGGTGATGTGCATGGCCAAAGCTGCTTTATGGGCCAGTTCATCCTTGACCAGATAACGAAGCTCATCATGAAAACTTAAACAGAAGCGCGCATGTGGTCCCAATAGCCAACGCATGCTGACCAACATCAAGTGCAAAAAGTCAACAGCGCCACTCTGCACCACCCAGTTGACCCGAGTGGGCAGAAACCGTTGCTCCTGATCGTGTCCTCCATGCGACTCCAGGGCACGGCTCAAACGGCAGCTGAGAAATGGCGTTTCCGGCTGCTCACGTGTTGCAATCTCCTCCAGTCGATTAAACATGGCGCTCTCCGTGCCTCCCTGCCAACTTGGACGATGAAAAACCTCGAGAATCGGACGTTGACGTTGTAGTGCTAGACGATTGGCTTCGTAGCTGCTATAGCTGTTGGGGAACCAAGCAGATAAGAAAGGATTTATTGGGACGACGCTTACAACTCATTTTTAATGTAAGCTCTGCGAGAATTAAGAAACAATTAACTCTCTTGTTAACATCTCTGCAGAGTTTGATGCCAAAATCTTCATCATGATTTCGATTTTATTAAGCAAACACCTTGCCTAAAATGTAGCTTTGAATTGTTTTTATAGAATATGCAAGTTAAGGGTTTCACTCACAGTCGGTTTTTCTCTGTATTAGTTTTTTATTGGAATGTACATTACAAATGGTCTATTTTGATATCATCTCGCGAAAAAAGGTTTTAAAGGTACACGAAAATCGTCATATTACTATAAAGGACGTTGTTGAGCCATTTCAAAGAATGTCTTGGCCCACAAAGTCGTTAATTCAAAAACGTTCAATTTTTTTTTAAGATCAAGCATTACACATAGTATAAATAATAACCCAACTTATATGGTTATATATTGCTAAGCAAAAAACCTAAGAGGTCGTTTCGGGGACACCTTTTCGACACTGTTGAGGAGCTTTAAAAAAAAAAGCAAAGAATGTTTTGAAGTCTACTTCCAAATTGAAGTCTTTTGATGGTATCGAAGATCAGAAAGACATTGGTATAAGTTCATTTTCTGAAAGAAGCATTACATTGAGGGAAATGAAATGGATTTGCAAGAATAAATAATAAAAAAGTTAACTTGATGACAAAAAGATTGTTGTCGATCAGATTAATACATACGCTCTGTCCTCAAGCTCGTCGTGGAACTCATGGCGAAGGCGATAGACTCGCTTGCCCTTAGTGGCCGCAAACATCTTCATAGCCTTGGCCTTGGCCTCTGATGCACTGAGCGTGGGATTAAATTGCTGCAGAAGAGTTTCGGCAAACTGCTGTCCAGCTCCATAGATACGTGCATAGTTGAGCACCTTAGCGTGATCACGTGAGATACCCACCACCTTGGCAGTGATGGAGTGCATGTCGCTCCCGTTGGACTTGCTGCCGCTTAATGTCATCCAGCCAAGGGGCGTGGCGCCGTGCACGCCATGGGCATAGGCATCGCCCAGAACAGAGGCGATCCACAGCTCCTGCGAGTCCACATCTGCACCAACCAACTTGTATCCTGGTGGCGCCTGCACCATGGCGCGCAATTCAGATCCAATGCGATCTGCACGAGAGTTAGAGGCTGTCATCCAAGTGGATTCCATGGCACGACGCGTTAATGTTCCGGCAACGACAACTTGCGGACAAATGGCACCATAAACTGTGTGCCGTGTATGGGATCCCAACTCAGTTGGCAGTTCATTTTCCTGCAGCCACACAACCATTTGATTAAGAATGCGGTCCCGATTATTCCGCCAGTAGGACATCATCCGAGCAATCTCGATGACTCGGGCCGCCGCTTGGCAAGTCGGGTCACCACTGCTCAGTGCATGGTCAGAGAACTTGTTCAAGAAATCCTTGGACAGCGGATTACCCACACGAAAGGAGGGTCCATTCTTGTGTGGTAACTTCAGAAAAAAGCAACAGTCGTCAAGCACTTGATTGCACCAGATACCAGAGCCTGAAACAAATATAAAATCAATTGGGACTTTACAAAAAAATCTAATTGTTAAAAAATTATTTTTATAACTGCGAAACAATTAAGTTGGACTATCTTCAATAAAAAAAATATTAAGCGATTTCTACGATTAAAAGATATAAGTAAAAATAGGCAATGACGTTACGTTAAAAAAAAGAAGTTGGATCCAATTTGTAGTTGAAAAACGCAAAACTCAGCGAATCGGGACAACCTTTTGGTTTAAAACTTCTTTAGTAGAATTTAGCTAAAAAAAAAGCTATTCGTGTTTTTTTATTTATGTCTATTTGCCCCTTTTTTAACTTTTGTTCTTCCAACTTTAATAATACATCAGATATCTAACGAAAACTTGACTAACACAACCATAAAATTGTGATAATATTTTAAAGCAATTAATAAAGAGTATGTTAACATAATGTCGCGTGCCTCCCCTTATAAAAATAATTTTTATTAACTAGTCTCCGTATGACACGATACGTTACTTACATTTTTAAATGATTCAATTATATAATGATTTGTGTGTATATTAATGTAATTACATTTTTTTAAATATGAAACTGGTTTATCAGGATTAAAATGATTTCTTTGTATTTTAAGAAGCAGCTGGCTGCTGCACGAGATTTATGGATTAATATAATACAGCACGGCAATAAGATAAAGCATTTATGAAGGCGGTATAATCATGTGTATTGATTTCGGGAGAAAATTTTACAATAACTATGTAAGTGAATACTCGATTTTATATTGTTGATCACGCTGGATCTTTTTACACACCCTTATTATAAAACTAATCAACTTAGAAACTTCATTCAAATCAAAACAATAACGTGCCTTCTTTTAATATTCAGATTTTTTGACTGGCTCTACTCGAGGTAGAAGTCTAGTGACGAAAGCATATTCAAACGATATTAAATTAATATATAAATAAATCTAAAATACATTTACAAAAATAGTTGCGAAGAAAGGTCCCGCTTTTTCGAATCTAAAATAACTTTTTGCAATGTGCCGTATCCTAGATAAGAATATATGAGCACAAGTAAATTTTACCGAAAAGCCTCCGTCCACAATTTCGCAATGAAATCTTAACATTAAAAAAAATTACACTATAATAAAATTGGGGAAATGCATCGATATGTATGTATGTATATGTGCCCAACCTTTGCTGACCTTTGTACTGCTCCTCGAGCTGCTTTTGGCGTTGTGAGATCTTTTTGTAGTACTGCCGTTTGCTCAGATTCTCATCGATTTGGTTGGGCAGCATGTCCATTGCCAGATTACACTCCTCTTCCGATGCGTATTGGCGGGCGAATTCTGGGATCGCACAGCGTGTGAGCAGTTGCGCAATGGGCAGGTTGCTATTGTGACTCTCCACATCACTGCGGAATGGCACCAGGAAGCCCCAACCATGTTCGCGCTTGTAGTGCAAAGGATAACCCTCCCAACAGAGCGATAATAGCTTGGGCGCAATCTGCATGCCCGTGCTTATTTCACTAGCGCCTGGTGTCCACGGCTCCTCATCCTCCTCCAGCTGTTGATCCTCGCTGAATCCCATCGGCGGCTTGCGGCACAACTTGCGATACCATTGGGGATAGCCAGGCAGCAGTGGTCGTCGTGCCGGCAGAAGTGATCCCTGATCGTAAAGATGTTGAAACTTTGTTTGCAGTCGGCGCTGTTCGGCGGTAAGTTGTTGCTTTAGTTGTTGCAGCTCCATAGTTGGTAGTTGCTTGCGCTTGGGAGACTGCTTTAACTTGAGCTGCTGTACGCTCCAGTCCTCGTCCCACAGCCACAGATGCTGGCGGTATTGATCATCATGGAGCAACGCACAAGCTTCTTCTGCGCGTCGGCCCAAATGGTATTTGGCCTCGATGCTGACATCCTCGTAGGTCAGTTGCGCGTCGCGTATATAACGCTCCCAGTTGGAGTTCACAGGTAAATAGGCGGAGCCCATTTCCAGCATGCCCGCCAAGGTGGCAGGATGTGGAAAGCGTGTGGCATACATCGGATAAATCACCCGGAGCACGCGATGAGTGGCTTCAACATCGCTGGCACAGTAGTTCACCAGCAACTGAAAGTGCTGTCGCACCTGATCCAGTGTGCCCTCGACAAAGATGTTGCGTGGCTCCTTGGACAGATCCTCACCGCCACAGTACAGGCGATGCACATCGACCAGACTATTTAGTGAGCTCTGCTCTAACCAATCGAGATCCTCAGCAGCAGGCTCCTTCTTGGACTTTAACATTGCCCGCTGGTAGCTAGTGACTCCACTGACGCACGTGTGCAGCGACATTGTGTCCAGAAAGCGGGTGCCCGTATCCTCAATCAAATATTGCTCCCGCAAACGCGCCCTGTCATATGAAACATTGTGTCCCACAACCAGTCCCCTTTCACCTTGACCCAGGGGTATGAGTTCGTCCAAAGTGTGATGGGGTCGTTCGCTTTGGTCAACATCGACTGGCTCCACGGGAGGCACTTCTAAGCGATGCTTTGTCAACTTCGGACTAACCCAACAGTACCAGCGCTTGGTGCTCACTGCCGTGGCCAGTACTGGAGCACTGCCCTCGCGTACGCACACCTCAACGTCGAAGACAATGCCTTTCTCCATCGGCTGTGGTACAGAAGTCGCAGAGCCATCCTCAGGATCGTAGGCTGTCCAGCCGGCAGAGAAAGACCAACGCTTGGGTTTTGCCGGCAGCTCTCTGCACGCTACCAATGGATGCAGCAGCGCCTCGTAGGGCTGCACCTGCTCCTTGGCTATGGCATGGAAGTGCTCCTCGATATTCTCACCCCGCAAAGGCGGTAGTTTCAGATTAATATCCGGAATGCGCGACGTGCTCGCAACGTCGATTCCATGTCGCTTTAATTCGGCGTTGTATAACTTGGCGGTTGCGTTCTCCAGCTCGGAGTTCTGTCGTATGGCCTGTGGAAACAGTTGCCTGTGTAAATTCTGCGATATCATCTGCACCTTTACCAAGTTTTCAGCGTATTCCTCTGTTGCCGGTAACAGAGTCGTTGGCGTCGACGTCGCTGTAGGCGTCGTCGTTGGCGCATGTTTTGTTTTTATTTTGCTTTTGCTGGGAAGCTTGCGATAAATCTTAACACTGCTGCTGGCATAGTGTTCACGTCCGGCTTTAGTGGCGTAGCAACGTAGCAGGCGCATTATTGATAAGCAATCAAATACTGTTACGAACTGCTTTTCACTCTGTGGGCCGCGCCGGCTGGCTCATCGGTTCTCAGGGTAGAGTCCCATCCCTGGCCTGCAGTCCGAACAATCGATTACACCATCGATACACAAACAGCTGTGGCGAACGGAACTACACAACACTACAACAAAAGACGACGGAAATCCACAACATAAACAACAAAACCTGCAATCAACAACAAAACGGTAAGTAAACAAACAAACATTCACAATACCTAACACTGATCCACCTCTCGTCCAAACAGGATCCCGGTTCCGGACCCAAGCGTACCCGCCCTGCCTGAGATGACACCACTCCGTCATCTCCCTCATGTTGGCCACCGAATGGACCTACTTCATCCTGTGTTGGCCATCGTGTTTCTCCCTCCCCCCTACAGCAATAATTAAACGGACATTTTTATCATCAGGTAAGTATTATCTTATTCTTCCGTGATTTTTCTCCAAAATTAACATCGTATCTTAACTTCTATTTACAATTAAACAATTCGGCAACAATGCAACAAGGAAGAAACAAACGAAACAGACTAGGAACACCATGATGCTGCAAAAAAGGTAACAAGCTCGCCGGAAAATACTGTGGCAAGATGCTAGTGCAGAAACAACGCGGGAATTATAAATGTATCTAGGTATATACATACATATATGTTCATGTACCGGTAAGTGTATTATGATTGTGATTAGTGTGTGATTCTATGTAAATGTGAATATGTATCGCTTAAGGACTACCTTGCCTACCTAAAGAGCTCTTTGGGTTAGTGAAGGGGCGATATATTTTTATGGGTATGAGTATATATGTATAAGTATACAATATCTATTGTATTTTGTTGAGTGACTTTGCAATGTTATTGTTTTTGTGTTGTTCCTAAACTGTTGTGTTTCAATTTATACAGATATTATTTTATTTACTTTACTTTACTATTTCCTTTATTTTACTTTACTTTAATTTTAATTATTAATTAATTTAATTATATTATTATTTAATTTTATATAAGTTTTAATATAAGTATTTTTACGTTTTAATTTTATAATTCCATTTAATGTTCGACTTGTATGTTTTATGTACGACGTTCTTAAAATTTTCTTTAATTAGCGAAATGCTCTAATAAATCTTCATCATTTTTAAACAAAAAGAACAGCGGCATTGAATTTCTTAAACGGCACAGGGGCAGAAAAGGTTGGTATATTGCAGCTCTTCAACTTCAAAATCTTTCCAAACATGTGGTGGAGCAATCGGAACTGACTCACTTGTACGATGTGACAACGGCTGCTCCCTGCGGTTCCCTTGGACGAATTGATGTCAATAGACGCCTCCACAGATTCCCAACGACGACCAGAGTTTCCCCTCCGGGTTGAAACGGTTACAAAAATCAGCCGGTCTTTCGCTTTAGAGGCCGTACGCCACAAAGGTTTTGGCACAGACAGTGGAGCAGTCAATTATTGACCTCAAACAGATTTAGGGCAGCACATGCGGAGCACAATGTCGGTCGAAGCTCCAAACGTCGTCTGACACGGCACAATTTCTGGCGAGGCACAGTTTGTCCGCAGCACCCAGCGAGCACAAATGTGTTGACTGTCACACCAAATTAGGCAAACACGCTGGTGCAGCACAAGGCACGACTCTCCTCAAAAAGAAACTGTGTGCCTGTCGAAGGCAACCGCTCCTCTTCGCCGATCAAATCGAACTCTCACGAATTTTCTGTCAACCTCGTGGTCTCCTAAAATTCTTCCTATTCCTCTATTTTCTCTTTCCTTTTCAAATCCCAAAAAAAAACTCGCCGTTACTGCAAAACAAAATGCATCGTCTCTCTTTATGATCTAAAATTTAGGTCGCCACCCCTTTCACATGTAATTTACCGCCAATACCTATCGATAACTATATCTTTTAAATACACAACAAAGTATATCGACAGAGCCGATAATAAAGGAAAATACAAATAACAATAAACATCGAGCTGGCACAAACGATAAAACATGAACATAACAATACCCCCCCCCTAGATCGTTTGTGACCAGCCGGCACCTAACGCAGCGCCCAACGTAGGCCACACCCACAACATGACCCTACTCAAGAGCACTACTCATACTCTACCGACTGAGTTAGCCGGGCTTCCAACAAAAAGTCTGGTCGTGCGCATCCGTGAGCCACAACGCTTCTTTCAACGCATTTACTCGGCGATCCTCTACGCGGAGATTATGCCGTCCTAGATGGTATACATTCATCGCCGGTGGATCAGTGAACCATATTTGCCCATCGCACAAATAATCGGTATCACGATGATCCTGGGATTCATCTTCTTGGCTCTCCGGAATAGCTTCTGTCCCCGGATCTGTGCTTTCCAACCCTGGAAGCATCGCCACGACACTCTCGGATCTTGCCCTGGGCTCTTGCGTCCCGATCAGTTCATTGATGAGTGCCATCATCTCCATGAACCCTTCTCTAATCTGCTCCTGAAGCGCATCGCTAATACCCAACCGCAAGGAATGCCTATACGTCTGGTGGGCCTGAGCAATCGCTACATTTACCGCTGATTTCGTCGCGCTATCCATTCTTTCTATCTAAAAAAAAATCTAATCCCGTATTTTCTAATAAATACTAATAAATGTCCTGTATTCTAATAAATAGATATAAATAACACTAATCTCACTAAAGCTAACCAAAAATTACATATTAACAAGTCTAACACTACAGAGACTTACTAATACAAAAACTAACAACTAATATATACAGACACTAACTAATATTCAATAAATTCACGTACTTACAGAAAATTAATTCAAACAACTTACAATAAGTAAAGACTACCCAACAGGACTTACAATACTGAATATATATACGTCAAACAAAACTACTCACGAAAATAAACAGACTTACGATACTTAACGAAACGCCTGACGATTACCAATATAATAACTATAATTACAAAAAATATAAATTACTAAATATAAATACCAATTATTTTCTACTATATTTTACAGCAAATACATCAACTTCACAAGGGAGAGAAAAAAAAATATGCACAGGCGGACCAACACTTCTCTACGCACGATTCGGACAGTGGACAAACATTTAAGCATCTGTCAAATGCTCAGTTCATCACTAGCGTGATGAACGGCATCCGAGAAACGCTATCTGAGATTCTATTTGGCTTCTGTCGTACATCTGGCAGCTGCTGAAGCATGTTGAGTGACCGATGCGGCGCAGGATCGATACTGGTATCGTCCTGGGTCACCAGTCTCCGAGGCTCAAAACTAACCACGGCCAACACACATCCACAGCGAACGCAGAGTAAGACAAAACAAATAGATATTAATAAATAAATAAATAACAAACAACATACTAACCTAATATCACAATTGGTATCACAGAATTACACTATCGTCACGGCTACCACCAGGCTATGGATACAGTCGGTACGTCCCGAACTGCACCAACCGCAACGAGAGCATCCTCCGATGCCAAAAGGAATATATGGTCAGTAAACATCGTCGTGCTTCTCGGACTCCACAACACACTGCGCAATTATGGGCCACCTTCCGTGCCGCATAAGACTTCAGGTGCGTGGATCCTAAAGCCGAGGGATTGACCTCGTGTATCAACATTGTATACATTTATATTTTTTTTCAGAAATAGCCACGATTTTAAAACCGTGAGCTCTTTCGTTTGGGCGCCATATTGTTACGAACTGCTTTTCACTCTGTGGGCCGCGCCGGCTGGCTCATCGGTTCTCAGGGTAGAGTCCCATCCCTGGCCCGCAGTCCGAACAATCGATTACACCATCGATACACAAACAGCTGTGGCGAACGGAACTACACAACACTCCAACAAAAGACGACGGAAATCCACAACATAAACAACAAAACCTGCAATCAACAACAAAACGGTAAGTAAACAAACAAACATTCACAATACCTAACACTGATCCACCTCTCGTCCAAACAGGATCCCGGTTCCGGACCCAAGCGTACCCGCCCTGCCTGAGATGACACCACTCCGTCATCTCCCTCATGTTGGCCACCGAATGGACCTACTTCATCCTGTGTTGGCCATCGTGTTTCTCCCTCCCCCTACAGCAATAATTAAACGGACATTTTTATCATCAGGTAAGTATTATCTTATTCTTCCGTGATTTTTCTCCAAAATTAACATCGTATCTTAACTTCTATTTACAATTAAACAATTCGGCAACAATGCAACAAGGAAGAAACAAACGAAACAGACTAGGAACACCATGATGCTGCAAAAAGGTAACAAGCTCGCCGGAAAATACTGTGGCAAGATGCTAGTGCAGAAACAACGCGGGAATTATAAATGTATCTAGGTATATACATACATATATGTTCATGTACCGGTAAGTGTATTATGATTGTGATTAGTGTGTGATTCTATGTAAATGTGAATATGTATCGCTTAAGGACTACCTTGCCTACCTAAAGAGCTCTTTGGGTTAGTGAAGGGGCGATATATTTTTATGGGTATGAGTATATATGTATAAGTATACAATATCTATTGTATTTTGTTGAGTGACTTTGCAATGTTATTGTTTTTGTGTTGTTCCTAAACTGTTGTGTTTCAATTTATACAGATATTATTTTTATTTACTTTACTTTACTATTTCCTTTATTTTACTTTACTTTAATTTTAATTATTAATTAATTTAATTATATTATTATTTAATTTTATATAAGTTTTAATATAAGTATTTTTACGTTTTAATTTTATAATTCCATTTAATGTTCGACTTGTATGTTTTTATGTACGACGTTCTTAAAATTTTCTTTAATTAGCGAAATGCTCTAATAAATCTTCATCATTTTTAAACAAAAAGAACAGCGGCATTGAATTTCTTAAACGGCACAGGGGCAGAAAAGGTTGGTATATTGCAGCTCTTCAACTTCAAAATCTTTCCAAACATGTGGTGGAGCAATCGGAACTGACTCACTTGTACGTTGTGACAACGGCTGCTCCCTGCGGTTCCCTTGGACGAATTGATGTCAATAGACGCCTCCACAGATTCCCAACGACGACCAGAGTTTCCCCTCCGGGTTAAAACGGTTACAAAAATCAGTTGGTCTTTCGCTTTAGAGGCCGTACGCCACAAAGGTTTTGCAACGGCACGAAGTTTTGTTGATCTGGCACAGACAGTGGAGCACTCAATTATTGACCTCAAACAGATCTAGGGCAGCACATGCGGAGCACGATGTCGGTCGAAGCTCCAAACGTCGTCTGACACGGCACAATTTCTGGCGAGGCACAAGTTTGGTCCGCAGCACCCAGCGAGCACAAATGTGTTGACTGTCACACCAAATTAGGCAAACACGCTGGTGCAGCACAAGGCACGACTCTCCTCAAAAAGAAACTGTGTGCCTGTCGAAGGCAACCGCTCCTCTTCGCCGATCAAATCGAACTCTCACGAATTTTCTGTCAACCTCGTGGTCTCCTAAAATTCTTCCTATTCCTCTATTTTCCCTTTCCTTTTCAAATCCCAAAAAAAAACTCGCCGTTACTGCAAAAACAAAATGCATCGTCTCTCTCTTTATGATCTAAAATTTAGGGTCGCCACCCCCTTTCACATGTAATTTACCGCCAATACCTATCGATAACTATATCTTTTAAATACACAACAAAGTATATCGACAGAGCCGATAATAAAGGAAAATACAAATAACAATAAACATCGAGCTGGCACAAACGATAAAACATGAACATAACAATACATTATTTTGAATGTATTAACAAATTCTCACAAAATATTTATTCTGATAGCGCCCTATTTATCGATAAATGAGTACTGTTGAGCACTCTGTATTATTTATCGATTTCCAAGTACATCGAGTTGCAAGTACAATGTAAAATGCTCAAAGTATCGATAAGCGATTGACCAACTTTAACAGATTTTCAAACGAATCGGTTAAAATAGATTTTCGTTTTCCCCAAATGCAACCAATCCACAAAACAATTGATGTTCAATAAACAGTTTCACTTGTTGCAATTGATAAGAAAGAAAAACACAAAAATACATTCACAGACTTTGTTGTAAATATTTCTGATGAAGTGGAAGAAAGAACATAATCTCTTTAGTTATTTGCATAAAAAATTAATATATATAAAAAGCTTTCATACGATAAACAATTGAAAAAAGCGATTTTCGAAAACATTTTGGCAAATACTGTGCACTCATCCTGCAATCTACAATTTGTTTTTAACAAATAACAATTGCAGGCTACGACCCAACAAGCGACACACACAAAACATAGAAAAGGGGGGGTAGAAACAATGCATCTTAGATTTGCAGATTACGCATGCCTCCGTTGATGCCACCCTGTTCCACAGTCCAGATGACCAGCTGGCCATCGACACCCGATGTGGATACCTTAGTAGCGTTCGCCTTGTCACCAGCATACAACCGCATGCTGGTGATGGCGTTCTGGTGTATCGAGTCCACGACTGTGTCGGTGTTTTCAGTGCGCATGTTACGGTCCATCGACTGAAAGATGCTCATGGCTGTAATGCCGCTAGCCTCCCGTTTCTGTGACTTGTCCAGCTTGCCGCTCAGCACGAGCTTGTTGTCCGGAGTGAGGCTGTACAGAAGCGGAACGCAGCTGTAGCCGGCAACCACGATCGATGTTGGCGAGACCCACTCGCAGGAGAGGAAAGGTAAGTAGCCGGTACGGCAGCGAATGACGGTGTTGCCATTGGTAGCATCTGCAATGCTCACACAGCTGTCATGGCCCACCCAGCACACCTTATTGCCGTCGCTGGAGAAGCTAACATTGTTGATCCAACCGCCGCCGGAGGTGAGCGAGTTCCTAAACTCGGCCATTAACTGGCCCAATGGCTTGCGATTACCCCAGGGCGTTGGAGAAGGCGGCTCCTCGATGTCCTTGATGAATGCCGAAAAGACGCGCACCTTGTAGTCCGTGGAACCAGCCACCAGGAGAACATTATTGGGATGCCAGTCCAGTGAGGTGACCGTGGAGCGTATAGGCTTCTTGATATGCTTGGACACCCACCAATCATTCTCAGACTCGAAGTAACACACCGAAATAAGTCGAGCTCCAGAGCCAACAGCAAACTTGTTCTCAGCCGGCGACCATTTGACACAAGTTGCGGCACGATTGATCCGCAACAGCACGAGGGTTGGCTTCCACTTCCCATCATCGGCCTGCGTCCAGACATACGCATTTCGATCCGCAGCACAGCTCACGATCCGATTCGTGTTCTTGGCCCAATCAATGCCCATGACACGCAAGTCATGCTGGTTGAGCACGTCGGCCAACTTCCAGCTGCTTCCGTCCCGACTATAGATATGAATCTCATGGTTGTTGGGCGATAAAGCGATTTCTGAGTCACAAATGAGTCATTGATTAACAAACAGAAAAACACCTTCTTTGTTATTGTTACTTACGAGTACGATCCTTGTTCCAGGCGTGGCACGTTATGGACGCCAGCGAGGTGCCAAACGTATACTTCTCAGCCATTGCGAATTTCAACAAAATGCACAAGATTCAACCACACACGTAGTCGGAGTTGGATTCGAAGTTTTCTTTTCTTCGTTCAGCGATTGGGCGTTGTTTGTTTGATTGCTTCTAGTTTTAATCGCGGACTCTGGGCCGTCTACACGATTAAGCTATCGTTGAAGCAAAGTTAAACCTCGGTTACCTGCACCAATTAAAAGAAAATGCACAATTTTTCAAGCGTTTACAAAATTGTAAAATACAGAAATTAATCACCTTCTGTGGCTATACGAGAAGTGTTGTGCAGCGGCAAACCGCGTCTTTGGGTCACCGGTGCTGGTAAATGCCAATATCAGTTCGATTAATTTGTTGTGCAGCCCTGTTTTTCGGTTTTCCGCGCAATTGGACCAGCTGCTGCAGCCACCGCTGTTGTTGTTGAAAATATAAACAAATGGAGAAAATTTGTGCAGCTTTGGAACCGCAGTTTCCATGTCGCGAGGCGGCCATAAATACTTTGGGCGAACTTATCGGAGACTGTAACGAAGCCTATCCACCAGCCATTTATCTGTTCGGACACAGTGGCACGGGAAAAACCTCACTAGCCAAATCCTTTTTACAGCAATGCCAGAAACAGCAGAAGGTTCGCATTGCGCAGCTGAACGCAATAGAATGTTATTCCAGCAAAATAATGATAGAAAATGTGCTGGATGGCCTGGGTATGCAGCAGCAGAGCGCTGAAAATATGCTGGAATTTGTTGAACAACTGCGTTCCTGGCACGGACGCGATGCCCGTGGCTTCCTCATTGCCATTGACAATGCTGAGCGACTGCGGGACATGGACGCAAACGTTCTGCCTGTGCTGCTCCGACTGCAGCAGCTGACCAGCCTTAACCTCTGTGTGTTGCTGCTGTCCCAGTTGCCGTTCGAGAAGTACTACAATAAGACTGGGCTAAGCGAGATCATAACACTCCACTTGGGGCAGTACAACAAGGTCGAAACACTGCGCATCCTCAGCAGTGACTTTGGTCAAGTGCGACAGGAGCTACTGCTGCAGCAACAACAACACCCACATCGCCGAGCAATTTGTGAAGAGGCGCTGACTCCGGACTTTTATAGAAATTATCTGAATCTCTTTCTCAGTGTGTTCTACAAGGCCTGTCGAGATGTGCCCGAGCTGCAACTGACGGCACGCAAGTGCTTTGGCATCTACATGGAACCGGTGCTGGATGGCAGCGTCGAGTGCAACGATGTCTCCCGCCTCTGGCGACATATAGCTGGTCCATTGCGCGCCGCTCTCACCCAGATCTACATGCGCATTGAGAAGCCGCTTGGGGAGACTCCCATTGAGGATCAGAGTGTGCGCCAGCTGGCTCAGTCGCTGGAACTACCTTACTACGGCAAGTATCTGCTCATTGCCGCCTTTCTGGCCAGCCACAATTCGGCCAAGCAGGACAAACGGCTCTTCGTTAAGAATCATGGCAAACAGCGGAAGCGAATGCAGACAGTGAATGCCAAAGCCAAGGTAATCTATTCATAATTGCAATTCAATTTAATTTTATTCTTTCGTTGAGTTTCCCAGCACTACAAGTATAAACTTATTATTCAATGTGCTAATACTTAGTTCTATTTATAATTATTTTAATTTAATATTTATGTTTCTACATCTACACTCTATAAAATGGAGATCTCGGATATCTCAACATGAATCCCAGCGGAAATACATCAGCATATTTCAAGCTGAGGTATGGGGAATTAGAATTGGAAATCTAAATTTTTCTTAACTGCGGGAAAAAAATTAATCAGCGGACTGCTGGAATTCTAAATTTTTTTCAAATGATTTTTCTCTTTTCTTGCTTTCAAAAAATTATTTTAAAATAATTAGGTAGAACATCAATTTGCAGAATTAAAATCATAAATTAATCATCAGATACATATGTTGCGCTCGAAACTTTATAATGTATTTGCGAGTCAAAAAATTGGACTTCATACATTTATTTCAAATTTCATTTTAATTCAATTTATTCAATTTCTATGCATTTTTATTCAATTTCTAAATGAATTTAATTTCATTTAATTAATTTTAGTCGGAAAGGCTATTGTCGAGATCACGACCATGGGATACCCGTTACTTATTTCAATATATGTATATAGAAAAGTACTTTAACGAAATTATTTGTATTGATTTGAAATTACTTGATGCGATTTAGTCTAGATAATAATAATAATTGATAACGTTAATTACAACAAAAAATTTGTGTGCCAAATTTTGGTTACTCCATCTCTTATAGTCTCTGCGATCCCATTTTTCATACAGACGAACAAAAGGGTTTTTAGCGTTTTGCGGGGGCGGAAGGGGCCGTGACAAAAATTTTATACAAACTTGACCTGCTCCAACGCCTTTGGAGTCTGTGTGTGAAAGTTTGGTTTCTCTATCTCTTATGATCTCTGAGATCTAGGCGCAAACACACATGGCTATATAGACTCGGCTGTTGATGCTTATCAAGAATATATATACTTTACGGAGTCGGAGATGCCTCCTTCTCCCTGTTACATACATTCCAACGAACACAATATACCCTTTTACTTATTTTGTAAGTAACGGGAATAAAAAGTTTTTAATATTTCAGGGGACAATTGATTTTTATTTGCTTTTGCGTTGTTAAGAAAATGTGTAATAAACTAGAAAATAACTCAAAGTCATAAGGCTACGATGCAGAAAATTAAGATTGCAAGCAGAGACTCCCCTTATAGCACCTGAACCGTTCTGTGGGATAGGGTAACAGACATTACGAGAGAGTCTTTGAGGGGATTAAAGAATTCTTGCAGCAGACGAGCTGGCAGAAGACCAAGGTCTCTGCGAAGGGTCTATCCATGGGGAAGAAAAGGTTCAGAATACTGACCAGTCTCTTGACAGGACACTGTACGTAGACTAACAAGCTAAGGAGAAACTCTCAGTGTATGTGTTATCCGAGGAAGTAAGTGGGATTATAGAGGATCATATTGCAGACTGACAAAGATTCAATGGGGGTTGATTTAGGAGCAGTAGAATCAAAAGGGGTTACAATAAGCAGATCTCATTATAATTACAATAATATCTATGTATTCATTTTGTTTGCAGAATGCAGAAAAGATGTCTACAACCCTTGGACCTAAATCCTTCAGTATTGATCGATTGTTGGCCATTTTCTATGCCATACTCGATGAGAAAGTTGGCCTCACTTGCAATCTACTGTCGCAGATCTCCACACTGGTGCATCTGAAGCTGCTTGGATTCGTATCTGGCGAGCAAAACATTATGGACGGATCAGCCAAGTTGCAGTGCACCGTTGGACTCGAGTTCGTGCTATATATTGGCAAAGTAGTTGGCTTCAATGTGCGCCAATATCTTTGCGACTTCATGTAGTCTAAACAATGTAAATTATGAATTTAATAGTTTCGAAATATATTTAATAAATAGTCTGGTAAATCGCTAATGTGAATGGATTCTGCCAGTTGCGTGTCACGGCTGCGCAACTGCATCAGTCCATTGCCAAGCGCTTGATCCTCATCCAACAGCAGCGTATAGGGAACGCCCAGGCGGTCGGATTGCTCAAAATGCTGGGCCAGCTGTACTCGATTCCTCGCCAGAGTGTAACCATTCTCCTCGAGCAAATGCAAACGCAATCGTGCGCTCCGCAGGACGTCGGTCATGTGGGCGCACAGATCGCATAGATCTGGCGAGATCTGCTCAGTCTTTTGAATGGCTGCAATACCACATTGATACGGTGCCAACACGCGATTTAATAGCAGTGATCGCGACTCCCGTCCATGGTCACAGCCGTCCAACAAAAGCGCTTGATAAAGAAGTGAAGATGAAGCTTTAAAGTGTATAAAGATTAGGTAAGATCAAGCTACCACAGGTGGCTGGTTCCAGATCGATGACCGAGCGTATAACCTTGGGCAGCAGCATTTGTCCAGTGCGTGCGTCGGGTAACTCAAAGTCCTCGTCACCAGGCAACGAGACCAGACTAAGTTGTTCCACAGTGACCTCTTCTTCGTTACCGAATGCAGCTTTAATGTCAATAGCTTGACAATCTTCTCCCAGCTCCGATTCGGACTGGAAATCATAGGGAACAATTGCATAACGACTGGGATTTGACGAATAGCGCATCCACCAAATCTTACTCTCGCGTTGCACATTATAAAAATGCTCCAGTCCGCGATGTGGTTCAACAAAGAAATCCGTGATCAGTTGCGTGACGGATTGTGTGTAATCAAAGCTTGAATTGGGGCCCGACTTGAAAGTGAACCTGCGTTGATGCTTTACCAGCGTGGGACACTTGGACTTGCTTGGATGTGATTGGTTTAGCAGTCGGAAATGCTTCCGGAATTCCTTGGAATGAACAAAGGAAAACCGATGCTGGCTATTGGATTCTGTGTGCGGGACGCTGCCAAAATGTACAGCTAGAGGCCGCATGCTGAGCCATTGTTGTTGGAGTTGCTTGGCAAAGGCAGAGCCATGATGCAGTAGCTCTATGCCGGGAATATTCGTATTGTCTGTGCTGCGAAGGAAGCCAGAGGATTCCAACGATTTGAGGCAGCGGCTTAAGCGACCGGACATGGTTATTGTTTGTCGAGCTGTTCCAACGGTATGTTGCCCGGGGGCGACACGTAGTAGTCCTCGTCTGTGACCTTGGCAATACGCAGCAGCTCCTCCCGGCAATCTCCCTCTGTCACTTGGTCGTTGCGTAACTGAAGCTGCTGCTTTTCCAGCACCGTGTACAACGGCCGAACCTCGTGTGTGTCTATGTGAGCTATCTTGTCTGCGAATTGAATGCTGCTCTTTAGCGTGGTCAGCGCCTCCCCACTGTCCAGATCCACCAACGACAGACGCTCCAAAAGTTGAATCGTTTTCGTGTCGATTTCAATCTTGTTGTCACTGGTGTCGGGAAATGTGTTTGCCACCGGCGTCTGCGGCACTTTTGTTGGATGATTCAATTGAGTAAAATCAAGTTGACTACAAGTTTTCGTTTTCGAAATGGCCTTTGGCACTTTAATAATAGTTTTAGTTGCAATTCTGCAATAAAATCGAGAACAAATTCGCAACATTGCGAGCGGCGGGAATTGCTTTTGAGAGACGTTGCCACCTGGAAAGAAAATTGAAGTTTATTTACACGCTGCCACCCTTTGAAATTCTAATAGATACTTGAAAATTGTGATACACTTTTCGGAAAGTATCATTATCGATAAGAGAATCTCTTGCATTTTTGAAGCAAATTTTTTCCAGAATATGAAAATTATCATTTTAATTTTATATCATTTCGAATTGAATTTGTTTTTTTAATATTATTTAAATGATAAATTATTGCCTAGTCAATTAAATCTTAACTCACTTTTGAATTTTGCGAGTCTATTTTTATCCGGAACCGTTCTTGATTGAATCGTTCGGATTAAAATCAATTGAACTAATGTACTAACTACACAAATTGTATCGATATATCGTTCTAAATGTTAGCATCGGAACGAGTAATGGAGAGCGATTATTTACAAGTCAACCGTGGCCGGTTTATAGCATTTAGCGCTGTTTTGTGTTTATTATTTTGCTTGTAAAATAAGTGAAAATGCCGTATGCAAATCAACCGTCTGTACAAATAAACGAACTTACTGACGATAATGTCAAGTTTGTGCTGGAGGACACAGAACTGAGCGTGGCAAACAGCTTACGCCGCGTTTTCATCGCCGAGACTCCGACTCTCGCCATAGATTGGGTGCAACTGGAGGCGAACTCGACGGTGCTGTCGGATGAGTTCCTGGCGCATCGCATTGGCCTTATTCCCCTAATATCCGACGATGTGGTGGAACGGCTGCAGTACACGCGTGACTGCATTTGCCTGGACTTTTGTCCCGAGTGCAGCGTCGAGTTCACGCTCGACGTCAAGTGCAACGAGGAACAGACGCGCCACGTTACCACAGCCGATCTGAAGAGCAGCAATGCCAAGGTTCTGCCGGTGACATCACGTAATCAGGGCGAAGAGGACAACGAATACGGCGAGAGTACCGACGAAATTCTGATTATCAAACTGCGCAAGGGTCAGGAGCTGAAATTGCGGGCTTACGCCAAGAAAGGATTTGGCAAGGAACATGCCAAGTGGAATCCTACGGCCGGAGTGTGCTTCGAATACGATCCCGACAATTCAATGCGTCACACACTGTATCCCAAGCCTGATGAGTGGCCAAAAAGCGAGCACACCGAACTGGAGGATGATCAGTTCGAGGCCCCGTACAACTGGGAAGCTAAACCCAACAAGTTCTACTTTAACGTGGAGTCATCAGGTGCCCTGAAGCCAGAAAACATTGTTATAATGGGTGTGCAAGTCCTCAAGAATAAGCTGTCCAATCTACAGACGCAGCTTAGCCACGAATCCCAAAACGATGCGCTCGCGGTTTAAACAATAATAATGTATATTAAGTTCACAATTCAAATCAAAGACTAATCCTTGAACAAACTATCTATGTTGATGCCCCCACTGGTTTCCTTTTTCGCTTTGCCTGAGTCTGGAGTCGATTGCTGTTTTTGTTTTTGCTGCTCTCCCGCATCCTGAAAATCACTGAGCAGAGTACTCTTGCCAATATCCAACTGATCACTGCCCGATGCCTCTAGTGATTCCTCTGGAAGATCCGGACGCGACAGTTGTCGTTGCTCGGCCAGCAAGTCCAGAGCGGTGTCGTAAATACGCTGTTCGTCTAGTGCGCCTTGAGATCTCAGATTCTCATAGATCTGTACAAACTGCTGGGATTGGGTGCCACGTTTTTGATCAAACAATGATATTGTCTCATTCGGTTTGTTCAGCTTGTGCAGTTTCCTGTGTTGCATTTGGAATATCTGATTAGACGAGTCAAAGTATCTTGATAATTGGCAGAAACTTACGCTCGCACCACATCCTCGGCATAGAATATATTTCGAACTGGCATATTTGGCGCCGGTCTGTCGAAGCGTGGCTCCAGCTTGGGGGGAAAGGCGGCATAGACGTCATACCAAATAGGCTTATCCTCCGTTTTCATGGCGCCGCCTCTTAGAAGGCCCTGAATTCTATGGGGGCAGTGCATTAGCGCCATGTAATCACGCTTCAGGTTCTACATACCTGGTGAAGATGGTACCAATCTTTTCTAGCCTACTTTGTGCCATAGTTTTATTGTTTTAATTAATTATTTTGTTATTTATTACGACATGCGCTACTGTCAGTGCTGCCAACTTGTTATATAACGAAATACGATGGAAAGCATCCGAAAAACAGTGTTGGGTTGTTTATGAGTGAGTGAACAAAAAACAGTTGTTCACTTTACTGAGCACGTAAAACATTGCTCACTTGCTCTTTTTGCTCACTTGTGACATATTGTTCAGTTATTCTTTCTTGCTCATTTTGGCGCACTTTGCTCGAGAATTCCTGTGCGCTCGTAGTTCATTAGGGCATTTTGCGTTCTTGCTCATCTTTGCGTTTGTTTTCAATGAAAATACACACTACTTAAATTAGCGCCAAGTTGAATACTCATTTTAAAAATTCAGAGAATGGCTAATTGAATGTATAGCGAACTATAGAACCATTTTAAAGATGTCGGAAGAAAGAAAGTTAAATTCAAGTATTTTATTATTAAAGTTTTATGTACTATAAGGATTCCCAATACAGGGAGCAAAATACTATTGTTTTTTAATTTAATTGATATAAAGAGATTTATGTATCAGGAATTAAAGAGTCATATTTGAATTGAAATGTTATGTTTGTTTAGTTGCGTGAGCAAGGGAACAACTGAGCAAGTGTGCAACTGTTATTGACTCCGCTCAAAAAAATAAAACAAGTGAACATGGTAGGTAACATTGCGATGCATAGTTAAAAAGTAGCCGACATTTTATCACCGGCCGAGACCGAGACGGCACAGCTGATTTACAAATGTAGTAGAAGGGCTGGCAACTTTTTTCAAAAGTCACGTCGCAGCAATCAAAACGAGTTGGCAGGCTTGGCTCGCGGATTTAAGACCATTTTCAGAGCGGAGCTGAGCAGTTGAAGAGTGCGACTTAAAAATCGTTATTTATGTGTGAAACAGGTGTAAAACTTACAATTTTCGTTGCATATTCTTGTAATTTTTGTTGTTAATCTAAGTGCTGTTTGGCAAATATGTTGTCGTACGTTGTCATCGGTGTGATAGAAAATTGTGCCATTGCGTGTGCGTGTACTAGTGTGTGTATGTGTGTGCGCGTTTAGTTTACGTTTCTTTTTTTTGGGTCTATCGGCATCCAAAGCAAAAGCAAAAAAGCAAAGGCAATCAAGCAATTTAAGTTAATTAAAAACGTAAGCTGAATTTCGAGTGGTCGATAACGCTCTTACAATGAGTAATTATCATCCGCACGCGTCGCTGTCGCATCTACAGCAATTGCAGTACCAGCACCAGCTCCAGATACAGAATCATCATCATCATTTGCCGCCACATTTGCAGTTGACATCAACGCCGCCGCCGCCGCCCCAACAGCAGCAGCATCGTCATAATCATACGCCCACAACCACCCAAAGTCAATTGACGTCGGCCTCGGCTGCGGCGTCGGCTGCAAGTTCCATTTTGGTGGCACAGCCTCCACAGCCGCTGATAAGCAATTCGCTGGCCATACGCCAAGAGATACAGCGCTTTGAGAGCGTCCATCCATCGATTTATGCTATTTACGATTTAATCGATTTGCTGCCTCTGCCGGACGCACAGATTGCCCAACAGATACGCGATCACGTCGTTTGCATTGAAGGTGAGTGCGTGTGCCACAAATAAAAAGAAACACAGTGAGACAGATAGAGAGGGAGTGTGAGTGAGTGAGTTAGTGAGAGAGAGATGCATATGTGCGCATTGTTATTGTTATTGTGCATTGTGGTTTGCTTTTTGTGTGTTACCTATGTATGGTGTAATTTCTGCGTGTGTGTGTGCTTTATGCTAATCTATGACCAAAAATCTAACCCTTGCAGCCTATTGAAAGTGTTGACCCCTTATTGTTGTTGGTGTTGTTGTAGCTGTCCCTAAAAAGAAAGAGCTTCGTTTTTGTTTAAAACAAGCTTTACGCTCTTGTGTGTGTTTGTGAGTATGTGTGAGTGTGTCTGTGTATGAAATTATGACTGTGTGTGTGCAGCATGAAATTTGATGCTCTCGGATCCGCCGCTTCTTCCTCTTCTTCGTGGTAGCATAGCAAAAGCAAAACCAAAAGCCGAAACCGTTCACAAAAACACACACCAAAAAATGGGGAAAAAAGGAAAACCGGTTCTAAATGGTTTATTAGAAAATCTGTCGACAACAACAACAACAATAACGCTAAAATGTAAACAAAATTGTCAGACGACCTTTTGTTACTGCTGGTGTTGCTGTTGTTCTTGTTGTTGTTGTTGTCGCTCGCGTTGTTGTTGTTGTCGCTTGCGTTGTTCAACATGATTTTTGGTACGCTTATCGGCAAACCAGATACCAAATACTCACTAACCCCAAAAGCAACAGTTACTTCTACCGACAACAACAACAACAGCAATAATAAATATGATATAAACCGCTTTTGCACGCGACTTTCTTATTGGCATTGAAACGAACCCAACGAATCGAATCAACCGATGATGGATGGGGAAATTCATGTACCAATTGTCATTACTATAATCAAAAGTTTTGGCGTCTAACGGCACGGTCATTTGGGTCAAATAACTGTGCAAATTACGCAAAAGCTGAAAATTTACATTAGGGTGCATCGATTCTTTTCACAAAAACTGTTTTTAGTTCTTGAATAGATGAAAATTATGTTTAAAGGACAATTGGTTCTGAAAGTCCTGTTCCGAAGCAAAAATTGGTAGATTTAAAAAAAGTTGCTAAAAATTATGTTAAAATTTCCAATAAAAAAGCTAAGTCATTAAATTGAGAGAAAAAAAATCGAAATTAAAAATAATTAAATGAAAAAGGAAGATGATTTCATATCTCAAGCAATTATATTAACATTTAAAAGCCTGTCTCCAGCAAAATAAAAATCCCTGTTAGGAATTTGTTAATTATTTCTTGTGTTTGTGGAACTCATCTAAAGCCCCAAATATTAAAAAATATTTAATTTTTTCAATTTCCTATGTTGAACTTTTGAACAAAATTTAACCGTAGATTTGTTCAATAATGCTGAAACTTAAAGCAAAACAATTTTTAAATGTCTTGTAAATAGAATAAAACTACGGCGATTTGCTTAAGAAGAGGTTGTCTGGAATACATTTATTTTACGTCAAAAACGATTGAAAATCGACTGTGTATAAAATAATTTTTCAGTTTTATTTATTTTTTTTTGATTTATATTAATCTATTTAACTTTCTAGTTATCATGTTGTAGGGAACTTAGGATTATTGCAGTAGTCACAACATAACACACAGGGCACAACTAGCAATTTCGGGGCCCGGTGCAAAAAAATATGGAGGGCCCTTTATCTTAATTTATTTATTCCTTCTCTTAAATTAACAACAAAATATCAAAGTAATGGACTTCCTTAATAAAATCAATGTTTTTTCTCCCACATTTTTTCTTGAAAAACAAACTTTTGTAAATAAACGTAATCAACATTATAAAAAGCAAATAATTACATTAAATATTTCAGTTGTAAAGAAAATTCTAAACTCTGTATAAATTGATATTATATATAGCTTTAATGAATGTAAAATAATAAGGGCATAAAGCACAACAATATATAATGGACTTCTGACCTTCATGGCACTGAATTCTTTAAAGATCTCTTCGTATCTAATTCTTCTGGCTTTCTCGTGCTATATGGAAATAGTCATTAAATGATTTAGCCCTTCCTCCAGAAGCCACAGGTGGAGGCAGAATGAGCAAAAGTCTTAAGGACATACGGCCTTGCCCGAACAAGAAATCAATTTTTAAATGGGCCGGCTCGGTCCGAGCACTGACCGAAATTGTTGAAAAAAAAAAAATAAATAATAAATAAATTTTTAAATCACCCGGGACCGCACGATTTTTAGGCCCGAAGCTCGTGGTGTTCATTAATCAAATTTCCTCACAAAGTTACTCTTGAACTAAATCGTCTGGGTAAGTTGTTTTTAATGCTCGGGCCGCAGCTTCAATATTGTTTCTGTCCGTAAGTTCAGCCATCTCATTCGGTGGTTTAAAAATCGGCATAAACAGCTTTTATAGCAGAAATAGTCTTGAATGTGGCATGTTTTTACGCTCAAGGACTTAACGTCCAAAAAATTTATTGACGTTATGTCCATTTTCATTTTGAACATAACACTCTTTGAACGTGGGGTCCCTCAACCCCGGGGCCCGAGGCAAATTGCCCTTTAGTTGTCTAAATATTTTAAATTAAATTATTATTATTTTCATTAATTTAAAACAGTGTTCACTTTTATATAATATCCAAATATTTGTAAAATTTTTTATGTTGCCATACCATACTACAATAAATATTATAAGTTAAAATATATTAAGTTAGGTTCTATGACCTTCAGAATCCAGCGCAAATGACAAAAGAAATTAATTCACTTTATATCAGATATCAGCATATGAATAACATTATTACATATTAATGAATGCCCACCTGAACTATCTATTTGTAAATGTTTGTATTTAAGTTTATTGACAAAGCTACCTCATGGAACTGACCAAATCTATATAAATAAAAGCATTGCCCAGGACGGTAGCCAAAAATAAATTTTCTCTCTTATCTCAGTACAGTGGCCCCCATAAAAGGTACTTTTGGGGTACAATTGGGTACTGTAAACTCTGTTTACTCTTCCCTAAACAGCGAAAGCAATCACAACTATCCATGCAATACGTCTTCAATTTACAAATTTAAATAAAAATTCATTAATTAAATAAGAAAAATAACATATTGATAAAAGTTAATTTGTGCAAAGTAAATTGTACACATTGTAGCATGTTCTGAATCGCAATACTGTGAGTAATTTGTAGGCATGAAAATATCTTAAAAAGTTATTGCAATGTCATTTCGTGAGTAGGAGGTATACATATGGGCATGTATGGAGTTCTTACATAGTTTAAATGTTATGTAAATATTTATGTTACAAGAATTTATGTGATACATTACACAAGGGGACAACAATTTTTTGATAAAGAATTTATAGTTGTTTTCATAGTAATTTGGGGCACTGAATCCAAATCTGCACTTTTTTTTTCTATCAGCTCGACTTTTCGCGATATACCGATATTTCTATAATTAAGGCACTGCCACTACATATATTGAAATATCTGGAAAACAATTTACCATATTCAGTTAAAATAATCTCAAAAAATCGTCAATAATATTTTCTTTCTTAAAAAAAATAAAAACAAATAGCAAAGTTTTAGTCTTTAATCGTTTAGCTTAACATGTTTCGAATAAAAAAGGTAATCGGTTCACAAATTCAAAAGTTATTAACATTTTAATGAAGTTACTAAAAATTTCTTTTATATGATTTTTTTTAAATTATCTTGTTTGGAGGGTTAATAAATTTCCATGAAATCTCATGGGTTTTGGGTTGGTCATTGAAATAGATCAAATGTACATGGAAGGCTACCATAATATGAATTTATTTTATAGCTAAAATAAAAATTTGAATTTCATTTTTGTTAATTTTTTTTTTTTTGTTTACTCAGTTTTGTTTTCTGGAACTTAACTGCTGTTAACTAATTTATGGTCGCTGAATTCAAATCTGATCTTAATTTTTCTCCATCAGCTCCCGTTTTTGAGTTACAGGTACTTAGGTACTTATCGAATTTTTAAATTTGTTCCTTCAAAAAAATTTAAAAATTTCATTAGGCGATTTTAAAAATTATATTTTTATTTACTCGTAGAAATGTAATTGGTTCCTTTGAAAAAAAATTAAAACTTTGTAAATCGGCCGATGAGGAGTATAGCTATGATTTTTAAACTTTTATTGATGGAAAAAAGTCAAAAATTTGATATGTACCAGCGCGAGCTGGTGGAAAAAATTGAGTTCAGATTTGACCCCAAATAAGTAAAAAACTTCTATACATTTTAAATCAACACACACAAGGTTCTATTTTGTTCTCTTTTGTTTTCAAAATGAAACAGGAGTATTGCGTAAAGCTTTAGAGATATTAAATTTCATCACAAAAAATTTCATTAAATAGGTAAAGGGAATTGATGATATACGATTTCATCAACTGTACAATATATTTGTTATTTAAATTTATGTAATTTAAAACATAAAAAGATTTAATTTATGATGTCTATGCTATAACCTTAAATTTTAATAATCATACGAAAGCGATTATGCAGTTCGTGTTATGATGCTCCTAAAGTTTGTTTTGCGATAGCTACCGAACTTATTATAACTATAGTTATAATATTATGATAATAGCTTATCAGGGTTGCCCTAAAATGTATGGAGTTTTGGGAGATTTTTGGTTGGTTTTGTTTTCTGTGGCACCCCTGTGTGTATCCGACTAACAAATATCTTACTTAACCAACTGGAATTCTTCCAAATCTCAATACATTTTTGGTTTCGATTTCTGTAGCACCTGAATTTAATTTTATTTTGAATCTTTAAGTCTAGTTAAATATAAAAATAAAGTAATTTTATTTTTCAATTTACAGATTTAACGTCAATAAATACTTCATTTAGTTAGCTGGGACTTTTACTACACATATAGAAAATGTGTATTTTAGTACAAACACCTAAGTGAATGAATAAAATTATTGTACAGAGCATTTTAACTTCCGTTTTAATGATTTTGCATTGTATTTTTTGTATCTTTGAATGGTTGTAATCTCGGTTTTTGTTTATCGCCCGTCTTTATTTTAGGCTTTTCATTTAATTGTACAACAATATTGATAAAATGGATTTTAAGCAAATTAATGGAGATCCCATTGGATGCCATTTGAGTGGAGCATTTGGAAGTAGCAATTGTTGTTATGTGACACGCTCGAATGCCCAACATACCATGTGTCAGAGGAGGACGGCTGAACTGTTGGAGAGGGGTGGCCGACAGAGAGGAGACAATGACTGGTGCGTTGATTTCAAATATCAGCGCTGCAGCGACAACAAAACATGTGTGTAATAGCAGCGACGCCGGCAGCTGGTTAGGCATGCGTGTCCGTCGTCTGGTTCCCGTAATTACCCCCTTGACTCCCTCTCTTACTGTTGGCCGTTTTATTTTGAACACAAATTGCATTAAAAATAACTTGCACTTTGCTTAGCTTAGCTATTTTTGTAGAAATTTCACAACTTTGTTTCCAAGTTTTGCATAAGCCGAACAAATACATTTAATGGCAATACAAGAAAATAATCCAAAGCTGAAAAGAATTTGCCTTGTGTGCAATTAAGTCACAAATGTCCCCAAAATATATCTGTCAAATGCTTTTGATGATTCACGAATCGTGACAATTGACAGCTATAGAAATTTATCATAGTTTTTTGTTTTGTTTTTTATTTCTCCTCCGTTTTCCATACGGGGAATATTTGAAAATCGTGTGGGAGGCCGATGAGCGTTATTTCCGCACACTAGTATACATATATAAACTATACTTATATGAACAAACTTTTCTACAGTTGATGCATAGTTAAGATTTGAAGTGTTGATGATACGTGTATAATCGAATTATGTAAGCAATTGAGATAGTTCACGATGATAATAAACGGTAAATGCTTAAATTAAATTTCAAATGCTTGTTCTCATTTCATCACAGTTATAATGGAATTCCAGAAGCTAATTTGAATTAATTTAATTTTAATTTAAGTAAAAAATGTTCAGGGTGTCCAAAAAAGTAAGGGTATTAGGGTCACACGAAAAAATTTAACGAAATCAGCTGTGAGTTTTAATTAGATTTAATCATTATTCGGCCACACTTGGTATTTGTTTACATTCTGCTGTAATATTATTAAGAACTTTGTAGGTTTTCTGCTTTTTAATAATTTAATAATTACTTATATAATATCGCATAATTACTAAGTTCCAGATGAAAATTACGGTTAAGAATGGGCTAAGGGCAATATATACAGCTGAAACATAAAAATCAGATAAGGAAAACAAATGCTGAAAAATAAGTGAATGCGAGCATTATATGACATACATATTTTTATTTTTGCCGCTATATGGCTTTTACTTTTCAGGTGTTCAATCGCACTGTCATTTAAAATCAGGTTGTAAAAAAAGTTTCTTCCGCCAATTGGTTTAGTTCGCCTCAACAAAATCTTAATTAAATCTAAATCAGTTTCACGACTACATTAAAATAAATAATTCATCGATAAATCTATCGATAGTTGAGATATTATCACAATCTCACTGTTTCAATCAAAATTGATTGTATATTATAGTTCTTAATATATTTTTTATTTCTAAATCCAAATTTTTTTATAATTATCATGTATAAATTCAAATTCTAAGCTACCATTATCGATATTATTCATTGATTGTAGGTGACACAGGCAAGAGCAATTACCAAAAATGGCTATTAATAAGATTAAAGCAGGAACAGTTATCGCGTGTACACGCAGTTAATATACCCCTTTTAATCAATTAGATCAAATAATTAAAAATCTTTGTAGCAGTTTTTATTGATGCTGCATGGATCTGTGGTTAAAGTAGTCATCGACGCCTAATTCCACAACTTTGCCGCTGATTTGCGCCATTTTCCAAAAGTATGTGGACACATCTTGAATAAAACTTTGTGCAATCTCCTGTAGCTTCGAATCCGTGAGTAGCGCCTGGTACTCGTCGTTGCTGAGACCCGTCTCCTCTGGTTTATTAAGGAGCAGCGGAGATTTGCTAAACTGTTGAAGATTAAATACAAATTAGTTGTGTGCGTAATAAATAGGTAAATTCATCATTGTCTGGACAGCATACCTGTTCGAATATTTTAAGCCACATTTCATTCTTTTTGTCGAGATCAGTTTCTGTAATCGCTTCTCTCAGACGCGACACGTAGAGTTCAATATCACGAGCACGTTGCGAGCTCGAAGACAGTTTCACTCGCACCCCGCTAAAGTAGGCGATTTGTGCTCGGAAAAGCGCATTCAGCAATTTGATTGTCTCATTATGTGCCTCCTGCTCCAGTTCATTCTGTGTCGGATCATTTGGGTTGGCCGTTGTGGCGCCATTGGATGTGGGCGCCGCCTGTATGCACTGTATAAAACATTTTTTTAGTTTCCCCGAATGGCCTAGAATATTTGCAAATCACCTGTGCCAGCAGTAAAACCAATGGAAAATATTTTAGTAGCATTCCTAAGCGATTTTTAAAGTGCGTCTTGAGCAATCGATTGATAATTCCGAACTAACGCTAGGAACCTGATCAGATGACTGTGAAGTGTTTGTGACAGGCTTATCAGCATTTTCTTAGCAAACAAAGATCTTTATGTCTATGGCAAGCCCAACTATAAAATACCACATACTACATTGCAATAAATATAAAAGAGAAAACTAGTCAAATTCTCAGTTGATTTTTGAAGTTTACCTTATGTGATAGATTAATATATATATGGGAGATTAATTTTCAATAGAACATAGAAAAATCATCGATTAATCAACGAAAATCAGTTTTTGAAATTCAGACAATTTAAATTGATATTTTTTTTTAGCTGTGAGTAACACACGATTATCGACGTTTTTGCCACAACGAACAATTTTCTTGACGTAGTCTTACACTTTTAAGGTTTAGAAATTTCAATTAATCGATTTTGCAATTCCAAATATTTAAATCACGATTGCTACTTATTTCTTAAATTCGAGCCTCAGAAAATCTCAGATTTAAGAAGCTGTAAGTGCAGCATACCCCTTATCAAGCATATACTATATATTAATAATAATAGAACACAAAAATGATCAATTTCTTCTCGCACTGAGCCCATTTATGTTTATAATAATTTCTAATGTCATCCCATAATATTATGTATTAAAATTGCGTCGCAGTTGCAAAATATTAGCTAAAATAATATGAATTTCGGCACGTTTACACGGTTACCCCTCAGACACCGCCAAGGTCAGTTGTTGTCATTAATTAAGTAGTCTGACTTGCCCTATCTGATAAGACATTCAATTCTATCAAATTAATGTGCTGACTGGATGTTATTAAAATTAAAGCTAATTAGGTGTGTTCCAGAAATCTCTAGAGATTTTGTATAAAATGTTATGGAAAACAAGCGCTCGAAATGTTGGAGTTTTTTGAATGTCAGAAATTTAATATTTTCGTAAATTTTTTTTTGTATCTTAAATAAATTTTAATAAATATTTTAGTTCAATTTAATAAATATTTAATTTTGTCAAATCTCTCAAAATTCTTTTGGACATTTAAAAGCAATGGTTTCTTTTTTTCGGGAACACCAACAATTGCTTTTGGGTTGCTTTAGCGCTGATATAAAATTGTAGAACCTGAATATGAATTGTCAGACTTTTTCGTAGTGCCTAAAGGTATGCAATGCTTTGTATCTCAAAAGTAATTTTTTAATACTAAATCATTAAAAAAATTTTAAAGGAAAGCACGGGTCGAATTATCCTACTCAAATAAGGTTTCAGGTGTTAGTTAATCAGATATGCACCCACTGAAGTCCGTTGAAATCTTATCAGTGTACATAAATATCTTGCATACTTTAGGTCTGTCCACTATATTGTCACCGATGTAACACAATTTTAATTTTATTGCATACTTCTAGGCATGTGAATTACAAGTTTTTCAGAGGTGTTGTACAAATCTTTAATAGCGCTAAAGCAAGCCAAAAGCAATTGTTGGTGTTTCTTAAGACATTTGAAAAAACTGAATATTCATTAAATTAAATTAAAATATCTTTTAAATTGATTTAAGATACAAAAAATATGTTCGACAAATTAAATCATTGACATTTAAGGCAGACCAACATTTTGAACTGTTGTTTTTAAAAACATTTCTAATCAATATATCTAGAGATTTCTGGAACACACCTCACAGACAACACCTTTTGTATTGTTTTATCTTAAGTTTTGGCAATATTTGCAAGCAAATGAACAAGAAATAAAGAGAAAATAAAAAAGAAAACAATAAGCAAAATTTAACAACATAGCCGATATACTCTGACCTTCTGGTCCAAATACAGGGTCTGTCTGTCCGCTCGACTGTAGCTTTTCCTTCTTCTTATATGTATTTTTTTAGTGGTGTGGTATGATTAAAATCATCTATTTCAAAGCTAATCTGAGTGATTAGATTAAGCCTCTTTACGGTTGTTTTTTTTTTTTTTAATGAATTTTTGAACTAAACATGTGTGATTGTTTTATGGCAAAGACCAAGTGGCATTTTTAGCAATACATCGCTAAACAGAGTTAAATTTTTCGCTATTTTTATTAGTCGCTGATGTAATAAATCTAATTGCTGCCACCGCCATTAATGATATCCAGCAGATCTTTAATTGTGCGATCTCCAATGAAATCGTTGCATACGGGAGTCACCGTGGTATCGATCCAATCAGCGACGAGCTTGGTATTCTCATTGATTGTTATGTTGACGAACTCCTCGACAATCTCGTTAAGTTTGCGATTCAATATGCGGTACTTGGATAGGTTTTCAATATTTGAAACCACCTTGTCCACTGCGATGTTAACCTGAAGCTCCTTGATGCGAAAATAGTTACTACCTCCAAGTCCTGTAGAGTACTTGATCTGACCGTAGACTCTTAAATTCTCCAGGGCCAAGAAGGCGCCACCATCACGCGCTAACTGATAACCAGCACCCACGTTAGCCTTGTACTGAGTGGTCACATTAAGGCTGGCAAAAACGAGCTCGTACTTGATACGACTGATCACCAGGTTGGCATCCATGACTTTAATTTCGAATTCGTTCAGACCATTCACTTCCAGGGCATCAAACTCGCCATTAGCAAAAATCTCGCCAGATTCATAGTTAAAGTCCTTATGGGATATCTTAAGTGGTGCAAGTGGTGGTATGCCAAATTGTTCCCAACCATCCACCATTTGCACTTTCATGGACTCCAGAGTATCCACAATTATACTGGAAACAGAACGCTGCTGAGCTGAAACACCAAATCGAGTTAGATCCTAAGATCTTTTATATAAAATTTAGTTTCACTTACCAGCAAAACGTTCAGCCACTTGAGCGCCTTGAGAGGCGGTTAGGGTTCCGATAATCACCAGAAGAAGCAGGGACTTCATTTTGCAAATGGTATCACCTTAAAGTACCAGTTAACACTGTGCACTCGAACGTCCAATCCATGGCTCTTATATAGCACTTGAAAGCCCCAGATAAACTATACGAATTACATTTTTAGAACACGGCAGTTAAATATTTTTATAAGCGATTATTGACAATCAGCTGATAAATAGCCACAGTTTAAGATTAGCAAATGTCGTAAACAGAACTCCCCCGAGGGATCCTCAAGACATAATTGGCGAAAGCTATCAAGCTTCAGCAGCTTTCTAGAGCTTTTACAGTAAAACAACGGTAAGACTGTCCCAAGTACCTTCATGAACTAATCGATTTAATTTAAAGCTAACCGTGGTTAGCTTTAGTCTTGTAATTAACAAAAGAGGAGTTTCGACAAGATTAATCCATAAATTGATAATAGTTAAAAAGCTTTAACAGTAAAGCATGAAAATAGATAACAGTCCCAGGCTAATTTATTATTCAGCAAAATGCTATTCCAAATAAGTGAAATATAAGTATTTTATTTTTCGTAAAAGGACTTTAATCAAAATAATGTTTTACATTGTTTACCAGTCCAACTCTGGGGGAATGCAGGCCTCCTTCTCGCCACCCTCACCATCACCATCACCGCCACCAATGACATCGGTAATGTTCACATCATCCAAAATATTGTTGACTGCGGGCAGAGCAACGTTCTCAATGGTCTCAGCGATCAGATCCTCGTTCTCATTGATAACCGTCTCAACGACCTCGGCTAGATACTCGTTCATTTTCTCGTTGACGCTGCCGTCACCAAGGAGACCCTCAATCTCGGAATCAACCTCTCCCAGGTGGGTGCGCACCTCCAGAGACTTTAGCTTAAGCTTGCCAGTGAGCACGCCCAGGGAGTATTTCAATGTGCCCCAGATGACCATATCCTTGATGGCGAACTTGGCATGACCCGCACCAATTAGATTAATGGTGAAACCGAACTTCTTGAGAAGCATTTCCATATCATAGGTGGTGTCCACATTAACATCACGGAAGTTGAACTTGTATGTGACCTTGCTGGTAATGGGATTGACCTTCATTTCGTCGATGTCAAAATCGTTAAGACCATTGAGACGGAAGTGATCAATGCTGCCCTTCATCTTTAAGGCACTGGTATCGATGTTGATTTCTTTGTGGTTAATTCTCAAGGGAGCGATAGGCGGAATTCCCACGCCGGGGAAACCGCATGGCATCTGCTCCTTCATTCCCTCAATCACATCCACAATAGTGCTTGAGATGGAGTGCGAATCTAATGGGTCAAGGAGAGCAATTAATTCTTTTCCTCTAACTATCTATCTCTCTCAGTCTACTCACCAATGGGTTGGCCCACAGACGCGGCATTTGCGAAGGCAACAAGTGCCAAAAGAGCGACAAAGCGTTTCATTTTCTTGACTACTGACTGAAAAGTCGTATAAACTAGACGTAGTGCCACCGGTATTTATACTAATCGTCCAGCTGCTTGCCCAGTTGGCTTTTATAGACCCCTACAGGTGGTTGCGATAAGAACTCTCCATGCTTGATAGCTTTATTAACTTGGGGGGCGCATTCAATAGACGCCCATTGGTGTCTTATCTGGACCATGACTATGAATTCGCCCAATTGGCACTACGAAAGCCAAATCAATTTTTAATTAAGACCTTGTCTAGATTTAAGTTTGTCCCATAACACCTGAGAAAGGAGAAATGATATGATTAAATAAAAAAAAGGAAACGAAACAGATCTCGGATATGGTATAAATATGCATGCGTTTACTAAAAACAATGTTCATTTAAACAAACAACTAGAGTACAAAGTTCCTAAGGAACTCAAATATTTATGAGCTTGTCCTTTCACAAGTCATTAAATACTAAGTAGGATAAGGGTTTCTCTTACCTGCTAATTTTTGTAATCCAAAGCTATCGTCAAGCTGTGTTAAATGATTTATAATATCATTTAACCAGAAATAACTATTATTAATAGAATTTAAGATGGATTAGCTGGACTACTTCAATTTGATTTATAGTCATATTTTGCGCATTTGTAAATTAATTTATTTATAGGATTTTGAATGGTTTAAGTGTTGCAGCGACTTAACAATGCGCTGCAGTCTATAAGATAACTAAAAACGCCATTTTGGGAATCAGTATTCTATTGTTACTTTCTACGGCAATAAACTTACTTACCTTTCTCTGAATTTAATTTTCTATTATTCCTCATCTATCCTTTAAAACTGTGTTCTAGATTTGATTAAAAGACTTCAATTCAGATCGAGTTAATTTTTTTAGTAAGTGAAGAAGTCATGAAGGGCTTTTTCTCTTTTTCCTATATCATTCACCATATGAAAAATAAAAACCAACAAATTCTTAGTTATGGTAATGTTGCAATCTTAAGATTGTTAAGGAGTTGGAAATATAAATGTTAAGTTTTCCCAACATAAGTGCTGTTTTCAAAGGGATCCCGTGACTTGATTCCAATGGCAAATAGCCGATCATTTTGTGCATTTTGTGGGGGATCAAGAACACCTGCAAAGGCTTTGACGCAGTAAATGTTTTGATGTTTGCTTAAATTTGACTATGATTGAAATGTGGAATGCCATATATTTAAAAATAAATCATAGCGATCGATTGAATTGAGCAATTGGTCAAGATTAAAGCACTTAATGGATCGCTAAACAATAGGCACTTTGGTGCTACAAGTGTTTTGCACTCGTATATTAACCCTATATAAATATAACGATGAGGCGATTACCGTCGCTCTAAATTATCAAGTCGATAGCATGAAATAAATTATTAACTAGATTATCAGCCACAAATCACCCTTTAAGCCCTGAAAATCTTGATATAAAAGCCGTTGGCATTAACTGCATACGACAGCTTCGAAGCAAAACAATGAAAGCTATCGTATACGTATTTGTGGCCCTTTTGGCCTGTACTGCCTGTAAGGCCTACGAGGTGGATCTCCTAACCGAGGAGCAATGGAATCGCCTTGTCGAACGTAATCGTAAGTTCACTTGTGGAAGAAACTAATGAAAGATAATACTAATCTATGAATCTGTTCCTTGTGTTAGCTGTGAAACCCGATGAGTATGGTTTGATATTGAACTCACAGGCGAAAAAGGCGGTGAAAAATTTGATGGAACAGCTGCCCTGCGGCTTTCCCGAATACGGTGTTCCCCCACTAGCACCCTACACCAATGCCGAGATCTCAGTCCACCTGGCTCAATCCGTTGTTGAGTAAGTCGCAGTGCTCCATCTTCTTCTCCGCCTGATCACAAGATTTACACAAGAAGTCTTATTTATCTATAGTTCATTGCTTCAGTTTCTTCGATTTCGTTTCGATGGCTTGGAGACAATGGAGATCAAGCAGATGAAAGTCAGCTATACTTTCAGCAAGAAGGTCAAGTTCCATTTCAAGTTCAAGGAGCTAAAAGCCAGCGCTCATGTACTCAACACAGATACCTTGATCGATATGCTGGAGGAATTGGGACTGTCTGTGCGTTATGAAGGCACTGGTCCCCTCTCCTTTTCGCTGGAGAATCTGTCGATTCAGGGACAGTTCAAGTATAAGATGCCCTTCATCTTTGGCTCCATTAAGATCTACAAATTTGAGTGTGTCGTTGCTTTGGGTGGTGTTACTTCACACATCGGTGGCGTTTTAGGAAACGGAAGGATGAACGAGATGATCAATGATATCATTGAATACGAAGTGCCCGCCTTTATCAACGGACGTCAACAGCAGATCAGTGATAGAATCGAGCAGTTCTTTGTGCCATTGGTTAATGAAAAGCTCAACGGTCATAAAATCTGGTATCTACTGAAGATGCTCACCAACTCGACTAAGAAGTGCTCGCCCACACCAGCCCCCTGGCTGGCCGTGCAGTGAAAAAAAGAGCGACAGTCAAACAGTCAATTGCCAATAAAGCAAGTGTAGCGATTTAACGATCTGACTTTTAATTAGACCTTCCATTGATTGCACTATCTAGCCCCCTTAGTCTTATCGTCGCATGACTCTTGATTATGCCAGCCTTCCTATAAAAGGTGCTACTGTATTCTTTGGCCATTCAGTAGCTAGTTGAGGTTTACCATAAGCATTCAACATGCGTTTTCTATTAGTTTTGGCCAGCTTAGTGGCCATCTGCGCCGCCGGCACCTTGTCTAGTCGCCAGTCCAATCCAATTGAGCAGCGTCTGCTGCAATATGCCGATCAAAATGGAGACATTGAAATCTTCGCTGAGCCCGAACAGGGCGATGTTGAGGGTGAGCCAAAGTAATTTACAGCATTTCAAATAGTATTATCTTATATCGGATTTGGAATTGGTTTTACCTTTGCATTTTAGTTGCACCTCAGTTCATCGTATCCTGGCAGGTGCGTCGCATGATCCGCAAACTGCAGAAGCAAATGGTCTGCGGCTGGCCTGATTTGGGTATTCCCCCATTGGCACCTCTTAGGATCAACGAAGCGAATCTAAACTTGAAGCGTGGAATCTTTGAGACCATCAACCATGTGTTCCGCCTCAAGGTTGCCGGTCTGGATGACTTCCAGATCAACAAATTTACGTTGAATGTGTTCACATCGAAAATCACATTCGATTTCAACTTCAATAATATTGATACAACTGCTCAGAAGTACGAAACTGATACACTGATCGATGCACTGCGTCAACTGGGTCTGTCTGTTGAATATGAGGGTACTGGATCCCTCCTCTTCGATCTGATCAATCTGCGCATCAAAGGCACCTTGAAATACAAGCTGCCTGTTCTGTGGGGCTCTGCTAAGATTCTCTCTCTGAAGACAACCATCGGACTGGGAGCTGTCGAGTCGGACATTACAGGTTTCATGGGCAATGGAAAGGTCAATAGCGCCATCAATCGCCAGCTGGAGAATGCTGTGGTCAAGCTAATCAATGAAAACCAGCAGAGCATCTCGGATGCCATTGAAGATACGATTGTGCCACCCGTCAACAAATTTCTTAAGGGCAAGGATTTCTGGACCCTTGTCGATCTGATCTTGGCTGGCAGCGAAGGTGAAAGCGAGGACGATCCAATTGTCGTAGACTGTGTGCCCCCAGCAGATCCATGGGCCTAAATTTCACTGTTCAATAAAATTGTATGAGTTTTTTCACTAGATTTTTTGGGTTTTATTATTTATTTGGACTCCTAATTCTATTTCCAATTTAAATTTTTAGTTTTTTTTAACTAGCTTATCTAATGAGAATCCCCATCTTATTTTTCTGGAGTATTTTTCTTGAACTAATTTAGTCTGTCACACAGACACTCTTCAAGATTGATACTCATATCTTAATCTCACCTTTTTTGAATAAACCGAACCTTTCGATCGTTTCTATTTCTTTCGTTTGAACATCAATATGAGAACTAACACCACTGCTGAACAAAAAAAAAAAACCTAATAAGAAGAGTACTTTTGAAGCTACTGCATTGAGGGTAAATCCGTGGCTATCTGGTTAGAGCCGACCTGTAACATTCAGAACTTTCAGTTTCGATTTAACGGGACCAATTGTATCCAAGTATTTGTTTTTAAGCTCATTGAAATGAAACACAAATATATTTTGGCGTGATGTTTAAATAAAATTTGACTTGAGATTTGGCGTATTAAAAGTGTGTTATTTAGCAGTGATAATCTTCTCGATCGATTAATAAGAAGCTAATTGAGATAAAGTTAAGCGCAGTTAAATGAAATCTTTTTAATATTTGCATTATTTATTGAATATTCTTATTTGTGAATATTGCAAAAAATTCAACATTTTTGAACTGCGATCATAAATACAGTCGAACTTCCCTAACTTGAGTTTCTATAACTAGAATTTTCTCTAACTCCAACAAAATTTAGTGACATAGCGTTTACTGAGCAAATTTCAAGCAATTCTGCTTCCGAAACTCAAATTTCTGCATAACTCGAACAAAAATAATGGCACGTGCTTCTGTAAGTCGAATTTTTCGGAGTTATCAACAATAAATAGCGTTTTATTAGCTCCGATTTAGTGGAAACTATTTTAAGAGAAGCGGAAAGCGATGATGAAGGCTCAGTGGAGGATAATATTTGCCAGCCCTCCAAGAGCGATGTAGAAAACGCCTTAAAAACGTTGACTGTTTATTTGCAAACCATTAACTTTACATGTGATGATCACTACATGGCTTTAAACAAACTTGAAGTCCTTTTTTTTCTTTTGAAAATAACAAAAAAAATATTTATCAGCCCCTAGTTTCCGATTTTTTAAGTTCTGTTTAGCTTGAATAAAGTATAGTAAAGTAAGAGTTAAAGCAATTTGAAGTGTTTGAGTTTTAGTAAATAATTTCTGATTTTTTTTTTGTTTTGTTTTGTATGCGTTTGTTGTCACTAGTTTCTGACTTTTTATTTTTTAAGTAAACTTGTACGCCCTACAAGATAAAAAAAAATTAAAATTATCACAATTTAACATGAATGAATTGTAGTTTCTTAAACTTAAAAAAAAAAAAGAAAATTCCATAACACGAAGTCTCCATAAGTCGAACTTTTTCTTTGGATAATGGTGGTTCGAGTTAAGGAAGTTCGACTGTATATTTTTTTCTCTTTTAAAATTTTTTTTATATTAATACACTAGGGCCTCCTAGGTCTTATGATTTGTGCTGTGCAATGATCAGTGAGTTAGTGAATTAGTAATAAATAGATTATCAAAGATACGGGTACTGGGAAGATATCATTCGTGTAATCCACTCTATAACTCTTACAATTTAGGTGTTATGCTTGTTTTCTTTGACAGAAAAAAGTTTTATAAAACAATTCAAATTTAGAAATATATTTACCAATATATACAGCTAATATTGAAAATTTGCTACGACTGTCCGATCAAATCTAGTTATACACCGATCAAAATTTTTAGTCCTAACTTACAAAATTGTAAACTAAAACTTTTTCTAGCTCACCTAGATCATGAGATAAGGGGGTGTCAGTGGGAGGGGCAAAATAAAAATGATTGCAGCTAATGGGGCTGTTGGGGCCTTTTGGCAAAATTTTTTATTGATACCTCGATCACCCAAATCCGACAACTAGTTCAAAAGATATATAAATTTTGAATTTGTAGTGGACTTCTCAAACTTAAATGAATAGTCAGTTTGTTTGTTTGTATGTCTGATACAAAACGCTAAAAAAGCTTAGATTTTATGATGGGAATTTATTCTTAAAAAAACTAGAAATGTTTGTTTGAAATTAAAACCCCAACAGTTTCCAAACCAAATAAGCTACAGATATGTTGATAAGGACTTTTAGGCGTACTTTTTTCTAAAGTGCTCAGGTAAAAAAGGTTTACAGGTGAAAAAAAAGGTTATTTGTCTCACATTTTGGCCATTTAAAAAAAATTGACATTCAATATTTTTATCAAACTTTAATAAGTTATAGTCAATGATAAATCACACATATCTGTAAAAATTCGCATTCCGAAGATATTACCAATTAAGTGTATATAGGTATACATATTACGTAGAGTTGATATATGACAAAGCAGCAAACCTATGTAGCAGACAGCTTTTGCGCGGCAGAAATAATCATTGCATATTTTCATTTAATATTTTCGAACATATTTTTTATGCATTTACTATATATTCAATTTAAAGATATTTTAATGCAATTTAATAAATATTTAATTTTGTTAAATCTCTCAAAATTTTTTTTTAGACATTTAAGAGCAATGGTTTTTTTTCAGGAACACCAGCAATTGCTTTTGGGTTGCTTTAGCACTTCACTATGGTCGATTTTTCGATTTAGGCGGCATAAACTCTAAATATGAAGCTAGAGACTTGAAATTTTTTGTGTACGTTAGTTAGACAACAATAAAATTAAATTTTATTTTATTAAATTTTTTGCAAATTGGAAAAAATTTGAAAAAAATTAGACATATTGGCAAAAACTCTAAAAGTGAAGCTATGCACTTAAAATTTTGTCCAAGTATTACCTATATTAAACAAGATTTTTGGAAAAAAAAATTTGTCAATTGGGCCACGCCTTTACTTCCAGCCCCTGAATTTGTACCAGCAATATGAAACTTTTTGCTCTTTTTAATGTGATTTATTCGAAAAGGAGCAAAAAGGAGCAAAAAAGGACAATTACATTGTAGGCAATAGGTCTTAACAACAAACTTGTCATCTTTAGTTGCTTGCACCGGCGTGCACCACAAAAGTAATAGTCCACGGAACACAACTTCTTTGGTTAGATTTTTGATAAAAAAAATATACTAACAATAACAGCTGACAACAACAACACAACACATGTAAAATTTCTTATTAATTATATGAAATCTTGGACTTTATGCCGCCTAAACCGAAAAATCGCCCATAGTGTGCTATTATAAATTTGCAGAACACACCTGATAAACCTAAAATGTGGCCATTTGGATATAGTCTACTTTCAGGCAGGTATAGGTTGTTAGAATTGCTATCAAAACACAACACCTGTGCTAATCCTATCTAATCGTACAGCAAGCACTTGAGTGATTAATCGTTGTATGAATTCCAAGTACAAAATTAGCTTTATAGTTTTGTATTAGTTTCTCTTCTTTGGTCGCCATGCGCAGTTCGTTTCTGATCCTCTGTGTCCTGCTCTGCTGCTCCTTGGGCTCAAGCACTCTCTTTGATGACGATCTACGTGAGCTAACCGAATTTCTACGTCTGCAGATGCAATGTGGCTATCCGGAACGTGGTATACCAATCCTGGCTCCAGCTCAGAGGGCCTTCAAGGCGATTGACATCAGTACAGATAGTTTTCGGTATGACTAACTCGACATCGAAAATTGCATTGAGAATGATATTTAACATTCGGTTTGCAGCTGTGAGGGCAATTTTACGGATCTGTCCGTAGTGGGTCTGGATGGATTTGAGTTCTATAAACTCAAATGGAGCAATATAAAGCATAACATCCAGTTCGATATGACTTTTCCTCGCATTCAGCTGAACAGTTCAAACTACAAGCTGAACATTTTAAGTCACCTGCTTGGCTCTGATGTGTCCATGTGGGGCGATGGTGTCTTCGATCTGGAACTAATCAATCTGCGTGCCAATGGAAGCTTCGTCATACGTCCCTCAACTCTTACCCAGGGAACACACATCAAGAGCTGGAAAGTTGATTGGCAGCTGGGCAAGTCCAACTCCAAGATCACAGGAATTATGGGCAAAAATTTAATGGTCTCAAAGATTTTTAACCAATTTATCGATGAATTTTTCGAGCTGTTAATCAACGATAATCCAAATGAGATCTCTCAGTTTATGGAGCAATTGATAGTGTCACCAATGAACTCTGTGCTAGAGAATGTAGCCTGGTATGAGATATCAGCTATCATTTTGGGTCTGGTTAAGGGAATATTGCCGGTAGAGCCCATTTGTTAAAATATTGTCTAATGAGCGATTGATATATTATATTTGTTTTTTCTTAAGAAATAATTATAACAATAAAGTAGCAGTGCTTTTTTTTAAATAATATTGAAATGGACTTTTTATGCTCTTTCTTTTTTTTTTTTAAGTACATCTTTAGTTAATTTTAAACTAGTTTTGTTTGCTCGTAAAGTTGACTAATTTTAAATTATTTTTTTTTCAATATTCAATGTGTTTCTAATAAAAATAATCTTTATGTTCTGCATTTTGCAGGTAAGAGCGATAAGATTTCAAAGCTAAAACAAAGTCCATGAGTAAGTAAACATAACAATCATCAGGAAAATTCTGAAAAATTATCAATTTATTCCATTATTCGGTTTTGACTCGTTCTAATCGATTTTACCATAAATTACGGTCATAATATGAAAGTGAGCCAAAGTAGGGGAAGGCTAGAAAAAATTCCATAATCGGATTTAAGTGTCGCCGAGAGCGCCAGCGGGACATCTCAATTCATTGGCCGACATCCTGGTTCGTTGTCCGTTGTCCTGGCTTTTGGTCTGCTGCATTGTCAGCCCGACAAAGCAATGCACGAGTCGTAACACAGCATGAGTACAACGGGTGGTCCTTTGGTCCAACACTTTCTAGCCTCGACACAGGATTTGCGACACCCGTTAAAAACCGACTAAGAGACAGCCTGTGGCAGATGTTTTTCAATCTTTATATTTTTTGTTATTTGTTAAAATGTATAACGTCATTATTTGTTGTTAATTAGTGCAAATCGTGTAGTTGAGCTACATTTTCTTGATCCTTTGGTGTAATCGCTTATCCTTGCTGTTGGGCTCTCACAATGTCTGTACGACTCGAATTCGTTTTGGCTCATTTCATTTGCAATTTATGAGTCCTTTTGCACACAACTGCACAAACACGGACACACCTTGCACCTTGACTCGGACTTGAGACTGTCATAATGCAACAGAATGCTGGGACATACTATCAGACAAATGTCCTTTTATGAGTACGTGCTTAGCCACATTTGTGTGTTCATCTGAGCCATCCTGCGGTGTTCCCATTGTTTTCATCGAAGTTTTACGATCTAACGAACAGACTGCGTGCATTGTGAATTTTGTCCTTGGCTTACTGAGATTTCCATGTCCTTGCGGCCTATGCTCATTCACTTGGGAGCCTTGTGCATTTTCAAATTCCCATTACTTGCTGGCAAAGTTTTTCTGTCTTTTTCCTTTTGTTTGTGTCCATTTTGATCACATTTATGATGCAATTTTCTTAAAACCCCTTAAATCACTAAAAACTCGGTCAATGCTTTCGCTCTTGTGGATCTTCGCTTCTCAAAAGTACCAAGCGCTCTACCAGCTAGCTGGTCCACAGATTGCTAAGGTCGGTTACGTAGTTTGCATAACGGTTGGTGCAAGTTAAGACCCTTGCAAGAGTTTAATTGCAAATTTTTTAAGGTCTGACTAAAAGAAGAGGCAGGTTCAAAATTTTAAGTTTGAGTGTTCAACAAATGTCTAACAAATCAAAGCCATTCCCAAACTGTTTTCAGTTGCTTTTAAATTTCGTATAATCTTTTGTAACATTTGGTCAGTTATTATTTAATGATTTTATTTTAATTTATTGTTTGTTGAGTTTGTTGCTTTTTAACGGTAAAAATTAAAAATATAATTATAAAACTATAATTCAAACTCATCTTTAGCCTCTACTTTTTACCATAAAGAAGATAAGGGTCTGATATTTGTTTTGGTTTAGCTTGGTTGCATCTCAGAGTAAATAACCCGAACCTTAGTAGTTTAACCAGCTGCCAAATATAATTTTTGAACCATGAGTATTCGGCTTGAGCGTTGAAAAAGAAACGCTTAAATATTAATATATTAATACTTGTAGATTTTTTATCGTCTACTAGTGAGTTCTTTAATGTATAGATAAGTCGAGACCCTGACTATAGGAATTCCAGTTACATACTTTTAGGAGCTTGTGTTGCTTTAAAAATGAAAACTACCATTACCGTCGTTCGGCTTAACCAATCTTGTTCCGAGAAATCTTGTAGGAGGAACAAGGGGGCTCCGCCCCCTGCTCGCTTCGCTCGCCTACCCCCGGCTCGCTTCGCTCGCGGTGAGGTGCGGCTACAGTCGAGCACGCTCGACAGTGGGATACCCTGAGCCCATGTACTCTTTTATAAAGTTGATTGTTGCCCATTTCAATGGGCTCAGGGTATCAAAATTACACACGAAACTATGAACAACTTTCGGTTTTCTGAAGTCACTGTGCTTATCACTGCAGACTACGTTATTAATGCCTCACTGAACTAATACATCACTCGATTACGATTACGACTTGCGATTTACCAATTTATTAATTTCTAATTAATTTTAAATAAGTTTAATATAATAAACTTTAATATAATAAACTTGTTTAAAATTAATTAGAAATTGATAAATTGGTAAATCGCAAGTCGTAATCGCTTGCAATCGATGTAGCGTGTGTCAAGAGTAGCCACAAACTACAACTTTGCTCAGCCTGCAATCTGGCAGCACCCATTTTCCTCTCTCACTCTCTCCCACTTACGCAACAAATTCAAGCCTGCCAAAGGCTGCTGCAGTGCGCGCGAAATTTGAAATAAAAGGCAATGTCTAATTTTATGAGATTCTTAAAGCGGAAAATGCTAAGTTTTTTTTTACAACGATAATAAGCAGATACTTATTATATATATGTGTAGGAATCGAAAATATTAATAATTAAAATTATTATTTTGCAGCTTTCAGTGCTCGGCAAAGATGCAAGAGTAGTGCTGCAAAATGATCGCTATTTCTCTCATGCAATTTCATACATACATAGCTATCAGCTTCTGCTGATTTTTGCCATGCAAAAATACATATTTATATATTAACACAATTATATTTTAATCAAATTGTATATTTGTATATACATAAATTATACATTAACATTTTCATTACATGATATCGATAATATTTTTGCTTATCGCTTAATTCTTATTTGGTACCAAAAAAAAAATGGGTATTTATTCGTTCTGTCTTTGTGCGCGCCTTGCATACAAACGTGAACATGCTGTCTCGCTCGCACGTTTGATTTGCCATCCAAATGTAATTATTCAACTAAATCTAAATTCGAAATAACTTCTTTATTTATGGGTCAATCGCTTTGAAATTTTCAGGGTCGTTTAATACGCATACTTCTCAACTGATTGTTCAGTTAGGAGTGCTATGTCAAAAATTGCGCCTGTAAATCGTTATTTTTCAATTTGTGGGCGAAGGGGGCGTGGCATCAAAATTGGAAACAAACTTGACCTGCGTATGGTATTCACAAACCTGCATTCCAAATTTGAAGTCTCTAGCACTTACAGTCTCTGAGATCGACGCGTTCAAACAGACGGACAGACAGACGGACAGACAGACGGACAGGGCTAGATCGACTCGGCTGTTGATCTTGATCAAGAATATATATACTTTATGGGGTCTGCCACCCCTCCTTCTGCCTGTTACATACATTCTGCCAAACACATTATACCCTTTTTTGCCCATTTTCAATGGGCTCAGGGTATAAAAATAATAATAATAGATAAAATTAAATACCAAAAGTAACATAAATGCGGAAGCGAAAGGAAGCGTGTCAAAAATTTAAAACATACTTGATCAGCGTGTGGCTTACAGAACTCTGTAGGTCAAATAGTCTGTAGATCTAGGCGATCACTCAAAGGGACTGACGTACAGCTGGACAGACGGACATCTCTATATCGACTCGGCAGTTGATGACCCTTGGCCCTGTTTAATACATTTCAAAAAACTTTTTTATAAACTTAACTTATATTTCTGATACAAATATTTTTAACGCTTTTGCTGACTCCACATCTTATCTTCCGTTTCTCATTTGATTTAAACTTTCTTAGGTAATCATACTTATTTTTTTCTATTTCTTTTGTACAACTCACAGCTTTTTTATTTTAAACTTCTTTATAAAGTGATTATTCGGTTTTTTTTAGGCAATTCAATTTTTTTACCCACCTAAAGGATATGTCTAAATTGCCTGTCGTTGTATTTTTTAAAATTTCCATGGGTGTTTCATCTGACTTTCTGCTAAAAACGGGCAAAGCACAAAATAATTAAAAACATTAGACGACAACTTTGAGCTTTGTCGAAAACTTTTGATAGAAGCTTAAGGGGCTTCTTCATGGCTTCTTGTTTTGTTGCGGAGTAAGACTGAAATCCTTGTGTGTCGAACTTAGATTTGGTATAAAGGGTACTCGCAAATAATTTAAAATTTATGACAGAGACTCTTAAATGCGGCGATTGTTAAAATGATAAAATTAAGATTCATTAATGGGGCAAGGAGGCAGAAGGCAAAGGACCTAACAATGGGGTGCACATAATTTAGAAGTTGTATATATGTACATATGTCGTACAACATACGGCGATGAAATTGAGTTCTGGATGCTTTTGGATTGCTGGTTCCTTTCTTGGGTTCCGTTTTGTTTACTTGAAGCAAATGTTGTTATCCTTGTTGCGCATTAAATGAGTTTTAATTTGAGACGTAGTAGCTTCGTTTGGTCCTCGCGGCAATTGTTTACGTCAAGTCAACGGTAAAGGCATCTGTAGGCAACGCAAAAGGACTCGTCAAGGAATCGCGTTGTGCTCTTTTTGTAATTGAGCCGCGCAATTTTCCCAATAGGTGCATTGTCCTGTAAATGAACAGCAGCAGCGCTAAAGGATGCGAAATGGTTACCAAGGATGCTGTTGCCTTGTGTTTTTTTCAATTAAGTTTGACATGTGTCTCCTGTATCCTTTTACCTTTCTCCTTGCGCCTTTCTTCCAAATTTGTTTCATGCGACAAGTCAAGCTGAAAATTGCGCATTTGAAATTGGGTTGGGGTGGTTGAAAAAGTTGCGACAGGATTACACTTTCGATTACTCGTAGTACTTGCCACATGCGTCACACCGAAACTTCTGCCACTTGCACTTAAAAATGTCTGTTACTTGGGCTTATCCCATTTCAGAGTCGCGTCTGGAAGTAATTTCCCAAAGATTTTGATAGACAGCTGATTGATTACGATTGGCTGCACTTGGGTATCAATTAATTTAATGCTCTGCTGACTGTTTTAATTACGAAATTTAAGAAATTTTCTTGAGTCAGAGAGCTGTAAAATAGCTTTCAGCTAAATCGGCGCCCACATTCTCTTTTAATTCAAGCATCTGTTGGGTATTTGACTTCTTGTACTGCCTATCAATCAATCAACCTATACAATTACACTTCACAAGCACTGTTAATCCTTGCCCGGTATGCAGAAGGCGCTCTAGCAAACATTGTATATGACTTATTAGACTTTTGACAGATGTCAAACCAGAGTTATAGACACACTTGCAGGAAGTTTTTGCTTCCATTAGCATGACAATGAAATATGCCTGCATGTTCTGTATTTGTTATCGTTTAGCCACCACCAGGAAGGACCAGATCACCACAACGCGGACAGATGTCTTAAGAAATCTGGCTACGATTTGATGTGACACTTTTGTCAAATGTTTACACCTTTAACCCTTTAGGCGCCATTGTTTAGGCCGACATCTGCATTGGGCTAAGGGGTTAAAGCGACAATACGATCAGGATCACCAATTGTTGTCGAATTGTTGGCAATGTTTTGTTAATTTTATGTTTAATTAGTGCCATTTGTTTGGGATTTATGAGCTTAACGGTCCGCAACTAGGCTCTGTAAATTGTTAAATATTTTTTTTATATTGAAAATAGTAGTGTAGTTGATTATTTGCTAAAACTATTTTTATGCAGAGGAAAAACAAAACATACAAATTTTAAAAATTTGTAAATTTAACTTTTCAACATATATATAATTTAATAAAACTTAAAACTGCTGCTAGAAACTAAAACTGAGTTGACTCAATAGTCATGTAGAATATATTATCCTCTCCTGACTAGTTATTTTGTTTACCACCGGATTCTGAATTAAACTACTGATTCCAAGCTGGACTAACTGTAGATAGTTCTATAATACTATCAAGAAAGTAGTTGCTTAGAAATTTCAGCCATTTTTGAGAGAGTTGGAGACTGGGACAGAAAATATGCTCAATCAATTTCTCTTTATTCCTACACTTTCCACAAAAATCGTTTTATCAAAGGTGCGCGCCTGACTGCGTGGTTTAGGGTGAAACGAAAAATATCTTTCTTTTTCGAAACTGCTATATTATAAATGGATGATCCTATACAAAAGTTTTGCTAGCTTTTTAGTTTTATTTTTTAATGTGACATAGCTGGGGATAACTAAAATATAGGTATTCACGCTTGGAGGGAGAATGACTTTTAAAATCATACGCTCAAAATATCGGTGTTCACTCTTTTAACACATTTGGAAGTCACAAAAGTCGACTGACATTAATTTATTTTTAAATTCAGCAAAATTATTAACTTGGCTATGTTTTTTATAGTTAACAAATTTATTTATTAAGTATAATGCATTATGATTACATTTAAGAAGTAACTCAGTTTAATTAAATAAATTTTACAGTATATAAAATCACTGTTAAAGATTTGTAAAACACACATGACTTACACATACTTATTTTCAAATGATTTTGGAGTAAATTAAATTTAAATCATTTTTCATCGAAATAAAGCTGTTGTATTAATTTTCCCGGTCCAACCATAGCTGAATAAAGTTTTTAACGGTTGTCAAGTACGACAGCAACAAGACCCAGCCCATAACAAATTTAAAAACCAAACCCAACTCAAACAATTCATCAAAATTATGTCAAATCATGCAAGCGGCTGTAAAAAAACACAAAATTTTGCTGAAGTAAAAAAACAAAACAATAGGAAAAAATTTTTCATTGAAAATGCTAATGAAATCAATGCTAAAGTCGATATAAATGTTGATCTGGGAGTAAGCGAGAAACCACCAAGAATTCAGAATTTTCTTCAGACCATGCCCAGGGCGCAGGCGCAGCTGCTGCATGAAGCTGTCATGTTTTGGGCAAACAGAAAGAAGAACAACAGGCAGGCGCAAGGACGCAGGACAGCTAGGCAGGCTGACTGACAACAATTACAATTTTCAGTTGCAACGTCATTCGATGTTTTCTTCGTTCGTTTCGTCTTCGGCTCATCATATTTTCCTGCGGCTGCCGTCAGCCTGATTTGCATTTTTAATCTCATAAGGATGCTGCTTTATGCTACGGCATTGTTCCTGTGGTTCCTCAAGCTGCAAACTGAAGACACACTAACCCAAAAAAAAAAAAACATGTTGCTGTCTAAAAAAAAAGACGAAATAGAAAAAAGAACTGAGTCCCCCTGGCGGCGATCTACATATGTTTAATCCTAGATTTCTAACACGTCAACCCAAAGAAAGCGTCCCTCGCCTATGTAATCCTCTCCCCGTCTCATGCAACATCAGACTCAATGTTACGCTTGAATAATTACTGTTATTAAAGTTGCTTCAATTTGAGTTTAGCTATCGTCTTTTAGAGACTTTAGAGTCAATCGGATCCGCACAGAATTTTTTTCACATGTTTGTTGATCTCCTGCCTTGTAGGATGTCATCTCTGAGTTTCATAATGAACTAAAAATGAATCACAGTATTGCATATTCCTTGAATTATCTTCTTTGCAATATTGATGGGACCAAGTAAATGTAGTTTAATTTCATTTCAAATGCGTTACATTTATAAAACGAAGTTGAAATGTTCAATACTTTTGTATTAATCTTAAGAAACGTAAGCACACAGACTTTGAATCTATTCTATTATTCCCTTTTACTGATTTGAAGATATGTGGTTAGCTCTTGAGGTTTACTTTAAGAGAAATCGCTTGACTGAACTTAAAACAGTTTTGTATGATTGCTTCGCCCATATCTGATCCGATTAGGGCTCTGTTTCAGTGTCATACAAGACAACAACAATTAGTATAGCTACAGTAATCGATCTGTTTGTCTCTCAGGGTAAGACAACAATTGTCCACGCACTTTCGAAATAAATCATAGAAAACTGAATGAGATCAATGCCAAGACAACACAAATTATGTGAACGTAATTTTTTAGATGAGAACACATTGATAAAGAAAACAAAATTAAATGTATCTTCAAACTGTACAAAAAAGTGACATTTTGTGACGTCATCAAAATTCAATCAATTTGCGGTATGCGATCATTGCAAAAGATGATTTATTTGTAACGGTTCAGTAGTTCAGTGGCTCGTTGCTTGTTGCACTTCAGTGCAACATGCACAGCCGCATGTCATTGCCACAGGACACCGTCAAGTCATTAATCATGCCCCTCGAAATCAACTGCTAATGATGATTTCTTTCCTTACTCTGGCAAGTAATGAATGGAGTGTCCTCAGCATTTAGCTAACCGCAATATTTTTTGCCTGGATAAATCAATGGATCAAACATAAATGCTCGGATTCTGTTCAATGGATTGAACTTGCTACCGCAGAGTTCACACTTTAAGAGTTGACATTCCATTGGTTTCATTAATCACCCATTGAGTCTCATAAGTGTGTGATATTTTTGGGTAATTTTATGTTGCATCTAGATGGCTGATTTATGTTTTATATTGAAAGCAGTGGGAAATTTACTTTTGAATATTTGCATATACTTTAAAAAAGATGAAGTCTGCTAACACACAAATTGATAATATGTACAATGTTTATATAATTTACTTTTAGATAGGTAAGAAGATTTAATAGGAATTCAAATATTTATAAATAATATTATGCCCACTACATTAAGCAGTATAATACAGTATGTATGTACATTGTACATACTGTACACACTTTACTATACATTGTACATACTGTATTATACTGCTTAATGTTGTGGGCACAATGTTGTTTATAAATATTTGAATTCCTTTTAAATTTTTTTCCCTTTCTAAATGAAAAATGATTAGAAGTAGTGGGTCGAATTATCGCAAATTTATAATCACTGGTATTCGAAGGAGACGATTAAAGTCGGTCGCACATATATTTTTGGAAAATAAAATGTCGAAAATTAAGCTGAAAGGATCTCCAGCAACATTTGGTTTTTTGCTAGATAACGAAATTATAACCATTAAGTAATGGTAATATTTCGTTGGTTAAGCGACCTTTCCATTCAAATTAAAATCTAAATATTGTTTGTTATGCCTTACTTTTTTCTGATAATGCGTGTGTTTATGTTATTCTTAATATTCTTCAAATTTTGTCAAACGTGTAAAGGGTTGCTGATCAAGGAAAGCAGAGTCAGCCTTAAAATGTTATATGTAGAAGGGAGAATAAATTAGTAGGAAAGACTAAAGTCGATATCCCGACTATACGAATTCCCGTTAAATACTTTTAGGGGTTTAAATTGCCTTAAAAATTTTAACAGCTATTTTTGCCGTTGAACTGATCTTAATGCGATTAAGTAGGATATTAATATAAGATAACATTAGTCACGCGCTCCAACGTCATAGAAGTCAGTGTGCCAAATTAGGTTTCTCTATCTCTTATAGTCTTTGAAAACTAGGTGCCCACACGGACGGACAGAATATATATACTTTATAGGATCGGAGATGTCTCCTTCGCTCTGTTACATATAATTTAACAAATACAATATACCCTTTTATTTATTTTTTAAGTAACGGGCATAAGAATAGATCAATTCGGAGTAGGAAAAAAATATTTAATATTATAATATAACATAATATTTCGAATATTAATAGTATTATGATAGCGGGAATAAAAGGAAAAGTCATCGACAATTTTAAATATTGTAATGGTTGTAGTCTTGTTTTTACTGTGGTATTTCATTAATATTATTAATGCTTTCTTTCTTAAAACCTAATCCGTTTTTCTTATTTTATTTTTTCTTCTAAACACTCAGAAAAAAATCAAGATTTCCGTACTTATTCAAGTACAAACAATGTCAAAAGCTATCTAAGTTCGGAATTTCTAAAGTTGAGAACGAAAATCTTATTTCAAGTTCGGGTTTCGCAAGTACGGAAATCTCAAAATGAGATTGTCGGGGATACTTTAAGTACGTTTTGGGATTAATTCAAGTCTGTTAAAATAAAAAACAAAATACTTTAAGTATACAAAATGTACTTGTTTCTAGTACAAAACATATATATCCACAGGTTCGACTCTGGCTCGAAGGCTCGACGCTTAATTAGCGACGTAAACAGTCAAAATGAATTAATTAAATTTAATCTTAAAAAATACATTAGTATGTAAACTAAAATTAAGCAAAATATCAAAATTAAATACCAATTAATAATGGTGTATTTTGTTGGTAAGCTACCTTTCGGAATAGTTGCTGATTTTACAAGCGATCCAAGTTTTTTTTGTAGGAGCTATTTTAGAGCAAATAACTTAGTGGTTTCCAGAGGTATCTTCACAAGAGTCACGTAGAATATATTTGCCATGGTCTTATATATTAAAGTTTGGTTAAAATCGGACAACTATTTCGGACAGCTGCCACAGGATTGGGCAGTCAGAATTCTAAATTAAAAATCGATTCATACTTAATTCAAGATTTTTAGTACACAACAATCTTGAAATTTTAAGAACGAAACGGTGAAATACCTAATTATAGGATGGCATATTTTTCTGAGTGTTCTTATATTTATTTAGATTGTGCTATTTTTGCTGCATTAAGTTTGCTTTTTTTATTCACCCTTTTCCATATTTCGACCTGTTTATGCAGTTATGTAAATCTAACCTCAAGAGAACTCACATCGCCTTTTCATAGTATGTAAATCCTACGTCTTCGGGGCATATCAGTTCAGTTACGCCCTTAAATATGATCAATAGATCCTGTTGTCACACATTTACCGGGTGGAGTTTACAAAATTTGTGGTCCTGCCCTTCTTACCCGGGAGCTAAAATGCAAAACTCTTTACATATCCCGCAGGCAGGTCCCAAGTTTTTATACTTTCCGGAACCTGAACATCGAACCTCTAACCTGGAACCTGGAACCTTCAGGTCGACCGCCAACTGTGCGAGGGCACAATTATTAGCACTTAAGCGACACATTTGGTGCTTGCAACAGAACTCTGTATGCTTGCCACATCCTGACGCTGTTGCTGGGGCAACCCTTAAGCAGTCGGCACAAGTGTCGCTGACACTTGGAGGGATTTTGGGACTGCGGCCGCTTACCGCAGCCATCGCAAGGATATGCAACGTTGCATGTTGTCGGTTGATTGTCAGGTAAGAGGAGCAAGGGGTACGGGGTTGAGGGTAGGGGTATGGGTAAGACACCTCCTGGGGTACATCCTGGCAAACACTTAAGCCAAAGTTAAACGCTTCGAGTGTTGTATTTTTGTTTTTGTTTGTGTGTTTCGTCGTGCTCCGCTTTTTTGTTTTTGTTGTAGGTTCTTATACGTAAAGACGCAGCAGGAGACGCTCTAGATTCTCGCCGGATCCTTCGATTCAGTTCAAGACCCAACCTAAATCAATAGCGATTCAGAAAAAATTTGATTTAATTCGGGGTTGCTGGCAGGACATGGGACCCGAGGCATGGACTATGCCTTTGTGCAAAAAAATCCTTAAAGGATTGCTTGTGCCTACTCTCCCTCTCTGTCCCTCTGCTTTCGATTGTTTTGGCCCTACTGTTGTCACAGCTAAAGCGCTTTAATTTTGATTGCATTCGATTTGTTGTTGCTCTGTATTTTTTCTGTTTTCCTTTTCGATTTTGTTTCCTGAGTTGTTTGCACAACTCTTTGACAAATTCGCAGGCTTGTTCCGGCCTCGGCATTCTTTTCGGCATCCTTTGCAATTTTATTCAGTGAAAGGATTAACTATTTTCAGTATTTGTGTTGTTCTCCGACACAAAAGTAGCCTAGATCTTGCAATTTCTTCTCCTTAGGTTCCTCACTTTGGTATTTCCGAAATTGTTGTCTTTTGGTTTTTCTATTATGGGATTTCATTTTGTTTATTTTGGGTTGTGTGCGTGTGAGCTTGTGTATGTGTGAGTGCGAACACGCAGTTTGCGAATTGTTTGTAACAGTTATTATAGGATTTTGGCTTTAAAAATTGGATCCCTATTCCAGAAAGAGTTATTGAAATTATTAACGCAACATTAACTTGAGGACTGTGCCTATAAAAATCATTAAATATCGTGTGATTGTTTTTGTATTTTAATTCCAAAATTTTATTCATTATTGTAGACAATTTTTGAGTGTGGTTAACAGACATTCATAAGTATATATAGAATCAATAGTGTTGTTCATACTATACATACTTTCATAAAATCAGATTTACAAAAGGACAGACGGACAGTTCTTTTGATAAAAAACATATCGCTTATTTGATTCACCACTGTTATAGCTCAATAAAAAAGATTTGAAAAAGGTAAAGAAAAGAAATATTTCGATTTTTACATGATGAAACTTTTTCACAATATAAAACAGAATATGACGAATATTTCTGCATCATTAAATCAAAAATCTAATTTCTTACAACATAATTTCATTTATATATTATATCTTTATCTATATAAATTTATCTTTTAATGAAATCATTGTCATTTTAATTACAATAAAATCGTGTTACCAATAGATATTTTTGTAAAATGTAACGTGTGTTATCCGTTATAGTTGTGTCTCTGAGCTCAGTAATCCTTAAGGATTCCTCAAATAACCTGATAGCATATTGCGTTTCTTAATTTTTTGCTTTTGGTTTTGGTTGACATTGACAGAATAGCAGTTGAAGAATTTATCGTTGCTCGTCTACCTGCTGGACCTTATCCAACATGTCAACTGTCATTCATTGACTTGCGGGAAATTCCGGTCGGTGGTGACCATTTGTTGTCCTTTGTTGATCCTTTTGGCAAAAATCCCTTTAGCATTGCTTTCGCATGTAATTAGTTGGCTGTCAACGTTTTGGTTTGTCCCAGAGCTAAAAGGATTTGCCAATGAGGCCAACACCTGCGCACACACATTGCTTTAGATAATGGAATCCTGGGCACTCGAATCCTGGCAACGCGTGCGCCTTCTCATCCAACGCCTGGGGCAATCTATCAACACAACTTTTGTGTTTCTTGGAAATGTGTTCAACCTACTTTGATGAAATGTTGTCGTCGGATCAAATGAGAAATTGCATGTGCTGCTTGTTTGCGCATCATTTCATGTATGTCCTGGCAGAACAGAAGTAGGCTCTTCTTTGTCGTTCAGCATTTAAAGGATAACTGCGACAGACAGTCATCAGCAAGCAGCAGTTACTCTAAATGAGTTTTGCTCTACATTCATGCGCCTGCAGTGTTACATTGCTGCATTTACTGTGTGTCCTCGATGTCCTAAATGTCCTGCTAGATCTGCCTGGTCCTTGCATTGTATAAGAAAGTGGGTCGGCGGTTTGTTTTCCCAAAGCTGTCGTCCCATTGAATAAAACTGACAAGACAACAGCTCCTCAACTCCCTCAATTTCTGTCACTTCCCGACGGCAGACAAATTAGCTTAAATGGACGGCTTCTCCTTTTCTCTGCTGTAAGTCACACCCTCAATCGGGACGGGTGTTCCTTTAGAATTACGAAATGCTAAGAAATATCATAAATTTTACACAATATCACAGCTGTTGAATTAACTCGATAATCTTTGTGGCGATTCGTTCTGTTATTGATCTTGATGTATAAAACGACCCGTGACAATTGGCAATTAAACTTTTTTATAGACTGCATCTAATCATAATGTCGATTCAGAAAATGTAACACACAAGAGGAGTAAAGTAAGGAAGAAAGAACATTCTCAAACTATCTTAAGGCGTTGTATTAGCTGAACAGAGAGCCAATGAGCCAATTTGAATATTTTTCTTGTATTTTTATGATAGTTGAACACATCACACGTTTTGGAAAAAATTCTGTTTAAAGATTTAAATTTAGGCTTTATTCGCGGAACAGATTCAAAAAACCCTGAACCCAAGATTTTAATTAAAACCTTGGTTTATTTCTAAATTTTTTTTTATTATTTTCTTAATGATTTTCCATTTTAAATAAATGTATATAAATCGTAGATTGTAAAGTGTAGTTAATTTTTCTTCAACTGTACTCTTATTTCAAACGAAAATTTTCCAGAAAGAGTTCTAGTTTGGGTGGTTTGTCTAATGATCCGTTTTGGAGAACTGAAATTATGCAAAACGAACCGATTTTTTTATATGGTCAGAAAAGGGTATAATGTGTTTGGCAGAATGTATGCATCAGGCAGAATGGGGCGTGGCAGACCCCCAAAGTACAGACGTGTGCGAAATAATAAGAGCATCATATGTCAAAAATTGACTCGATTAAAAAATTGTTAAAAAAACATTTTCATAATATTAGTACATATATAGAGCTATTTATTTCCGAAAAGAATACATATCCTGTTATTTCCTCATCTTTCCTATATCAACTTTGTTGTGTCGAAATTCAGCTGTGCTAAAAAATAAGAACAAAGATAGAATTTATTGGTTTACTGATTCCTACATCAGTTTTAACAATTTATGTGTATACACTTAGGTCCATAGATTTAATAGGAAGGATATCCACAAATTTTCTGGATCATTTTGATACATCTGGAGTCTATAGATCCTATAAAAGCGTGGCATTTGGAGATTATAATATTCAACAAAGTTTTTTTTCTTGCCATAAATGTACCGTATTTTCTGTCCATAGCATCTCTGACTTATTTCTTAACATCCATCAATAGTGAATCTATTGGATGGGGTTGAGATATTGAGTCGTTTCCTTCATATCATCAATATTGTGGGATCGGATTTACCACGACGCTTGCCTTGGTGTGATTTTAGTGTCATTTCCTTGCGGAGAAGTCCAACTTCTCCATCAGTTAAAACTGATGTAGGAATCAGTAAACCATTAAATTCTATCTTTGTTCTTATTTTTTCAACTTAACACATCAAAGTTGATATTATAATAGATAACAGATCAAGTTTGTTTTTTGTTTTTGAATTGGAAAATTAAGTTTTAGTATGAAAAAGTTTTTTCTTTGAGATATGTTAACCAAACTGATAGAATATGCATTAAACTTGGTTTTGTCCATCCTGACCGAAGTTCGTTTAAATCGGTCGACTATATCATATAGCTGTCATAGGACCGATCGGTAAAAATCAACTTTTAGTATGAAAAAGTTTTTTGTTTATTTAGATATCTTAACCAAACTGTTAGAATATGCATTTAAGTTAGTTTTGTACATTCTGACAAAATTTGTTTTTATTCGGTTATATATATCACATAGATGTCATAGGAACAATTGGTCGAAAATCAACCTCAGTACAGAGTACCTGGGCACAGGGTATCCTACTGTCGATCGTGCTCGACTGTAACCGTCCACTTTTTTAATTTTATAAATTGTTTAAATGTTATTTGTTATTATTTTAGAGCTCATATTGAACTCAACTATTGTATTTTTTGTATTAAAATAGTTTTTCTCTCTTGTCTGCAATTGAAGCATCTGTAATAAAACCAATTACATCTATGTGAATATCTAAATCTACGCCGACACGTGATTTGAGTTAATTTCCTTGGAGGAACTGTATAATTGGCAAATGCCAAGCAATTAGCTGCAGTTGCTTTAGTCAGGACAATGACCGCTTTGCCCCCTATAGTACAGAGTCTATACACATACGTATACGCGCATATTCACATATCTATAGACAGGATCATCTATGCATGCACATTTAGCACGCTGAAGTTTGGCCCTTAAACTGCGGCACATGTCCTGACAGAAGGACGAAACGGCAATTCAGCTGGCCAACACGTAGCCACAGACCAGACTTGGCTTGTTGTGGAATGCTTTGCGTGTCGAATGGTGCAACTACCGAAGCTGCCGCCTACCGTGCGGCATGCAGCCTGCTGCCCGCAGTGCAATTGTTTCGAGGTGCACGAGACATGGACACGCGTCATATTTTAATTATGACAGCCGGCCCAGGGATGTCGAGCGGTCAGTAAGTCAGTCAGTCAGCCAACCAGTCAGTTTGAGTCTGAGTCTGAGACTGGTGTAGCAACCCCTTGGTGTTTTGTAATGACCAAAACAGGAAACAGGATATGCCACACATCAGCAGCCAGAACAGCTTCGCAACTCTCACCTTTGTTGACAGATTAGTGGGAATCGGTGTGCATCATAAACTTGACATATTTATTTGACACTTAGATTGTTCTAAGCTTGTCATAATTTTGATATGCTCAGCATATAAGTACATTGTACAGGCTAAAGCCCACATGCATATTGAACAGGCACGTAGCATCCTGTTTTTATACCCTGTACACATATTTCTAGGAAGCCCTTCACATCTATTGAGTTGCATTGTCACTAGCGTAGACTACCGTTCACAGTGATTTGATCGCAGAGATTGTAGAGGGTACAATTAATAAATTTTGTACGTGGCTTCAGTTATAATTATATGGAATACATTTTGTTGAATATTTAAGATGGTTCCACATTGCGCATTGAGTTACCAGAACAATAGTAACTATTATCTAAACTTAAAAGCTATAAAAGCTAAAGTCGGTTAACAAAAATTTGTATGTTATTTTATTATTACAAAATGGTGTAATTGGGTATAATAAACCGTGTAAACCATTTCACCCGCTTTATTTCTTTTGTCTATGTCTATGTCTCTAACTTTCTCTAACTTATAAATTGATCATCAGTAGATTCTTTACATTTCATTTTGACCATAGTTCAAATAAGCTGAGTTGTATTAACTTATTTATTTTTTGCTTGATTGCTACAGGGTATCTCCTAGCTGATCACTTTTGTTTTGGGCATTCCTTGTGTTATATTTTTAGCTTGTGTTGAATAGGTCTTTGTGCTCGCTAAACAAACTCGAACTAATGAGTGCGCTTTCATTTACTGGAACACTTCTTCAATGCGCAAATTTGCCAATTATGCGGGCTATGCAAAAATAAAAAAAGAAAGAAAAGAAAAAAATTAATAATAAAAGTCAAGGTGCAACAAAATAGCGCGGCACTTGACGCTGCACTAGGGAACGTTATAGGGGGGGATGGGGTAGGGTGACTCCGGCTGCACATGAACAAGCAGCGGGTAGTCTGTGTGTGTATGTGAGTGCATATCGCGTGTTCACTTTAATTTCATTACACTGCATTTTGCTCATTACAACGCTCGCATTTTAATGAACTACCACCCCTACCGTCCCCACCCTACACCACTCCATTGCACCACTCGCGTATCCTGTGGCAGGATTTGGCGATCCAGCGACGCGCAGGCGCAGACAGTTTAAATGCCCGTTCGCTAAGTGCACCTTTTTATTTTAGGGTTGCAACAAGGCTGTTTTACCCACTCTCCTTGCTGCTTCCTGCTACCGTTTGACCAGCGGTCAACTCCTCAAATCCTTCCTTGTTGTTGTTGTTGTTGCGCTGCATTCGACTTTTTAAGCTTTTAGTTCTAGTTTTTTTGTTGGTTCCTCAGGCGAACCCTTTGTACTGCAACGGTCAGGGGTTGGGGTTGGCAAGGGGAAGGGGAAGGGACTTGATTTCTACTCTTATTTGATTGATGTCTCAACTGACCGTTGAGTGTTGGCGGCTGCACTTAATGGTTATCAAGTCTAATGTCATTTGTCAATATGACTTTTGACAGCCTCGTCTATATATCGAAGTATATCGAATGCATAACGATAAAAAAAATATTCATAATAATATGTGTTTTCTAAGGATACTTTCGATTGGGAGTTATACAGTACTCTATAATTAGTTTATTGACCATATCTTAATCAGGGGTGCCACAGAAATCGAGACCAACCGAAATCTCCCAAAAATTTTGGAGATTTGGAAGATTTTCCCAAAAATGTTAGAGATTTGGAAGATTTTCGGTTGGTTCTGTGGCACCCCTGAATAACTATCTAAGAGAATCTATTTGATCAAATATCTACCTACAAGTGGTTGACTTGGCTTTAGTTCTAGAAAGGTCGCCAAAACTAAATGGTTTAAATGAAAATAATTTAAATACTGAATACCTAAAGTCTGGTGATATGATCCTAACATTAACATACTTATTATCATATGGAGGGTTCGTTATTATTATAACTTTACCAACCATTTAAACTGTTCCATACTCAACGACAATTAGTTTGCATACCATTGACTACAGATGACTACACCAACAGCAAGTGGATGGAGTGAGTAGAGGAATGGGATGGAATGAGGGTCTTCATGGTACAGAGTCTGGTCAGTAGCAGCTGTAATAAGCAAAACATGAGCTAACCATGATATCTAACAACTTTTTCCATCACTTAACCGACACATCACACATCATATCACAATGATGCGATGCTTTAATTCAGCAGCTGCCCAACCCAAATAAAAATATATCTAACAAAAACTCACTGAAGCATCCACCAGCAACAACAACAGCAGTTTGAAGTAGGGACCGTTTATGCAAACATGAATGCGAGTGGCAAATAGGAAATGGAAAATGGGAAATGGACCTCAACCTGGACATCGGATGCTGCCCTGCTTTTTAGGTTAGAATGGTAGTTGTGCGGACGCTAAATGGTTTTTTTTTTTTTTCATAAAATTTCATAACATCAAGATATGAGCTTTGTATTATCAGATGGGTGGGCAGCGGTAGCACAACCCGAGGCGGTGTTCTGACGCTGGGGTAACCCAAAAAACGCGAGCTGCATTCGTAATTCCTAACGACATGGCTAAGCAGGCAGTAGGCCAACCCCTTTTCTATAGCTCTACCCCTACTCCTAGCGCTATGCCTATCCCTACTCCTACCCCTTTCAGGCCAACTAATGAGCACACTTGAGCAAGTCGAGCGAATCCTGTAGTCAGTTGCATATTATTTGCTTTGCAGCGCTAATGAAATGAGTCACGTCGTGTGTCGTCCATGTCCTGCAGCAGGACATGCATTGTGTGTCCATCAAGCAAATCCTAACACATCAACAAAAGTGCAAACAAGAAAGAGATTGGCGAATAGTAAATACACTTGCTGGTTGAATTCGTACCAAAAAGTATCAGAATACTTATTGATTAGAATAGTGGAAATAATAATATTAAAAATGTAGTTTGGAACATGTTAAGTTAGTTTTACAATTACATTTTTTTCCTGTTTAAAATAATCTGTAACATAGTATTTAATTTATTTTTTCTTCTAAAAGTCTTCAATTTGAATGCATATCAATAAATCAACAGATAGATAAGACTATGCAACTGGACGACTTTTTGAGATAAGTACACATCTCATAATAAATTGTTAATACCCTTTAGTAAAGAGTATCAAATGCCGAATCCGCGCGGGGGTTGTCCAACAATGGGTTAGCATAATGCCAACCCGTTTGGCTGACTTATCTGCAACCCAGAAGTTTATTGTCCTGCTTGGTTAGCAGTGACAGTCCGTCCTGCGAGGTTGTTGTTGTTGCTTATGTTGCTGGTGCTGCATTTTAAATGCCGTACAAATTTGATTGTTTAATTGTCATTTGTTTTTCGTCGTCCTTTTTTCAATTTCAATTATTTTAATTATGCCTTTGGGGGAGAATTTGAAGCCAGTTTGCTGCTGCTAATATAATTAGTTAATTTCCAACGATTTGTCTCTGGGAAAACCACAATTATAGGCTAGAATGTGCAGAGGACACGCGTCACATGTCCTGTACAGTAGCTTCGTCAATGGCAGGCGGCGGTGAGTTAAAAAAAAAAAAACATGTCGATATCATATCGCATATTCTTATCAACTATGGTGTTCTGGGCAATCTAATGCGTTACTCTTGCGTAAAATCCTTGAATAGCCGCAAGATTAATGTCAACAATCCGCACACGATCCGAATAGCTTGACATTGAAAAATGGCGCAAGATCAGGCAAGGAACCGTTCTTCTACCCTCCCATTTTCGCTTCCCCCTCCTCCCTACCCGTCTCTTTCTTAAGGCCATTGATTGATTTGGCAAACAAATTTCACTCGATCTTGAGGTTATAATTTCATTTTCGTTCGACTTTCACGTGAAAGATCGCATTTTCATCCAATTTGTTTGCAATTTTCGTGTTGATTTAGGTCTCTACATGGGCAAATTTTGGTATTTCTTTTTGATTTGATATATTTGATTTTCTTTTTAAAACGTTAGACATTCATTTGCATTGCCACTACCCGTAATAAATCACAGAAAGTCACTTTTTAACGCTAAATTATATGGAATACATATATTTATATATATTTATATTTAAATTCTGTTTAATCATGATCTTCTTGTCTTTTTCACCTGCAATGAGTGTCTAACATTTCCTTTCTTTTCTTTTTTGCAGGTAAGCATGATTGCATCAGCGTTTGCTCATTGAATGACTAAGTATATATTGTATGTATATTTAATTGATGTTCACTTAGTTGTGGCTGATATCATAACTAAATGCTGACTCAAACATAAGATAAAGCTATTACTTATTTTTAAAACGTGATGATATTTTGCTTTACCTTACTATATGATAAAAAGATTTGCATTTAAGTAATATTTTCAAAAATTAAAAAATTTCGGAATTTTTTAAAATTAAATTACAATTGCCATTCGGCTTATGACTTAGTTTAAAAGACATTCTAGAGAATTATTAGGTCGCGCCTTTTTCAAAGAATTTTTACAGTTTACATACATATGTTTGGGGCAACTCTTTGGTTCCATTCACTTAATACAATTGGTCGCAGCACAGAATTGCACTTACATAAATTCTTGCGAAATTATTTGCTTGTGACAGGCGCATCAAATGTCCTGGGAACATGGAATACTCTTAGGGCATGTAAAGTTGATGCTGATTGTCTTTGGTAATGCGATCATAAAACCGTCACACCAAAGACACAACACCACATAAAATGTCTTAAAAAATTGCAACAAAATGTCAAAATCGCTTTTGATCAATATTACATTTTGCTCGCCATTTAAGAAGTGAAACCCTAAGATACTTTTTGTTTCTCTAAAAGATTTGCAGTTCCACCCCTTGATAAAAAAGAAGGAAAGAAAGAAATATTAGGAACATTTTTATTTTATGTATTTCAGGTTTTCGGCGAAATATGTTGCCTTTACTTAGTTCTAATTTGAACTGTGACCTTACGCGCAAATAAAAATTACTCGAGCGTGCCTACGAACCGTAGAATCATCCCTAAAAAAATGTTGAAATATTAATTACAACAATTTTGTACCTAAAGTGAAAGGTCTTTCGGACTCTGATAGTTCTGTGTGAATGACAGCAGCTAAACGAGTTGACCTAAATGATATTTCCTTATAGAATTAGATTGACATAATTCAAATTGATCAATGTAGATCAGTTTTCAATGAAATAAAAACAGAAAATTCAATTGGTTGCCATGCTGAAAATTGGCTCAACTCAATTATCGCTGGCAATTGTTGGATCTAATTATAGAAGACTCTATACGATATGTCATCGCTTATTGCATAAGTTCCAATTCCACTTTAAATCTTCAACTACAAATCCATCGCCAATAATTCAGAATATTTTGTAACGCAACAAATGTGCTGTGTTATTTAAGTACTAAAAAAAGAAAAATAATAAGAACTAGATGGACAGAGCTACAGTCGAGCATTCTAGACTGTCGGAGACCCCGTACTTACTATAGATAAAACAAGACTGCTAAAAATTCAAAAATATTTTGCTCACTTGACGTCCTTGCAGTGCGCTGTATCACATTTACGACTAATTGTTTCAATGGCATCTATATGATATAGTAAGCCGATTTGAACTGTTAAGGATGTATAAAACCAACTTAAAAGCATCTCGAGCCCTATTTGCATAAATAACGTAAGCGGCAATAAGCAAATTTTACAGGAGAGTTTTTTTTTGAATTATCGTGTGTCGTGCTTCGTATGCCGTCTGTCGCTTACGTTATAATTGACAGGCCAATATCTCCGTGAATATATCAAATTAAAATTTAATATTTTTGGTGACGATGCGGTTGGGAATTATGAACACATTTGCATCAAAAAACAAATTTCGAAAAAATGGCGCTTACGTTATTCATGCAAATGGTGCTCGATATTCTGACAGTTTGTTTACAATATCTCATAAAACAAAAAGTTTTTCATACTATGACTTGATTTTCGCCCGATCTGTCCTATGACAGCTACATGATGTAGGGGTCTGATTTGAAGCAAATTCGGTGAGGATGTATAAGACTAACTTACATGCATATTCTATAAGTTTGGTTATGATATCTCATAAAACAAAAAAGTTTTTAATACTAATACTTGATTTTCGACCTATTGTTCCTATGGGCGCTATATGATATAATGGTGCGATCGAAAAAAGAAACAAGCTTGATGTACATGCAATTGAGCAATCTAAATACCAAGTTTGGTGTCACTAGCTTTAAAATTGTTCTTATAATTTAAATATGAAATTTTCTATGTCGATTTTTAGGCGGTTAAGTGGGCGTGGCCAAATTTTGAAGCAATCTTGATCTGCTTGCTATATAGAGGAACCTACATACCAAGTTTGGTGTCTCTAGCTCTTATAGTCTCTGAGATCTAGGTGTTCATACTGACAGACGGACATTGCTATATCGACTCGGATATTGATGCTGATCAAGAATATATATATATACTTTACAGGGTCTGCCACGCCTCCTTCTGCCTGTTACGCACATATTCCTTAAAACAAACTTAACAGACCCCTGTACTTTTATTAAACACGGGATCTAAAAATAAATAAACACAAATAAGCAGAAATTGTAGTGAACGCGCGAACAGCTTCAGCCCAAGGGCCAGCCCCTCCTACCCTTCTCACCCACTGACCCTGAAGCAATCTGTAGACAGAATTTGCGTCAGCTGTGTTCTTGGGTTAACGTATCTGAATAATTGTGAGGGAATACATATAATTTAATTGTTTCATGCAAAATACTCGTCATAATAATTATAGTTTTATATTTTTTTTTTCACTTGGCAGCGATTTTCATCGCCGTCTTTCGAGTGGAATAACCGCGAGCTAAAAGAAGCTAAAAAAGTATATTCAATGTGACTGCATATACCCTATAATATTCGAGTTACAAAGAGTAAAATATGTAGGGATTATGATATCATTTGAAATTGAAAACTCACCTTTTTAAAATTTTTGTTAATTTATATTTGTGTTTTTGCTTATGATTAAATGGGCATTGAAATTTAAATTTAACCTTTAAGAAGCACAATTATTTTCAAACTTCAGATAAAACCACGCTATGAAAAATTTGATAGTTTAACAAACCTTAAAAATATCACCTATAATTTGATTGGACATCTAAATCTAATTTCTACGTGAAGATGTAACTTCATTTCGAAATTTGAATTTTAAATTATTTGTGTAAGGGTATTTGAGCTTTGTGATCCCTGGTGACAAATTCATTTTTACTTTTTTGTAGCCTCTTTTGAAAATTAAATCTAATTTGACTGTCATATAAAACACGCTCGAGGCAACCACACCCCTTAACGTTGAAGCTGTCACAGACAGGGAGAAAAAGAGATATGGCAAAGAACAGAGGGAGAGGGAGACACGCTCCACATTTTTGGGGAGTCTGTCGTAGTCGGTACTTAACATATTTACGTTGACAAGCACACATATACATAAATGTATATATAAGTATGGGAGCAATGCGAGTTGAAGTCCCATTAAAATTATTGATTTTCTGCCGTCTGCAATTTTGCCCTTTGGCCACGCAATTGGCTCTTTCCTAGCTCCCTTTTCCACATCCCTGTGCTACTCCAGCATCTACACATTTCAATTAATCAACTCAATTTGCGTTTAAAGTGCAAAGTGCAGAAAATAAAGCCAAGTTATAATGCTGAACAATAAAGTATTCGACGAGCAGATACCCTGCATGCTGATATCAAGTTATGGTAATATTAATACAATTTGTTTTTAATAGCTTGTTTAGGTCTCGATTAACTAACAACGTAAAATCTAGTGAAAGCAATACCAAATTCATGAAAAAACTGTCTTTTAGTTTTTGATGTAAGACAATACAATAACAATCAGACCTATTTTCTAATCAATTCTGCACAAAAAAAATTAAATCTGCGAAAGAAAAAGTATAAGACAATCGCACTATTTCCAAATATTTAAAATGAATTCCCTCCTAAACCGCCTTCTCCTTTCCTCCCTCACTCTTATATTTTTTTTTTTTTCAAATAGAATTCTAAAGACGCAATTTAACTTTAAGTTTATAAATTATACAGTTTTTCAATAAATTAAATATAAATACCCATTTTTTCGTAATTACTTTTAGCTTTATAATACCCGATTTACCCATTAGTTAAAGGGTATATTCGCGTACTTTGATTAAGCAAGACAGAATTTTCTGCAAAGTTCATACGAGTCGAGGGAATCGAATTGTCGCCTTCCTGTCGTTACCTCTAATAATTATGTCAAGTCTCATTGTTGCACATATTGCAATCGCCTCGTCTTGTCTTTGGTCTTTCTCCTTTAATTTTTGTTCAGTCTTTCACCCTTTTCCTGTCCAATTTCATGGATTTTAAGTTTTTCATGTTTCTCGCAGAGTTTTACGCTTCATTATAAGAAATTGGCGAATAGATATCGTTTGTAATATTTTATTTTATTTCATAGACCCAAGCAAAGATAAAGTTGCAATTTCTTTTGCTTCACCTTATGTTTTGGATTTTTGCGAAGTTATGAATTATTAATTATGGCAATCCCAAAAAGGGTTGCACCAGTGTCCAATATAAGCCCATTTGGGCGTGAGAACTAATGCGCTTGTAATTACCGAATTGGGGTGAAGAGGGAACTATACCGTAAATGATGAGTGGAACCGACATAACTGACTTCATGTCATGCAAATTACCAAATTATGAATATGAAATTAGTTATTTGATCTCATGAATCGAATTGAATGACTTTAAATAGATTTCGAGTAGAACTTGAATTTCGCAAGTCATTACTACACATGTAGACTTAATTCAATTCTTAATGCAATTCTGTTTGAAATATATTCTACGTAGTTATACTGTCGAGCATATCCTTTTAATATTGCAATATAATCTTAAATAATCTCTTTTTTTTAATTTCGTGAATCGAATTTCTGAAAAAAGTTGTAATTCATAAAAAATTAAAATCAAGGTTTCGGGAATCCAAGCATAAGCTTTAAATATTACTAAAATTTAACTACAAGTAATTGCGTTTATACCTCAAGATGCATTTCTGGGAATTCTGCATTAATTCTTTGAAAACATTCAGAACAAAATAAATTCGTCTTATTTTCGCATAATTATTTTAATGACAGCTCAAACAATTTCCAAGTTTTTCTAGGAATATCGAAGTACGTATTGCAAATTATTCGTTGGTATAAATAAAAGAGTCTGTTTACAGTTTGCTCACAATTATAAATACCATGAATAATCATATGCGATTTTGGAACAGCTCATGAATCATCTCTTCCGCTTAGCAGAGACATGTGCGATGAATATTTGAATAGTCGTTCTATGCAATGTTCAGACTGACCCATAAAACTTTCTCTGCTAGATGTTAATATAAATGAGGCGTTGCTTGTCCGACTTTTCAATTGTTTTTTTCACATACCGCCCTTCGTTTTACCCCGTTGCAAGCACCTTACGTACTCTTCAATTTCCGCTCACACACGCACGCAAACAACAAAATAATCAAACAAGCTGTAAATGTATTCAACTAAATCAAACGAAATGAATTGTCATAAGTTTTGAGAACTCATCCCCCTTAACAAATGACAAATTGCTGGCAACAGACAGAAAGAGAATTTATTCGAGAGAGTGTTAAAGTCACATGATGAACTAATAAAGCTTGCAAATATTTGAGCAACAGTTGCGAAAACTGGTCGGAGGAATGAAATGAAATTTAAGGATAGGGAAGGGAAGAAATACATTTAATACAAAAGTATCAAATGACCTGGGGTGTAGTGTGGGGTGGGTGGGTGTTTTGTAGTGGTTGCAGCAACATTTGGTAGTTAGCCAACGCCTTCTAGTATTAAGTGACCAAAGCTCAAGGGAAACCTAATTTGTTTAACATCCATGTACACACACAAATATACATACATATGCAATTAGAATGGCTAGGGGAGTAACTATGGGTAGGAGAGTCGAACAGCGCACCCTCAAGTCAAGTTGCTCACGTAATTAGCCACAATCGAGGGAGGACTACATCACTTGTAGTTCTAACGGTACTTGAGCTTTTAACCCTTAAAAGCGCAGCAAATTTTATTAACATACTTTCAGCTCTTTTAATACCCTTGCAGTAGGGTTTTATGCACCATTTCATCAGTTATACCTTACGATCCGATTTTTGTTGTTGTTGATGCATTCATACATTCATATATCAAATCCGGCCGGCCACAATTTTTACAGATTGTATATTTTGAAAATCCAGAAATAAATTGAACTAATATATATATAGGATTGCTTGGACTTTCTTTCTGTCAAGTTTTTTGTATTTCTATCTCGATTATTTCTGTGGATAAACCAGCTACTGAAGTAGCTCAATTGAAAAGGGAAAGTGTCACACTTTTACCCCCAGAGGGGGTATTGCGTCGCAATCAACCACCCACATTGCAACCCCAAAGTCATCTCATTTATAACCGAATGTGCAACATTTGTCTAGCAAATCTGGGCAAGTTCCTTTCGCGTGGAACTAGGGGTCAAACTCTGGGAGAATGGCGCGACGCGCCCTTAAAGTTCTCTGCTGCAGGTTGATTAGAAATTCCATTAAAATTCCATAAAAAAGAAATGAGCGCTAGCCGCACCCGGTTTTGTTTTTCAAAAACCCACCCAACCACCCCCCAAGTACCCATCAAACCATCCAAAACTTCAGACCGACAACTAGCGATACTTTCAAGTTCCATTGCAAAATCGCGTGTGACTTCAGTCGCTCCCTTTCTCTCTCTCTTGCTGTATTCGCTTCTCCTTCTCTGTCTTGAATGTTGTCGGCTAATTAAGTCGCAAAGTGTGTCCCTGCTTGGGATGGTCTCGCCTCTCTATCTCTCTCTTTCTCTTGTGGTCGTGGTCGAGTGTCGTCTGGTGCGTCGCGTGGCCCCGATAAGTGTGGCGAGCGTATCAAATTATCGAGCATATAATGCAGTTCACGTGTCGCATACAATCCCATTGCTCTCTTTAGTACTTAAGAGCTTATCGCGTTTTGCAATCTGAACTGAATTTAACAACGACTGTAGATTTGCATTCCTTATGAAACCTCAAAAAAGTCACTTTACGCATTTAAGTCAGGTTGGTGATAAGAGTTAACTCACTTTTTGACTAAGAATTCTTTATAGAAATATACTCCTCGTCTTGAAAAAACTTTTAAAATAACTCAGCGAACCTCTTCATTAGCTCACTGTTATAGTTCCCACAGGGTTTTCTTAGTAATACGAGTACTTAAATTTCGAATGCGTTCTATAGTTAATCGACACTCTAGTACGAAAAAATTTTCCAAAACAATCTTATACATCTAAATATCCCAAAAAACGCAGTGCTGCAAACCTCAAAGTCTCAATAAAGCAGGATTTCAGATCACGAAACGGTTTCAAAACCCCATGAACACAAAGATGTGGTTTGAGCTGTGGTCCCATTTAATACAAGCCAGATATATGATTGATTTCGTTTTCAAGGCATTAAATGAAAACATAGCTTACAATTTAATGAATTTACATATGGATATAGATTTTATTATTATTTTTTCACTAATTAAAGTTAAATTTGAAAGGAAGAGCTCATATTTAGCAGAATGCACATTTCAAGTCTCAATTTCCTTATATGCTCACATGAAGAGTATTCAAGATATGAGTATCGAATTAATAATGCAATATAGAACATGATATAACGATTATTTCTGCATCATTAACTTAAAAATAGTGTGTTCCTAAGTTGAGACAGTCTTCCAAGAAATCAAATTACCGTCCTTGTTTTTATTGAGATTTCCTCAAAATTTATTAAGAAAATCATGCTCTAAAAATAAACTTATTATCTGAAGACTCTACAAAATAATTTTTAAAATTACCTCTAAGCCTATACAATATTTGTATTGCTTTGTTACATTGCCGTTGAAACCGTACGTTAGTTCCACCTAAAGTCAAAATCTGTTCAATCGATGCAGCATTTGACGCGATTTTCTGCTATATATTTTTCCCAATAGACATTCGTAAGTTATGTCAGCATTGCATAAATCTCGTTAGCAAGCAATACCAGTAACAAGCGACAAATTATTGTTGTGCATGGTGAATAAATATATAATGGCACATGTTCGGCTCGCGGCTGTGTCCGTTCATATTTGCTTCGTCTCTATAGGAAGTGAATTTTTGCATTGCACAAATAACAAAAAATAAAAATAAAATAAAACTCAACAACTGCAGTAGAGGCAGTTCCCAAGCGGCCCACTAACCGAAACCCCAACTAAAAACAACAACCACAAAAGTTGCAGACATACAGGGTTAGGTCCCCGCCACATATTATCATCATCACAGCAGCCAGTTGATTATTACCTCTATGCGCAACAAGAGTAATAAAACAATAACAACAACAACTGTTTATTATTGCATTTTGATTTCCGTATGCTCTTCCTGGCGCAGACTCACATCACTCTCCCTTACTGACGCTCTCAATTGTCACAAGTGAGGTGGGAAATTTTAACAGTGCTCTGTTAAACCGCCTGTTGCGACTGTTGCGCTTATCATCAAGTAAATGCGGCGTCGTCTACACTCCGTATGCATTTGATAACAACTGTTTACAAATTTATATTTATTATGGACATTGCAATTAATCCGACCAAGTTTTATACTACTAAGAAAAATTACCAAAAAAAAAAAAAATAAAACAAACTTTTTCAGTAATTCCAGCAGTTGCCAGTCAGTGCTGCTTCCGCAAAGGAAGCAGCGGAAGTTTAGATATAAAATTACATTGCTCAAAGCGTAAGAACGAAAGCCAATGAATGCCATTCTCACTAGGCAGCTTTCTTGGTTTTGACCTGTCCTTCTGGTCAATTGCAGCTGTTAACAGCACGTGCTGAGCCCAACAGCTGCTGGTCAACATCAGCGCCAGTTGCTTGTTCTTGTGTTACCTGAGAGTTAAGGTGCTTAACATGCGCTGACTGACATCGCAGTTGACAGTCAACTGTAAATGTAAACACGATGTGTTGACTCTTACCACATTTGCAGTCATTACATTGCACTGTTAACATAACATGCAGTGCGGCGCGGCGCGTATGAACAGCTGCCTGCCGCTAAAAGAGCTGTTGCTACCGCCTCTATATGTTTTCTGTTAAAACTTCCCATCAGTTCGGTTTCGACCAGCGCGCAGTGCAGACGTATTTAGTGGGGTGGCTGTTCGCCGATATTCGGTTTATTCTCTGGCGTACATTTCGCGTAGTTTTCGATTCGTCAACAGTTTTTTTTTTGTTTTAATTAATATATTGACAGAATTAACAAATTGCCAAAGCAACGCACTAATGTCGTCAGCCCTATAAATACTTCTGTGCATATAAAATATTGGCTGTGGCAAAAAAACAATGCAAAGTGACTAAGCAATAGCAACAATCAAATAATATAAACTCAACATTAGTTATCAACAAAATGTTAAAATGCAAAACAAAACCAAACATGTTGCAAGAATGTGGCAGATGAAGCCAATAAGTGCAAAGAAAATAAATAAATAAATAAGTGTACAATAGAAGCGCAGCAACAAAAAGGATTACACAAAATTAGAACTACTTGCAAAACAGACAAAACCAAAACAAAGTAAAAATAGCAACAGCAAAAGCTGCAAACGGTTTTTCATTGCCAACACGCGCAATTAACGGGACACCCACGATAAAAACCAATACAAAATTGAAAAAAAAAACAAGCGTACCGTTAGATTATCATCATGTTAGCTGTAAAAAACTTCTTTCTGCCGGAGAGGACCAAAGCTCCAGAGACGCCGCAACGCTTCTCGAGGATGCCAGAAGCTTTCCTGCGCTCCATAAGACGACGCTCGCTGAGAGTAAAGCGCGCCAAAAGCTTAGTAGTGCCGGATCGTGAGAAACGAAAATCAGGTGAGGTACAGTGTCGATGTAAATGCGACCAGAGCTTAACTTCAGCTTACATGGATTATAACTGAAGAGCAAAGCTTTAAGCGGAATATTAAGCTTTAAGGATTATACTATAATATTTAGCTTTGACTCAGCTGTCTGCTCTTAATGGCAGCTTAATTCTTCTTAATATTAAAATAACTTAATCTTGCAATGTTCGCGTACCTATTTAACTTAAGTAATGTGATAGATGCTAGGGAATATTTTATGATTTGACCCAGTTTAGTATACTTTAAAATTATTCGAATCTAAAATTATTTTTTACAGACTTAAGCTTTTCATTAACCTTCACTAGAGTGTGAACAATCTCATTAAATATATAATACATATATAATATTTCATAACTTTAAGACCCCGATGCCATTAGGTTCATCTCATAAGAGCTGCTACCTTGACAGTTAACATAGTTTTCGTTTAGTGCATATTTTATAATTTGGACTTGAACAAACTTTACTACGAGTTGGCTTCATTAAACGTTCAGGTTTTTTTTTTACCAAATCACATTTAATCAATTTTTAATTACTCCCAAATTTAAAATCAACTGCGGATGACCTTGCGCAAGGCTCTATTAATAATAAAAAAGTGACTAAAAATATTGTATATGGATATTATAAAAAAACCTTCATCAAAAATGGCACTTTGCGTGTCATGTGCCAAAGCTTGGCAACAAAAAAAAAAAGAAGAAGAGCATGCAAAAACAATAACAATGATAATTATAATGCAATTTGACATAGTTTCTGTCTCTTTTATACTTTCTCAGTTCCGAGATATGTTATGTCAAAATTTGGCCAACAAACAACTAAGATATGACAACATTATGTCCCAAGTTTTCAATGAGCTTTTTGACAAAAAAATGTGTTTGCAAAGCTTTTGTTTCATATTTATTATATGACATATTGAAAATTAAGTGAAAGGGCGAAAGTTAATGTCACAAAGGAACCAAAAATACCCTTCTCTCAGTCAATTAGAGTCTATGAATTCTGCACTGGTTTGTTACGCCTAACACTGACTCACATTTTGGATTCTTCCAGTAGCAATTAACATGCAATTATCGATTCTTAAATAGTGCGGGCAACAACTGAAAAACCTTGGAATATATATAAAATGCAGGTAGAAAAAGAGACATTGACTCAGTACAATGGAAATCAATGTCAGCTAATGACATCAAAGAGTTACAGAAAGCGTGTACAACTATCAGAGAGATACTATAAATAGATGCTATAAAGGGCTTGTTGTTCAGATGACAGATAGAAACATAGATTGTGAAAATGGAAAATAGATTGCAATGTTGCCAAGTAAGGCAACAGTTTCCTAAGTATATTAAATTTTTTGTTAGTAAATATAGCTTAAGTTTTTGTTTTAAATGCAGAAACTAAACTAAAGACTAAAGACTAAGACTTTCAAACGTACCTGTTTTTTTTATACGCTTCGTATTTCTTTAGCTTTGTATTTTTCCATCTTATGTCACCTATTTTAAATGTGACCTGACCAGACCTCATTAATCTTTATACACAATTGCAATTTGCAAATTTTACACATTTGCCAAGCTCTTTTGACATTCTATATACAACAATATAAACATACATATAATTTCATTCCATTATTATAGTTGGCTTGATCATTTCTTGCGCCATTTACGTTGCCAAAGACAATTTGATAAGATAAGCGCGTAAATAGTAACTTTTCTTTTTTCTTCGTATGATCTCTAAACTAATAGTATTTTTTTTTATTTATTTGCGTTCATTCACTTTGCGCGCCCCACAAATAGTTAATTAAAAAAAAATAGATTCATATTAAGTCAAGTGAAGCAAAACAGAATTGATAAGCTTGCCATTCCGAGGGCTGTTAGATAAGGTAGCTGCTGTATATAAAGGCAAATATCGCAGAAATTGTATAAAAACTTATAACAATGATTTCGTATGGTATCTCGATATACCAAAAGTGATCCAATTTCCTGCTGCTTGTTGACTTTTCAAAGACCTTGTCGGTTCGCTGACGTTCTGAGATGGAAATGGATCTTAGATTTACGTATGACGATATGACTAGATGCCAGAAAGACTTTATATAAAGCTATTGTTTTATTTGTATACCCTTACAGAAAGGAGTACAATTAAATCAGGAAATGTGTAACTCATTGAAAATTCGTTTTCCCAGCCAATACTTAAATCAGTTACAAGTTGTAATATTCTAGATTTAATATAATTTATTTTGCAAAAAGCTTTCAATTAATTTAAAAGAGTATTCGATCTTCATCACTTCAAAAAAAAAAGCAAAAAGAAACTATTTATTTCTTGTTTTGTTGCCTCCCCACGAATGTGTTTTATGTTTCTATTTGCATTTGTTTATTTAATTATTTCTTTTATTTTGTTGCTGTTTTAGAAGCTTAAATTGTATTGGTTTTTTTTTTACTTTGTTGCGCAGCGTATTAAAGCATTTAGAGGCAAACCAGAAAACCGAGAACTATAACAAGAATATGCTTAACACATTTTGCACGAGCAGAATAAAGTATGATCAAGATTTTGTAGAGTGTTGCCAAATGAAATTGAGAAAAAAAAACTAAATAATTAAAATAATACGCAATTATTTATGCTTATTATAATATACGCCTCGGATCTCTTTAGTCGTATCTATGAGGCAGAAGCGGATCACGGGATCATTTAGATGTCTTGCTTGCATTGCTCATCATCATCAGTATCATGATCGTGTGTGAGATCATGGTAGTAAATGCTGAGCTCTGGTCATGTACTTGAGCAAGTTTCACTTGGATTGCGTGTATAAATTGTAGAAGAGGTAACTAAACTATGGGAAATCTGTAAATTTTTGTAGAAAAGTGAAATCTGTGGAACTTTTAGACATGGTTAATAGTTGTAATTGCATTGTAATTGCTTTAATCTTAGTTTAAACTAATAAATTTCACTTGTCCGTAATTTCTCATCGCCTACAACTGACCTCAGACGAAGAAAAACTTCCTTAAACTAAACTCACATGTACCCTTAATTAAACTCGACAAATTTTGAGAATTCAAGAGAATCAAGAGTCGCTAAGCTGAATCAATGATCAGCCCACGTTAATTAAACAAAACGCCCACTAAGTGAATAAAGCAAAGAAAACATTGTGTGGCTCTTGCCTTTTAAGTCGCACTGTGTTTGGGCACAGCTCGAGACTTGAGTCATGCCAAAAGTGCGACTAGATTACATTTGATGGAATCAAGTTGAGGCCTCTAGACCAGGTTTATCTATTAGGCACGCTTACAGAACAAACTATCGATTGATCGTTGCGAGTTCAACTCACATCCAACTCTATTGGGCATCATTAATCATTGACTTCACGGCCAAGAGACAAACGAGACGACTGTGAGGCTTCTCTATATGGGTTCTCCAGTTGGGCGCACTTCCAAATATGTCGAGCGATTGCGACAGCATTTACCAAATGGTGTTAAATATGTTTCTGTTGTTTCATCTATCTATATGTTTATATCTTTATCTTTTTATTTTATTTTATTTTATATATTTAGCTCGATACACGCGCCGCCCTTTGAAGCTGAATTTAAATGCACCTTTTGATCTAAGCCTGTAATTATCGTCTTCCCTTTCGACTGTCTCTGAAGAGAGTTTGTTTCTATAATTAATGAAGTTTTGTGTGATCTTTCATAAATAGAAGCTATAATAATAATAACTACTTGAACAATTTTGTACGTCTTTATCATAGGCTGAAAATTGAGGGCGTTTATCTAAGCTGCAAGTCATAATTATAAGGGTCGGTTTAAGGAAAGTCTAACGGTATTATCAAATATGATGATAAATGATAGTAAAATAGTTGAAAAACTATTTAGGAATATGATTAGTTCGCTTTTCAGCTGCTCTTCAATTTTACATGCAAATTATATTAAGCTTAGTTAGTTTTCAATTAAATAACATATCTAGTTTTGCAATTCTTAAGTGGTTCTAGTCAAATAGAAAATGATGTAATATATTCTTGTGCTTCTAGTTATTTCGTGGAATTGCTTTAATTCCCAACTGGTTCTAATTAAAGCCGTGTGAATTTTCCGCCCGTCAACCGATTAAAATACCTGATGCGTAGCCACACATCAGGAAGTAGATCTCAAGTAAACTGTTGTGACATATATCTTCCTCCTGCTTCTTAGACAATTCATAACTAATTCTAAACCAATTAGTCGAACATCATAGCTCTTAGAATATGCAAATCTGTGCTTTCAACTGTAACGAAATCTAAAATACGAAAATTTTTGGAACGAAAACTTAGCTAAAAGTTTTCCCAGCAATCAAATAAAAACCTACATTCGCGTCCCACGACAGTCAGTCGTACATCTTCAATATTCAAATTTCTTTAGACAGTTTTCAAACACTTTGCGTATTTTCAATTAAATCATTTGAATGGGAAGACGTGAAAAACCTGTCAAATGGAAATGAAATTTAAATGCATTTTCCTTACTCTAATGAAAAATTGTTAAGAAAATGGAGGGAAAAATATATATATATATGCAAATGAGTTGACCAAACGACACGTTTCAAGCGCCGCTTCCGTTTAACCAACTTGGTGGAGACACTTGTTTGATGTCCATGAAAAATATCCACCACCATTGCAGTCCCCTCACCACTTCCCATCCCGTTCCAGTTTCAGTTCCAGTTGCAGACCCTGGTGACGTTGGGTAAGCGGTGGTTAGCGGAGTTTTTCTACCAAATAAGCCGGTAGTTTTTTTATTGTATTACCTATTGAAGCTCGTATCGGTATCTATTCGGCATTCACAAAACTATCAAAAACATTGAATGGTGAATAGTAAATAGTGAATAAAGGGAATAGACTGCTCACTTGTTGACCATATTTGGTTCTGGTGCTGCTTTTTAGGCCCTTCGGATCGTGCTCTTTTGTTTTGGGCCTTGAGCATTGAACAAATGCGAAAAGCCCACAGTTCCCCCATTCTCTCTCTGTCTTTCTCAATATATGGGAAATGGAAAAGCGGAAGTTCTATTCCATTCAGCTCTTAACTGTTCATTGTAATTCTAATGTGACGTTGCACTCCAACGCCCTGTAACACTATAGTCAATAAAATAATATCAAAGGTTCTTAAACATAAAGCCTAAGTGTTGATCATTAATTTAAGCATCGATATGCAATTGGTGTGTATGATTGTGTGTCTCTGTGTGTGTGTGTGGTGTGTGTTAAGGTTCAGTCACACTCAAGTGATTTTCTTCTCAGGAACTTACATGAATCTTACAACATAACCGGTTCAAGTGGTTATTGCGGTTGTTGTTTCGCATTTTCGGTTGCTCTCCTCTTTGGTAGGTAATATTGTGTGTGTGTGTGTGTGTGTATGAAATCTACACTATCTTGCGGGCTTGCTAATGAGCGTATCTACTAAAAAAAAAAATGTAATTGAATAATTGTGAATGTGTTTACCATTAAAAATACACACTTTAATATTAGAGATAATAAAGAGATTATAAAATATTGAATTTTTGTTTGAAAAAATTACAATCTTGAGCATTATAATGTATAGAGATTAATCTTGATATTTTTATTTAATATGCAAACCTTAATTGAGTTAGTGTTCTTTAGCATCATTCTTAAGCACAGCTTACATCTTGTTTCTAATATAACTGTCCTCCTAAACTGTCATTAAGCTCTCTTTCATAGTTTCAACATTCTTCTCAAGTTCAATCCACAGATTTGTTGGCCAGTGTAATTCAATAGCCCGGCGCAGACATGCATTGGCGTATGACTGATAGTAGTTACTTACTGTCTCGTAGGTGCCTACGTAAGCTGTGCAAAACAACAACACACCAACACAAACACACTCACACAGATATAAGTGTAATGAGCACTAAGTCATTGAACCGCAAAAGACAGAGACACTGGCAGATTGAGATTGAGGCAACAAAACAGACTCAAAATTCAACTCTTCAACACGTCTGTCAATTTGCAGACAAGTTTGAAGACAGTCATCTTTGAGGGGGCTGGGGGGAAGAAACTACAGTTAATTTAATTCAATCGGAGGATAACTGGCAATCATTTTTGGTTTTTCAACTTTTCGGCCAACTAACTAACAAGCTGCCACAAGACCTTGTTTATGGGCATTGTCCAAGCCGGGCCCATAAATAAGAATGTAATGAACGAGTGCAGAACAATGGCCATCATAATTTTGCACACATAGAGAGGCGCTTCGATTTCTATAGAAAGGTCAGGCGAAATATACTGACCAAATGCTTCGATTCGATAGTTTCGCAGAGTCCCGCTGCGGTCTGCCGAAAGGAAAGTAAAAGTAAGAAATTTAGAGATTTGATTCGCTTGGCCGAACCAAGAAAGCAAAAAAAAAGTCAGCTGGTCAATACATACTATACAAATCCAGGTGCTGTATAGAAGATCTATGACCCATTACAAGACGCCGCCTAATTAGCCTCTGACCGAGAAATCGATTAATTGAGTCAAATTTATTTCATTTTATGCGAGCCATAAGAATATAAGAAAAGTATTTTAGAAATGCACCAGCATTCAAATTGTTAATTTTCAACAATTGTGGTAAAAAAAATATAATTTTATAAATTAAACTTGGAATAATGGAATATAGAAATGTTAAGAGAATATGCTTAATGTCACAAAAATATGGTATTGTGGTTGCCAAGTTGTTATCAAATCTAGCCACAGGCAATCAAATGATGATGATGATGATCATCATTAAAAATATGAAATATAAATACGATTGCCATTTGGCTAGAGGCAAGAAAAGAAGTAGGGGCACGAGCTGCAGCTGCATAGGACGCGTGTAGTAAAAATCCCAAGAAAATAGAATACACAACTCTGTATAGCAGCAAAAAAATAATAAAGGAAAAATAATCGCAGCACTTTTCTTACCATTTTTGCTGTGCATTTCCCATTGCAGTTTTCCTTTGTACACAGCTGGCACTTCATAAATATGTCATATTTAATAGAGTTCAGCAGTTGCTACTCCTGGAGGATGCTACTGAGAATCAACCACCAAGTGAATCGCCTGCTTTGACTTCTATTCTCGTGCTGCTCACTTGCTTGCTATCCACCATTGTCAACGTTTGATTGACTTACCTAATATCTCTCTATTGCCGGGTGTCCTTTTTTTCTAACGTTTTCTTCTCTATCTACCATCACTTTTCTTGGGAGAAAGTGAGAAAAAAATGTTTACCAAAAATGGGTAGAATATTTATTTTTTTAATCATTGTAAAATGATCTGTGTCATAAATTTGACATTTAATCGCTTTTGGGTTTTTATATTGTCGTTTCCCTTGGTATTGAGCAAGGTCTGGTCATTGGCTTCGTATGTGAAGAAATCCCACATAGATTAGATTTGTTAACAATCTTATTTGATTAGATTAAATTAAGTGAATCAGAGATATTTCGAGTATAATACATTTTTTCTGATGTTACAATCTGTGCTTAAATATATTCTATAAAAGCTCATTCAATATCCGACCGCACCTCAACTTTCAATTATGGCGAATTTTTAACATTTGAGTACAAGCTCAAATTTCTAATTTAAACAAATTGAATTCCTTTACCCAGTATTATAAAGAAAAGTACAAATCGAGTATGCTAACGTAGTACATGATTTATGTAACATGTCAAATCGAACTATCCATACTATTAATGCATACTTTTTTTTTTTTTTTTTTTTTGAATAGCGTATCTGCTAGTCGAGCACACCCATTTGTTTTGTCATTTATTTTTCCACATTCCTAGAGTAGTTCGACAGTTGAAGATATTTTTGTGTCGCATTTGCGTGTCATTTTTCATGTGCTGGAACAATTTGCTAATTGCACGTAATTAAAATGAAAGAAAAGAGCATAAAAGAGATACAAAAAGAGGGAGAATGGGGTACTATTGGAGTCGTAGTAAAAGTTGTCGTAGCTTATATGAACATTGATAAGAAAACTCCCCCTGGGAGGTGTCTTAAGTGCTGATAAGCAGTTTTTTTTTTTTTACTTTTTAATTTATTTTCTGGTTTCCGTTTGTTGTGTTTCGCCATTCACTTTTTCTGTATATTTCTTATATGATAAATGAGTTGCCATACACTCACAAAATGGAATCGACTCTTGGCTGATAAACGACCAACAACAAATGCCTTTTGCGCAATTTAGTCAGCTAATTTTGTTTTTTATTCATTTTTTTAGTATTTCCAGTTTGCCGAAAATGGAGTACAAGACCTTCAGGATCTCTGTGTATAAATTAAACTGGAGATATCTTCTATAGAGCTTGTACCTGAGCTCGTAAATCTTTTTCTTTTGACCAATGAGAGCGTCTCAGCAAAGATCTTAAGAACTAACCCTTTTTAATTGACCCTGGCAGTTCAAAGAGGCGTGGTCTAGGCTGATCTCAGGATGTCGAGCCACTTAACACAAAATAATTGTGTACACAGACACATGTGTATGTTTGTGTGGTATGTGGAATCATTCACAACCTTCAGCTGTGTTTGGACAGCGAATTAAAGGCAATTGCCAACTGAGCGTCGCATATTCAATTCAATTTATCAAAATTCAACACATGTTGAAACTATTCACTTATTCACTCATTCATATGTTTGTTTGTTTCGTTTTCATATTATTTTGCTAATGATGCGTAACTTTGTATGTCAGTTCAGTAGTAGTTCTTGTTGGTTTCAAACATAAATAATAAAAAAGAATTCAAAATATTTTATGCTGATGAAGTCATAGCAAGTATTTCGTTCTCCTCTTGGTATATCTAATATTCATATGGAATTCCTTCACGTGACATGTAACGTATCTGGCAGATACATTTTTGTAACTAGCAACATGCTGAGAAGGTTGCGTGACCGTAACTTTGAAGGTGTCGCAGCCATTCGTGCAGAACTTTTCCAATAGACAACAGTTGGATGAACAGTCCATACCCTCTCATCCTCATCCTACTCCCATTATTCAAGTTATTTTATCTCTTTTATAGTTATTACATCTCATGAATAAATGTTATTCTAGATCAGATGCGCCTTTAATTCAATATTAAGTATCTGGTAATATGTAGATTACCTGGAAAAATAGATCCAAAACTCAAAAATAAAATTGAATTAATTTTTAATTCGAAAACGAGCTTAATGTATCAGAAACTAAAAGAAAGTGTCGAAAAAATTGTTGGTTTAGAACTATTTAATACGTTGATCGTTAATTCCGCAAAATGCATCTGAGAAGTACAAAAATATCTCATGTTTAAGATTATCTGATTACTACAACCTTATAAATTATAGTTTGATTTTATTTCGATTTTTGTTTAATGTTATTTAATAAAAAAAATTGAAACACCAATTTTCTGGATTTCTCAATAACTTATTGAAGTAAACAGAACATCATGGGATCTTGATCTGTTGGCAAACTGAGTAAGATTCTACAAAGCAGTTGCTTTGATTTACCTTCTGTCTTTTTTCTCTCTTCTCTCTCTCATTGTGTGTGGTTGCCCCGTCTTAATCTTGTTTGTGCAATCGCCCTTTGCTCCTTTTGGGCTTTGGCTAATTTTCTTTACCTTTGTTTCACATTTGGGAAAAAAAAATCTTCTTTCAACTACCGTTTTTGCTTGCTTTTTGCCACCAGTTTCGTTGATCTTTTTTCTATGATCTCTTTCTCTCCATGCCTCTCTCACTCTCTCTGTCTAAGCAAACACAAAGAAAGTAAATCAGATTTTGGAGCAGATGTGCGTCCTACATAGGACACAACAACGCCAACACCAAATGAAAGAAACCCAAGAGAAATGCTAAGGTTGCTGCTGCCTTCTCTGAGATCGCTTCCCGTCTGATTTATTGTTCTACTCGGACTGTCCACTGTCCCGAAATGTCGACACGGACAGCCTACCTAAATATTTTCATAGGTTTTTGTGGGCCCATGCAAATACTTCATACTCGTATATGATTTATAAGTAAAAATTCATACCAAAGTCAAATTTGCTATGGCTTATGGTTATTGCTTATTAAAAACCCATTATTTGGCCAATGTATCAAAACATGCATGGTATATTTCTATGGATGCCAGAGATTAGCAATAGCAATAGAATTTCAGCATTCTATGGGTTCTCTCTAATTAGCGTAAATGCATTCGTATTCGGTGTACTAATGAGAGGGAGACAAACTGAAGGCTGCATTTAAAATACTCGACAAGGTAAATGTCGCTAAATACTGTAGATGTTCTTTTTTACATTTACTTGATAATTTTAATATAGCATACAATACTCGAAATATACCTACGGAGTTGACATATAAAATTTCCTTGACTTTGGTCGAGTAATATCGAGTTAACAGAGTGTGGTTTACGTCTTAAACCACATACAAGCTGTATTTGTTGTGGACGATCGTAAAAACGTTGCTGGAAAGATACAAAATGTTTATGTTTTGGGCTACTGTAAAACCACTAAATGGTAATAAAATTTATGACATTTCCAAGTCCTTTTCTAATAAGTAAATACGTAGTTGTATCTGATCCTTTATGGCACGCTTCAAATGGTGATAAAATAGAGTTCACTTCAGCTGCCAACAATAAAACTAAGCCAGCTACTTGATAAATACGCATGTGTGCCTATCAGGTCATAAGGTCAATGATAACTGCTAAAAATGATGTTGGAAAATAAGAAGAAAAGATACAAATGTTCGTATTGTGCGCTTATTAAAATGCTTAACCCACATCAAGAGGCAAATTCCGGAATTGGGTAGGCTGAAAAATATAATCGTAAATGGGATATATGGTAAATAGTAAACAAACAAACAAACTGGGCCAACAACCCTTTTGTTGTAGACATTACCCTCTCCCTAGTAAAAGCCAAGCAAAGAAAGCGAGAAGTTTCTCAGTTTTGGGAAAATCTTATTTCTTGAATCGAGGCTCGTTTGCATATGTAATTAGTTTGGGAATTGTGACAACGATGGCGACATTTGACATGAGTTTGAGTTACGATCGTTACAAACATAGATAAATGGAGAGAGGGTGATTAAGAGACTGGGTAAAGGTAAATGTAAAGAGGGTTGGGGTTACTTATCTTTACACCTCCGGCTGGCGGTTTGAACTTTACACATAAGCCGATCTGTTCTCCCCAGACATTTGACATCATTAGTCAAACTTAAAGACACATTTGTAACTGAAGGCTTCGTCTTTTTCATTTTTTTTGTAACTTTAAGCACCTCTAGGCTGACGAGGTAGTCATTAATTAGATGACCGACATTGCTTAAGAATTTGTTAGGGTTTGGTTCTACGAAGATGATCTCGAAACCAGTTGACGGCCATATTTGATTTAATTTCACTTCATTTTAGGGCCATGCAAATTGCAAAACCGCGCTAATTTTTTTCTTCTCTGACATATCAGTTTCACAAAGTATAATTCTTTTCCTTTTTTTTGTATAATTTTGAATTTTGGGTTGCATTATATAACAAAAGGCATATTTATTTCGTTTTAATTTGTAATTTTGCGCTATGGTCAAGGCAACCTAAGAGCTTGAAACCAGTTGGACTTGTTACCGAATCTTTGCTATCCATAAAAGGAGACAAAACTCGACTCGACTCATCCCGCTCTCTTGTCTCCTGAAGTCCATTAACAAGCTGGAACAAGTTCTCTGTATCACCCTTGAGACGTTGTCCATATCCATGTCCACGTTCATGTCCCTTTCACTGTTTACTCAGACAGCTCTTAACAACTCATAATAGAGCAATTTTCACGTGTCCTTGCTGCCTAGTAAATCATCACACGACGCACAACTGGTCAGCCAAAGGATCAGTCTTCCTTTCTATTGTCACTCCTTTCGACCTAACAACAAACTGCTCAAACGCCATGGGTGGGAAAAGGGGGGAGGGGATTGTAGAGCCCTTGACTGAAATTGATCGTGGCACTCGTATTCTAATGACTTGGGTTTGGGCTTGGGCTTTTGCACTCCAGATTTACGACTACGAGTATTCGGAGTGACATTTTTATAGTGTTTTTATTTTGGGTTTAACACTTAGTTACACATTTGGGCATGAAATGCACAATCAATTTTAGCAAATTAGACAAAAGGAAAGAAAAAAGAGGAGGTTTCACGCAGAAGCGCCTCTCGTCAGCTAAAAGTGTTTAATCCTTACAGCTGACTTGGGCACGCCTGTGCTCCTAGTGCTTTTTCAGTTGTGTTTCGGTAAATGGCGCCACAGAGACGCAGAAGCACAGTTTAAAACAAAGTATATGCAGTGTATCTGCAATATTTTCTGCTCTACGACGTTGGCCTGTAGCTTTCAAAAAGCTCACCAATACACATGTAGCGACAGCACTGAAAGCTGTTCTTAAGGTTTCAGTTCAATTTACTGGCAACTGTTGCCGCTAATTTAATCTGATCTTGAAGACTTTGTAATCAAAGCAAAGACAGCAGACAGCTGACTGTAGATCTTAGTTTTGATTGAGTGACTGGCCCAACAATGAGCTGAGCTAATTAAAATCAGAAAAGTGTTCAAGCAACAGACAATTTAAAAGTTTTTGCTCATTCTTTGCAGGGGTAACCCTCAAGATACATACACATACACACACATATAATATACCCCGAGGACAAGCGACAACAATTGCCGAAAACTGAAAAGTAGCTTCAAAAGCTGTCAATCAAAATGCGGAGCAAGGACTACACTAATGAAATATGTATGTTTCTATGCGTGTAGAGACATTTGTAGTTGGTCCTCATCTACATAATGACGGGTTCCTGAGAGAAGGCCCGAAAAACTTTTGCCACATGTATTGTAGGTCAAAGATAAACAAATATAGAAGATGTCATGGAAACGAGTTTCAAATCTCGCTAATTACATACATGTCGAACTAGTTGAGAAACTGTTGCTAATGATGATTTGATTTCTTGCTAACTTATTTCAGATTCCTTTGTGAACAGCCAGGAATGGACAATATCGCGCTCTGTGCCTGATTTAAGACTCGGTATTGTTGGCTCTCTAAATTCTGGCAAATCGGCCCTAGTGCATCGTTATCTTACCGGTTCCTATATGCAAGAGGAGTCACCTGAGGGAGGACGTTTCAAAAAAGAAGTCTTTATCGATGGTCAAAGCTATTTGCTGCTCATTCGCGACGAGGGCGGTGCTCCAGAAATGCAGGTAAGTTCCCCAATTCCCCCATCCAAATTCATCAAATATGCATGAAATGGTAAAATGATGTATAGCCTGTGTTTGTAGGAGAAGGCGGAGCGGGGACTTTTCCCTTGGGCAAGGTAGAAGTAGCACTTTGTAGTGGGAAAAACGTTTTTTCTCTTGTGTGTACAAATAAATTTTCCCTTATCATCTTGTAAATATTTGAATTGAGGTCAGCATGGGATCAGAAGGGTCCACAGAAAAATACAACTGTTGGGGATGTCGAAGAAAGTTTGAGGGTTGTCGGGTTACAAGTTTTCTACACTGCTATTAATAAGGGTATAAGTTGTGGCAATGACTGCGTTCAACAGCACACATCGATGGAAATTGGTTTATTGTTCTAATGCCTAAATTTTGTGATTACGATAGATAAAATTCCATCATATAAAAAATATGTTACACCAGAGTGTAAAGTTGTTTGGCTATCTAAGGAAAAAAATCCATCATAGCTTTTTGGTTACGGTTAATATTATAAATAAAAATTCTAAATTAACAATTAAATTATTATAGATATTAAAAAATTTTAAAATTTAAACCTGAAATGTAAAACTAAGGTATAGGATTTAACGATATTAATGAATGTATACTACTGAACGGAGCCAATGTTTTATCTTTATTTAGTTATAACCACGGCTGCGAACCGGTTCTGAACATCGTAGAACCGGTTCGGTTCGGGGTTTTAAGCAGCTTGAACCGGATTATGAACCGAACCCATCAATGTATTTACTTTGCGTACCCGAACCTAAACCGAACCGCTTTCAAAAAGAAAAGGTTCGAAAATAAAAATAATTACATACATTTTATGGTTTTCTAATATTACGCAATTATTTAAGACTTCTGATTAAAATAAGTCATATTTTAATCTTAAAATAAATTTAAATTATCAAATTTAATTTCTTAATAAAAAAAACCAATTTAGTTAGTTCAAAATGTAGAGAAAAATTAATAACAATACAAATATGTTTTTGTATGAAATTGAACCAAGGTTCGAACCCAAACCTTGGGTTCAGGGGATATATAAACCAATTCGCGAACCGAACCGATGTCTTTCTCTATGGTTCGAACCGCAGAACCGAACCTTTAACAACACTTTGGAGGTTTGCAGCCTTGGTTATAACTGTTGAGTGATTTATGCCGTAAGTGTTTTCTTTGCAAGCTATGATATCTACTCTTGGCAAAAAGTTGTGTCATGACTCTGGAAACTCTGGCAATCCACTGCAGAACTTTCCATTTGTCGCAGTTTGCCAATTATCTACTTTTTCTATGGAACAAATTCTGCTGTGCTGGCAGCTTTCACATTCAAACTTGCTACAACGTTGCCCCAAGCTTTGGTCACTGGAGAGGGACGTTGTCTGCCTCAGGTTTGCAGGCTGAGTCATTCAATCGAACTTCGACCTTTGGCAAGGCAGCAAACGGAGCAAGTGGAGTTGTGGGAAGGGGGTGTACTGGCCTCAGGCCAAGAAATTTGTAGTTGCAAAACTTTTTTTTATCGTCTAGCAAAAGGTCTGTTTACCGTTATGACGTTATGTGACCAATACATTTTTGTTGCTTTCAATGGGTTAAATATCAACTGCAGCAACCCCTCAGCCCCTGTGCAACAACCCCCTTTAGCAAATTTGTCAAATGCATGCGCAATCTTCGAACTGAACCAATATGTAATTAAAGTAAAGTTTTCCTCCAGCTATTTGCATTTCTATGAAACATTTTGAGGGCACGAATTTGCTGACTCATTGATCGGGAGAAGCTTTTGTTCTGTTATTCGTCTTTTGAATTCGCAATCCGGACACAATATTTGCACTAACTTTTATATACCCTGTTCATTTGACTGAATGAATCCCCCTCAGGGGCAGGCGGCACCGCCGGCTTAAAGGGTGAAAGTGTGGATTATAATTTTTAAGCTGCTTTCGCTTTTTTGCACATTTCTTTTTTTATTTGCGGTTCTCTTTATGGTTTAGGGTGTATTGCTCGGGCTGGGGGGTAGGGGTTGCTCTTCACAACATTGATAAAAAAAAATGTAGCTGACACGCGACGCGACCCTCACAAATCTCATAATATGCCATAATACCTAACAGTATATCCCATGGCTCACAAGTTGACTAATGCCAGAATCCTTCACCAACGAGTATTTTGTTTAAATTCTTTTCTATCATTTTTCCTTTTTTAATTATTGTTGTTATTATTTGCAAGTCAAGCATGTGATTGACCCAATTATGTTGAGGCTCAAGTATTTTACGGTTTTAAATCACACTCGCACAACATTTTTATAGTCTCTGTGAACAGTTTGAGAATCACTCGATATGATATATGAAACGATTGAAACAGGCTTCTAATATAATATAAATAACATAATCATTATATAATCTGTTAACTAACACCTTTATTTTGAATGGGAGTGGGAGAATGTAGTTTTCCTATCCCCTATTTCTTTTACTCTCTTTTCAGTTTTTGTTTACAGTTGTCACTCGCAAATCGTTGCTCTCGCGATTTATCTAATTTTATGTCATTTTCTTGGCAAACTTCTGTCATTCGGCATCTTTTTGCAACATAATAAACCATATTTCATTGCATAAATAACCCTCAGTTGTCAGCAACCCCATACTAGGCAATCCACCCCCTCAGACAAGAAGCAAAAACCGCTCAAGAGTGTTAAAGTCACAGTTGATGAAGCTTGGCATACCCTGTTATCACTTGCAAGGACACAAAAATCCTTTACTTTGATTTGACGGTTCTCTTTATCCAGTAAATTGAAATCTCTCTATAATGAGGAGTGAGGAGCGATCTTGTCTCCGGCTTACAGGGTATAAGGGCACACAAGTAGTACAGAAAAAACAACTGGCAACTTTGGATGAAATCACTCAATGGCAATGCGTCGCCACTCAGTCGCATTTTGTTTTGTTTTGTTTTGTTTTTATTTGCTTTCTGGCTGAGACAGGATATCATTACCATATACGAGACGACAATATTGCATGCGACTAGCTACTGTTGCCGAATCCACAATATTATTATATTTTTTTTTGGGAGTCGAGGCAGACACACAAGCTCATAACTTTAGAAACCATAGGCGAAAATATAAAAAAACAAGTAGAAGCTGAACTACATTTTCCAATATGTTTTCTCTTAATAAGGGTTTGCCTTTACTATTCCATAGCAGCAGGAGGAGTACAAAAATTGCTCTGCTCTTGCTACTTGCTCTGACTTTGTAAAGAGCAGTAGCAGAGCACATAGCATAATATCAATATCCAAATATCCAAATTTTTCCTATTTGTATTGCTCTGCTCCAATACTCAACATAGCAGAGAGCATATCATTGCATATGCTATTCGAATAAAAAAACTACGGAGTATCATAGCATTATCAAACCCTGCTCTTAATATATTAAATTAGTAAAATCTATTAAAACTCATTATTTCTTTCACTTTATCTTTATAAAGACTTTAGAAAGCTTCAAAAAACATTTTTTATCAAAGATTGTTATATTTTTATTTTCTGCATTTTTGAGATCTTCACATTTTTGGGGTACAATGGTATAGTTCCGAGAAAACTAAATACAAATTTACAATATGATTGAAAAGCTTTTAGATATATAGGATGTACTTTGAACAGTTCTTAACCCAGTTTGAAATTCTTCATTGTTGTTTCTATTTGTCTGAACGGCATTGTACTAACTCTCCCCGCAATTGAATTGTATTGTTGTCAAGCATGTGTCTCTTTCAATGTGTGTGTGTCTTCCTGTCTTTCTCTCTCTCAGTGTGTGTGTGTGTGTGTGTGCTTTCCGTGTCGCCGCCATTTGGCGCTGCATTTGCTGCAACTTTTTTGCCATTACTTTCCTGTTTCCTCTGCATACAATTTCACAACAAATCATAAAAAGCGGCGACTGACTACAACAACCACCCGGCAGCAGCAAACCCACCCACTTACTCACGTACCGCCAAGCAAACCACCCACTGTATCAGAGTGGGAGCAGAGCAGCGACGCAGGACAACGGCAGGATAACGAGGAAAAAGCGCCAGTTGTTTGTCGACTGGCAAAGCAGGCAGGCTGTGTTCATTTTGTCTTTCGCATCGGAGAATCTGTCGCAGGACATGCTCAAGGGTTTCAAAACAAAACTAAATAAATAATTGATTAAATTTCTTAAAATATTCGTGTGAGTTGAATGGATGTTAATGCATATTTTAAACAGCTTTCAAATCGAAATAAATTCAATCGATAGTCTATTGCGAGGACATCTGAATCCTGCGCAGTAAACACACACAAAAGACGCTGTTTACATGCCATCTAAAAGTTCATTATCCTGCAATTGCCTATGTGTGTGAGTGTGTGTGTTGCTGAGTTATACAAAAATCATTAAAAGTTGAGCACACGGCAACGATTCTCCTGCCAAAGGATTCAAGTGCTTCATTAGCGACTTTCTCAAGTGTGCGAGTGCGAGTGTGTGTGTGTTGAGACGTTGCCCCTTTGCCCCCCGCATCCTCGTGTCGCCTGTCTTTAGCCTTTACCTTGTTATGTCCATTGTTAAGCGCGTATCCGTCTTTACTCCTGCCCGCCAGACACCGTACTTTGTTACCTCCTCACGTCGCCTCTCCTTGGACCAGCTCACAAAGTCAAGGACTCGCGGCCAAAAGTTTTGTGTTATATTTTTATAATCCTTTTTCCCATATTTTTGTGTGCATTTTTAAAGGCGCTTTTGTTTTGGTTTGATTTCTTTTTTTTTTTTTGTTTGTCCCTTGGCTTATTTAACTCATTTAATTTTTCTTCCTTTCAGTTCGCTGGTTGGGTGGATGCGGTAATCTTTGTATTCAGCCTGGAGAACGAAGGCAGCTTCAACACCGTCTTCAATTATTATACCAAAATGGCGCATTTTCGCAATGGACAGGACATTCCCATGATATTAGTCGGCACACAGGGTAAGTTTAAAAAAAAATAATATTTATATAAAATATAATATTAATTGCTAGTATACAATTTTTTTTAATTTAAAACGTTTCACTTTATATTCATAACAATTATAATGCAATTTTCATAAGTTGTACGGCATTTACTATATACATATGATTTATTTAAATTATTGCACCCGTTTCACAGTAAATTCACATTTTAACACCAAATGTTTTCGGGTACTTACCGTAACTGTAACTAAACCTACAAATATTATTCTTATTATTATTATTTGGCTATATAGGACAATCTCTAGTTCTTAATAGTTGATAAAGCAACTTATTTTTTTCTTATTTTATTTTATTTAATTTCCTACATTAGCCTACATTAGCATTTTACATTAGCCTATTGTTCTTTGAATAAGTTCATAATTAATTGTAAAATTCATTGGTGTTAACTATTTTTAAAAATGTAATAAACAAATAAGTGAATATTTTATTTTGTTCAAACAATTAGTTGAATTTATCGAGTTTTGTATTCGGATTCAATATGTGATTTTGCTTTCGCTTTCATTAATAATCGACTGCAATAAATGAATTATCCTAATTTTCTCAATGAAAATACTTGAAAATAGTTTATCCTACGGTTTGTTTATGTATATAATTTCGTTTCCCCGTTTCTTTCCCCACTTAGATGCTATCAGCGAGCGCAATCCACGTGTTATCGATGACACACGTGCCAGGAAATTGGCAAGCGATTTGAAGCGTTGCTCCTACTACGAGACCTGTGCCACCTACGGATTGAATGTAGAGCGCGTCTTTCAGGATGGTAAGTTGAACCATATGACCATATGAATATGACTGAAATAATTGATTGAAATTTTCTTTCTCGTTTCAGCCTGCCAGAAGATACTCTCGCAGCGTCTTCCGTTGCCGCCAGCGATGCAGCCTCCGCGGCCGACGACACCTCAGGGCACCCGTCTGGGTCTGCCTCCCGCCTCCTCGTACCAGGCGCCAACAAATGGTCAGCGGGCGCAGCAACAGTTGCCGTTGCGGATGAGTGCGGACTTCGCGCAGGCGGAGCAGAAGCTCTGGTCGCTGCAGGCGTCCTCCACCAACGAGAACAACAATGTTACCAAATACAATCCAGCTGCAGTAGCAACACCGCATCAACAACAGCAGCAACATCAACATCAGCAACAGCAACAGTTGTCGTTGCAAGGTGATTGCTCCCAAGTGCAATTGCGTGATCCTCGGGATTTGGCGCCGCCACCTGGTAAGGATCTTCCCACGCCCACTTCAACGCCCACGACAAGTCGTAAAAGTCGACGGCGCTCAAATCTATTTATACCCTCCTCGTCCAAGAAGAGTGACAAGGAGCCAAAGAGCAGTGAACTGGGCAGTGGACGATCCATCCCTATAAAACAGGGCTACTTGTATAAGCGCTCCAGCAAGTCACTCAACAAGGAGTGGAAGAAGAAATATGTTACACTCTGTGATGATGGCAGACTCACCTATCATCCCTCGCTGCACGATTATATGGACGATGTGCACGGCAAAGAGATTCCACTGCAGTATGTGACGGTCAAGGTTCCTGGCCAAAAGCCGCGCGGATCCAAATCCATCATAACAAACAGCGCATTGACATGCTCCTTGTTGGCCAATGGCCAGCGGGCACAAGGCACACTCAATGAGGGATTTGGCTGCCTCACCCTGGCCAAGGATAATCAGCGTAAGCTGAACGAGAAGCTTTCGCTACTGGGCGCAACTGCTGTTGCCGGCGCAGAGCCATTGAAATCGAATAGTTCTCAGCAGACGAGTGGTGACGAGGGCATTGCCATGTCAAATTCGAATTCACAGACCTTTATAGCCGGTGAGATGCCGGCATCCGGTAAACTGGAGGCACAAACGCCCAATGTTAAGAAACGACATCGGCGCATGAAGAGCAGCAGCGTCAAGGCGAACGAGGCGGATGACAACGATGGCTATGAATTCTATATTGTCTCTCTAGATTCCAAGCAATGGCACTTTGAGGCTGCCAATTCCGAGGAGCGTGATGAGTGGGTCGCAGCCGTCGAGCAGGAGATCTTCAAAAGTCTACAGAGCATCGAAAGCAGCAAGACGAAACCGGCAACCAGCACTGAGCTGGCCGCCATGGTGGCCATACGACAACGTGTGCCCGGCAATGGACACTGCGTGGACTGTGCAGCACCCAGTAAGTATAAGTTACTCTAGAAAACCAAATTTAATTTAATATCTGGTCAAACATACTTTTGCTGATGGAAATAAAATACAAAGTTTTTTGTTTAATTTCAATATTTGGTATACCTTTTTTAATTTGAGCAGTATTTGCTGAAATTATACAGTCTCAGTTGTGTCTCTAAATCAATTTCACTGATTGATATCTTTAAATTCGTTTATTTGATGCACATTTGTAAAATAAATTTTTTAACTTCATGAATTTGAAAAAAAAAAAAATATTATTCTCATTTCAATGTTAAAAAGTTGCAAAACTAATAATACAATTTGTAATTTTATAAATGATTAATAGTTATTGGCTTTGAAAAGGCGTTAATCTCTTTTTTAAATTGTTCAAAAATAAAACCCAACTTCTAAAATAGAATTTTTCAAAATATAAGATTTGACAATTTAAAAAGTCTTATCAATATGTATATTTGCAAAGACTTCCACATACGTCTCAGGAAATTCAGTCAAATTTTTAACATATATTGATTTCTGTTTTATTTCATTTTAGATCCCGAGTGGGCCAGTTTGAATCTGGGCGTGCTTATGTGTATTGAGTGTTCGGGCATACATCGCAATCTCGGCTCACACATCTCTAAGGTGCGCTCTCTGGGTCTAGATGATTGGCCGTAAGTAGTAGCCACAATGGCATAACCATAACATAACCACAATAGTCACTTAATGTTTTTACTCGTTCTAGTGCACCGCATCTGAGTGTCATGCTGGCTATTGGCAACAGTTTGGCGAACTCCGTGTGGGAGTCGAATACGCGACAGCGTGTTAAGCCGACAGCACTGGCTAACCATGAGGAGAAGGAGCGCTGGATACGCAGCAAGTATGAGGCCAAGGAGTTCCTTACGCCGCTGGGCAGTGGAAATCATGCTAATGCCTCATCGCCGGGTCAGCAGCTCATTGAGGCGGTAATTCGAGCGGACATTAAATCGATTGTATCCATACTGGCCAATTGCCAGTCAGAGGTGACCAATGCCAATGTGAGCCCGCGGGATGTGCGAACACCGCTCTTGTTGGCTTGTGCAATTGGCAATCTGGCCATTGCACAGCTTCTCATCTGGGTAAGTCCATCAGGGTTTCTTTTTACCATATAAATCAGGGGCTAATTTATTCTCTTTTTTTGCTACAGAACGGTGCAAACATCAAGCACACGGATCATGAGGGACGCACCTGCTTGGCCTATGCACGTGCCGCACAATCTCTGGCCACAGCCAAGTCTATAAAGGCCGCCGCTGCCCTGGCAGCAGGCACAACGGCTCCTGCGCCGCCACCAGCGCCGTCAGCTGCCGCTAACGGTGGCATTCCTGCGCCTCAATACAATGTGGAGGATACGACGGCACTGGTTGAATTGTTGGTCGGATTGGGTTGTCCGGAGTCGGCGCCGCTGACAGCCAGTGGCACGCTGCCAAGACGTCGGGATACTTTGGGCACGCCGTATGAGAAATCCGTATCGGGCGTCATCTAAAAAGTTAAAGCATAGTTGAATTTCATAAACAGATAAAAGAATTATTGTATTAATGTAAAATTGGTTTTAAAATGTTTAATATGTTGTTTGTAATTAGTTTAAAATTGTAATGGGAATGATCATTCTGTATGTAGAAATGTTAAAAATGTCGATGTCGATTAGTTAATAGTTTTTATTCAAAATGTGCAAATTATTTGGTCAGCGTTGAATGGAAATTCACAAAAGTTTTTAGTTTTATTTATGATTAAGCCCAATCTGTACAGTCTTCTTGTAATCTCAAGTTTTTTATTAATTTATTATTTTCGTATTATGTATTAATAATACCTATTACTTATTATTATTATTATTATTGTTTTTAACTATGTGCAGGATTTTATTTTAATGTCGTTTGCAAAACAACCATTTAAGTAATTATGTAGTTTCCCTTTTATTATAAACATTTGAACAGTCTCTTTTTTCATCGGCTTAGATATATATGTATATATCAGTGTATCGCACTATATATATCTGATGATGGAGATTATATACGTATAAAAATAGTAAAACTAAGACTAAAGCCAAAAACAACTTATTACTCTATAAATAAACAATATTAATATAGCAAATATATAAAGAAAGTTTAAATTGCTTGATAATCGGTAAAAACACGCTTAACATTGCTATCAAAATTCCAAAAAAAAACAGAAAAATAAGTAAAATAGTTTCCTTTAAACATTTATTGTATGAGGATCACATTAGATCAGAGCCCAGTTGTAAAGAAATGACAAAAATATGTTGGTATACTATGTAGCAACACTTGAAAGTATTTCAAACCAATTATACAATATAGTTATAAAATCTATATACATATATTTATCAAAAAATATATATATACATATATATATACACCCCAACCTTATTGTGTACGCTATTTATATCGTTGGATAACATGACAAAAATCAATTTAATTGGATGAAAAAGCAACATGCACAAATATAAAACACAAAAAGTCACTCAAAAAAAAATAAAAATTTATTAAACATAAAATATATGTGTTGTGTTTTTTAACTTACGTTAATATTGTAAAAAAGTCATTTATATATTCGATTAATCACATAAATTCTAATTGATGCTACCGTCAATAAGAGTGATATTTAGAAATATTACTGAAACTCTATTTCTTTCAAGCAATAGGCAGCAAAATTTCTTGATTGCAGAAATGACAGACGGTCATCACTAAAATCCAATTATATCTGACTCTAAACGTTTTTGCGGTCTAACCGTCAGATATGATTTTCGAAAATTTCATCACTAATTGATAGATGCAAATTTGAATGCGCTCAGTATTTTGTAGAGCCACAGCGATTTGCCTCTCAATTTTTGTAAAAACAGGTGCAAAGATTACTTGGAATTTTTGTGTCTGTTTACCAAAAATAAAAGTACTTTTTAAACTTTCTAAAACAATTAAGTCGGGAATTTTTTTGGAAAAATGCTTATAGTTGTTTTGTAATAATTAATTATAAATTTGGTTTAAAAACTAAGAATTTTCTTTATTTCAAGCTATTTGTGATGACCGTCTGTGGACGGTCTTAGTGGCTAAGGTTAAAAAAATGTAAGTAAATGTAAATGCAAGTAGAGCCTGCGATAAGGGCAAAAAATTCAAACTTTCTTTGTAAGTGATATGGAATCCGACGAATTTAATAAGAAAAGCGAAGATCTACCCTCGCCGCACTGCCAACTACCAGCTTTGCCGTTGGTATAAAATCAGTTCAGCCAGTAGAAAGTGTGAGATTCGATGAAATAAACTAATTTTTTGAATGGTTATCAAAAAACTGCGAAAAAGTCCGACCCAAATAAATTATTTTTTCGAAAAAATTGTGAATAAGTCGGACCCAAGTTAATTTTTTTTTATTAAAACCAAAAAAACTGCTTCAAAAACTAAAATATATATGTATGGTTAGCTTTCATTGTTTTTCACCTGTTTTGGCCAAAGAATTGAGCATTGACTTTAATTAAAAACGTTTATTTATATTTAAATTTAATTCAAATTTTTTCGCCTAACCCACTAAGACTGTCTACAGACGGTCATCCAACTTTTTCACATGGCGCTTTTAGGTGAACTTCTTCGACAATTCAACTTTAAATCGATAACTGGTTTAAAAGGTAAATAAATTTTAAATTTTTAGTGGACTTCTCAAAATGAAATGAAAAGTAAGTTTCTTTGTTTGTCTGTTTGTCTGTTTGTATCAAAGCGCTAAAAAAGCTTAGATGTAATGATGGGGATTTATTCCTCTTTGAAAATCTAAAAAATGTTTGTGAAATATAACATATGAAACATAAATTTTGGCTGGGGGGTTTGAAATATATTACCTGTTAACTGAATGTATACATATTTCTATCGGTCGGCGGAGCCCCTAGTCTTCTTTATAATTAAAAAAAAATTTTTTAAATATGAAAGAAATTCAACAACTTAATTTATAAACTCGTATTTTACTATCTGCCTGCATTAATGATAAAGTTGCAATGTGAAAAGCAAATGCAATTGCAAAAGTTTCTGATATCCCACAAAAAAATCCCTACACGAGGTAAAAGTCTAGTGACGAAAGCAATTTCTAGCCCCAAAATTTTTGATATCCAATTTTGCGACGAACAAAATTCAGTTTAACATAAAAATTTAAAAAAAATTTATAAATTAATTAAAAAAAAAAAAAACGAAAATTGGCATTCGGCACTGCGCAAAAAGTAATTTGTATGTAGAAAGAAGCTTTTTGCGCACAGTGCACAATGCCAATTTCGTTTTTTTTCGAGTTTCCTCATGAGACTTTCAGGACTGATAAATTTGAGGTCGCTGAATTCACAAAAAGCATTTTTTTTGTTCGTCCTTGTCAGGATAATCGACAGGACCATTTTTTCTGCTGTTACCATATGGTAACCATATGGCAACGCTAGTACCGACAGGGTACTGGTATTTTTAACACTACAAAATACAAATATTTGCGAAAAAGTCTAATAAACACAACTTTATCCAACAGGGGGCTCCTCCTTGATATATATGACCAAATTTGATTCATATCGGTGCAGAAAATCGTATATATAACATAGCTGCCATAGGAACAATCGGAGTCAATTTCACCTTTTGTATGGAAAACTCTATTATTTTCTGAGATATCTCAACCAAGCTCACAGAATATGCATTTAAGTTGGTTTTATACATCCTGACCAAATTTAGTTCAAATCGGCTTGCTATATCACATAGCTGTCATAGGAACAATCATATTTTATGAACAAAACAGTACCAAAACGCGAGTAAAATTAATAAATAATAAAATAATTCACCTCCAGCTGCATCCGTCCATTGTTTTCTTTTATTTCCATTGTTTTTACCGCGTTTGAAATTGAGCCACAGATTTTGCATTTATTAGGCATTTTTTAAGGAATACAATTTGCTCAATCAAATAATTTGAACAATTTTTGTTTTTAAATTTAGACAACCCACTTTCACCACAAAACTTGGTGTATAAAATTGGTTCCGAAAATGAGGCCTGTGGTGAGTGAGTACTCCACCTTGTTAATTGCATCATGATTTTGATCACCAATCATGATACCTGATTACTACTTTTCACATTCAGAAGAACATTTTTAACAATCAAAAATGTCAAATAATAATGTCACAAATAATGTATCGCACAAATCATGATGCAATTAATTATTTATTAATATCATCATTGTACAAATAGTGTGATACCTGATGCTAATTGCTTATTATTATTGATGTAAGTACAAACTTTAGATAGAGTTTTATATCGAAATAGAAAATCGCCAAATATAAGCATCGAGTTGTCGATATATCGGAAAATAGTAGATCGATCTTTTTTTAAATAAAAATTTTTTTAAATTGAAAACGTTATTGTAATCACAAAATACACTCGTACTTTTTTTTAGAAATATTATTTTGCTTGCATCGTTTTCATGCCTAATTCAAACCTTGACAATTTTGTAGTTTATTTTACGGACGCTCATCAAAAATTGAAGGACTAAACTAATTTCTGAAAATTAACTACAATGAACAAGCCCCAGTGAATTGTCGATTTTTCATGGAAATCGATTTAATCAACTCGAAAGATCGTCCAAAAAATCATCGAGTTGAAGTTCTCGATAATCGCTTCCGCGAAAACCGAGTTGTCGATATTATTGAACAGGGACTGAAAATAATGATTATTGTTCAAAATAGCAACACAAAAAATCAACCATAAGGAGAAGTTCAATTTTTGTTTTGAATGTACCAAAATTTTTGTTTTTTGTTATAAAAGGAAAAAAATCAAAATTAATGGTTATTTAAAGACTTGATTTTTTAAATCACATTTAATAATTATTTGTGATCAAAAAAATGTAGAATAATAATTATTATTGATTTTTATTTTATTAATCTTTTATAAGAGTCTTTGATTTTGTTTTTTAATATGTAACCTTAAAGACTTTGAAAACTTTTATTTTGATAAATAAAATAAAAGTCTTTAAAGACTTTTACGATTTGAAAACTTGTGAATAAAAGTCTTTGTCAATATCTTCGCTCATACTCAAGATAAAACTTTCAAAATTACAACACCAGTAAAACCTACGACATTCTATGAACCAGCTACGCTCTTTTTCGCACAGCGGGATCAATTCACAATTTTTTGTTGCAATAATCATATCTCTTAATCCAATAAAGATATTTAAATTTAAAAAAAATGGGAAATTGGCGGTAGAAGGCGGGAGCTAGTTATCTTCCATCAAACTAGTGAATTCGTAAACGTGAGTTCAAATACTATAATTATTTTTTGGACTCAAAAAATATTTTTCTGTTCTTCCAACTACTTCAGTACTTTTTTTTACAATGTAATAGGGGAAAATTTTTCCATAGTTGGTGTTAATAAAAGAGAACCAAGTGTGTAATTTTGAAATTTTTATCTTGATTATAAGCGGAGATATTCACAAAGACTTTTATTCAAAAGTTTTCATACGACAAAAGTCTTTAAAGACTTTTACTTTATTCCTCAACAATAAAAGTCTTTTGAGACTTTTAAAATTTTAAAATCAGAAATAAAAGTCTTTACAGACTTTTAAATTATTCATCAAAAAAGACTTGAAAGACTTAATAAAGTCTAATAAAATAAAAATCAAAAATAATAAATAATTTTAATTTTTATTTTTTTTTTAAATAAAAATTACTATTAATTTGTATTTATAAAATAAAAGTCTTAAAATAACCATTAAAAGTGACTTTTTTGGATATTCCTCATAACAGTTATAGTCCCTGATTATGAACGATGTTAGGAGATTTATCACAAACATAGTAGGCTGATTTAATAAAATGGTATCATGTCATTCAGCAGGTACTGATTACTAATCCATCACACGTAAAGAAGCGATTACTGATTGAAAAACCTGCTGAATGCCCCCATTGATTGCTCTGATACTTTTTATGCCCAAACTTTTTGCTATTGCTATAACTACAGATATCATATCGATAAATGTATTTACTTTTGCTATTGCTCCACTCTAATAAGAAATATAGTAGAGAGCAGAGAATAGCATTTGCTATTCGCGGAATCAAAAACTCCATACAAAACAAACGGTAAAAAAAATTTTACGATTTGCAGTTTGACATTTGGTTCACACTTCTCGCTACGTAACGCAAGGTATCGGCATAACGTTGTGTGAACTATAACATGGCACTGTTAAAGCCACTCTTCGCAATTACGTATTGGAAATAGGTTTCAAACCTATTTTCGTCAGTCAACAATGAAAAAATGAGCGCGCCAATTAAGAGCACAACAACTGATTTTGGAAAAGTGGATAAGGTGCAGCTTATAAATGCCAATAAAATGAAGAACGCAGATATGAATAAATATAAAGAAATTAAAATCACTGCGGACGGCAGTTCGCGTTAGTGACGAAAGCAGCACGAAGGGTGCGAAAGGCGACTAGCTATATATACAGCTAAGTTGGAAAATTTGCTACGACTGTTCGATCAGATCGAGTTATATACTGATCGAAAGGTTTAGTCCTAACTTACAAAATGGCATACTAAAACTTTTTCTAATTCACCTATGTCATGAGATACGGGGGTGTAAGTGGGAGGGAAAAAATTTGTATGATCGCAGCTTGTGGAGCCGTTGGGGCTTTTTGGTAAAATTATTTATTTTTATCAAAAATACGCGTCGATTGATACCTCAATGACCCAAATCCGTTAACTGGTTCAAAAAATAAATAAATTTGAAATTTTTAGTGGACTTTTCAAAATGAAATGAAAAGTTAGTTTCGTTGTTTGTCTGTTAGTCTGTTTGTATCAAAGCGCTTAAAAAGCTAAGATGTAATGATGGGGATTTATTCCTCTTTGAAAATCTAGAAATGTTTGTTTTACGACTTTTTCAATTTCCCGCTAATTTAGCGGGAAAACGCTAAGTCCCGCTAAAATTGAAACTCCAACAGTTTCCAAACCATAGAAGCTAGAGATATGTTCTATATATCATTGGAAAGGTATGTTTGAGGGCTTTTATGCACCTTTTTCTAAAGTATTCAGGTAACATTTTACAGGTGAAATAAAGTTTTTTAGCTTACATTTTGGCGATTTTTGACAAAACGGCTCTAACGATTTCTGTTAAATTTTATTATGTTGTAAAACGTACAATTTCACGTTTTTTGGTATATGAAACATAAATTTTGGTTGAGGGGTTTGGAAGATATTACCTGTTAAGTGAATAAATACATTTTTCTATCGGTCGAAAATCATGTTTTAGTACGAAAAACTTTTTGGTTTTATGAGATATCTCAACCAAACTGATACAATATGCATTTAACTTGGTTTTATATATCCTGACCAAAGTTGGATCAAATCAGATCACTATATCATATAGCTGACATAGAACCGATCGGGTCAAAATTGGGATTTAGTATGCAAAACTTTTTTGTTTAGTGAGATATTCTAACCATATTGATAGCATATTCATTTAGATAAGTTTTAAAAATCCTGACCGAAGTTAGTTTTTATCGGACCACTATATCATATAGCTGTCATAGGACCAATCGGGCGAAAATCAAGCTCTACTGTGAAAAACTTTTTTGTTTTATGAGAAATCTTAACCAAACTAATACAATATGCGTTCAACTTGGTTTTATATATCCGACCAAAGTTGGTTCAAATCGGACCACTATATCATATAGCTGTCATAGGACCGATCGGTGAAATATTAAGTCTAGTATGAAAAACTTTTTTGTTTAATGAAATAGTTTAACCAATTTAATAGAATAGACTTATATATCCTGACCAAAGTTTGTTCTAATCGAACCACTATATCATATAGCTGTCATAGGACCGATCGGTGAAATATTAAGTCTTAGTATGAAAAACTTTTTTGTTTAATGTAATAGTTTAACCAATTTTATAGAATAGACTTATATATCCTGACCAAAGTTGGTTCAAATCGGACTACTATATCATATAGCTGTCATAGGACCGATCGGGTCAAAATAAGGTTTTAAAAACTTAAGTCAGTTTTAAAAATCCTGACCGAAGTTAGTTTTTATCGGACCACTATATCATATAGCCAATTGGTCCAATATTAAGTCTTAGTATGAAAAACTTTATTATAACCAAACTATATATATATTTATATATATACTTATATATTCTGATCAAAGTTGGTTCTAATCGAACCACTATATCATATAGCTGTCATAGCACCGATCGGGCGAAATCCAAGTCTTAGTATGAAAAACTTTTTTTTTCATAGTAAGTACGGGGTCTCCGACAGTAGAGTATGCTCGGCTGTAGCAACGCGAGCAAAGCGAGCAGGGGGCGGAGCCCCCTAGTTTTTCTTTATAATTAAAGAACAATTTTTTTTTTTTTAATATGGAATACGTTGAACAACTAAATTTATATATTTTACTATTTGCCTGCATTAATGATAAAGTTACAATGTCAAAAGCAAAAGAAATTGCAAAATTTCTGATATCCACAAAAACCTTACACGAGGTAAAGTCTATGACGAAAGTTTCTAGCTTTCTGATATCATTTTGTGAACAAAATTCAGTTTAATCTAAAAATTTTAAATAAAAATATAAACTAATAAAAAAAAAAACGAAAATTGGCATTCGGCACTGCGCAAAAAGTAATTTTTATGTACAAAGAAGCTCACCCTTTTTGGCTCACAGTGCACAATGCCAATTTTCGCTTTTTTTTTATTAATTTATATTTTTATTTAAAATTTTTAGATTAAACTGAATTTTGTTCGTCACAAAATTGGATATCAGAAATTTTGGGGCTAGAAATTGCTTTCGTCACTAGACTTTTACCTCGTGTAGAGGTTTTTTTGTGGGATAAAACTTTCTTCAATGATAATATTAATTAAATAAAATTGAATATATTCAATAAGCATCCATAACTATGAAATTACATAAATACAAATAACAATAATATTTAGTTTTACGCTTTCCTTCATTTAATTTGGTTAAATTAGTTTTTGTCATTTTGTTTTGTTTATGAACAGCTGATTTGGTTTAACAGGGCTCAATAAAAGCGCACGGTTGGTTAAATACGTATATCGATAACAAAAATAAAAAAATTCTGTACATAACATAACAGCTGATTTTCAGCGAGGAAAAAGTGCGAAAACAATTTTAGTATGTGGCTGCAGATGGTAGCAAAAACATACCAGAAACTGGTACATTTCGAATTCCATTTTTAGAATCAATCGACCCCATCATTTAGCAACTAAAATTGAGATTTGAGGCACTTTTTATTGTTTCTGAGGATTTGAATTAATAAACAGGCTTAAACACTAAATCCAAATTGGATAGTGAACTTGAAAAGCATACAATGCATTTGACACCGATTTTTTAACAATTCTTGTCACATCAGCATTAACACATCGGTTATTTAGCAAACTTCAAAAAAATTTGAACTACTGACGACCATCAATTGGACAACAGAGAGTTAGCAGTCTTCGTTTGCTATCAATCGAATATCTGCAAATATGGGTACAGTAATTTATGATCTTGCTTTTATAAAAGCTAACAATTAATACCTCAATTTGGGGGACCTTAAATCAATTTTGCAGTTTTACAATTTTAGAAATAACAAACCGTTATAAAATTATAGTTTAAAATTCTTAATTTTAGCATGTATTTTTAAAGTATGTATTCAGGATGTTATTGTTAAATTCAGACAATATTCGGATAAAATGGAAAAATGGGCGTGGCCAAATTTTAAAATTAACTTCCGATAGGTCAACATCCTAAAGTCTTTGTCCCGGAAGCAACTTTTGTCGCAACGGCGCACAGTGGGACAATCTCTGATTTTGGTGTACAAAAATGATATCTTTTGAACCAATAAAGATATTTCAATAATTTAAAAAGCATTTGATAAAAAACTTCCTAAGCTTTAAAATGAGTGTTTGGCCACTGATTGATTCAGGGATTTCGGTCAAAATTGAAAAATATTTTCAGTGCATATTTTACATGTAAAATTTAAAAAATAAATCTTTTTTTTGTCCGAAATATTAATTTTAATCTTTTTAAACCTTTAAACAGCGTTGTTTAATATATAAAAAAGTTTTTTTACGCTTATTACAAAAAAAATAAATAAATAAATTTTAAAATCTGGTATGATGCCATAGAGAAACATATGTAATCGCACTGCGCACTAAAAGTGTGCACCCAGATGCATGAAAGACTGGGGTAATTTCAGAGAATTGTTAAGCAAAGACTCCTGTAGTAGTGGGATGGAGTCCAAATGAGTCCAATTTTAGTTCTATTCCATCAAATTTTAACTTTTTTCTTCTGAACTGAATAGAACCCACTTATTTTGGATAAATATGGGGCCCCAAACGACGAAAAACATTTTTTTTCTATGGCAGAGTTTTTTTTAGAATTTTTTAAAATTTTTTCTTGCCGTTCAAGATCAAGAATATATATACTTTATAGGGTAGGAGATGCTTTCTTCTCGCCGTTATATACATTCGTACGAAGACAATATCAAGGCTGCATCAAGGCTGTTGAAATTATTTACTTTGAGAACCCGAACCTAAACCGAACCGCTTTCTAAAAAAAAGGTTGGGTTCGAAAAAATTATAATTACATAAATTTTATGGTTTTCTAGTATTACGCAATTATTTGAGACTTCGGATTCGGATAAGTCATATTTAAATCTTCAAATAAATTTAAGAAAACATTAAAATTTGATTTCTTTTAAAAAAAATATTTAACTAGTTTAAAATGTAAGGAAAAATGTATAACAATAAAAATATTTTTTGTATGAAGTTGAACCAATGTTCGAGCTTAAACCTTGGGTTCAGGGGGTATATAAACCAATTCGCGATCCGAATCGATGTCTTGCTCTATGGTTCGAACCGCCGAACCAAACCTTTGACAAAATTTTGGAGGTTTGCAGCCTTGCACAATATACCCTTTTACTTATTTATTTACTAATGGGTATAAACACGAAGACCCAGGGTGTAGGCAGGGGGCGGCAGGGTGGGGCACTATGATATATTGATCTGCCTGCAATATAGAGGAATCTACATACCAAGTTTGGTGTCACTAGCTTTTAAATTGCTCTTATTATTTTGATATAAAATTTTCTATGCCGATTTTTAGGCGGTAAAGGGGGCGTGGCCAAATTATGGAATAACTTGATCTGCTTGAAATATAGAGGAACCTACATAAATTTGGTGTCTCTAGCTCTAATAGTCTCTGAGATCTAGGTGTTCATACAGACGGACGGACAGACAGACAAACGGACATTGCTACGCCTGCCACGCCTCCGTCTGCCTGTTACGCACATATTCGTTAAAACAAACCTAATAGACCCCTGTACTTTTTTTTAAGTACGGGGTCTAAAAAAAACTCTTTACGAGGTAAAAGTCTAGTGAAGAAAGCCTCTTCACGCCCCAAAATTTCTTATATCCAATCTTGTGACAGACAATATTTAATCTAATTTATAAATTTAAAACAAAAATATATAAATTAAAAAAAAAAAAATCCAAAAAGTGTGCAAGGCTTTCGTCACTAGACTTTTAAATCGTAAAGAGGTTTTTTTGGAAGATATCAGAAATTAATATACTTACTCCAAATTTAAGAACAATTCACAATTACATCAAAGCAGGATACCCTGTGCTCAGGCAGTTTGAAGCCGTTGGGCACGCCGAGCATTTGAGAAGTTAAATTTTTTACTTATTGTATCAAGCTGTATAATATAGTCAGCCGCTTTGAATAAAGTTTGGTGGGAGTGCAAAAGACCTACTTTAATGCATTGTCTGTCAGATTGAGATATCCCAAAAAATAAAAAGTTTTTCGTACTAATATGTGATTTTCGACCGACGGATCCTATGATAGCTATATGATATAGTGGACCGATTTGAATCAGATTTGTCAGTCTTGTCAGAAATCGCCAAAATGTGAGCTAAAAAACCTTATGTAACCTGTAAAATGTTACCTGAGTACTTTAGAAAAAGATACGCCTAAAAGTCCTTAAAATTACATTTCCAGAGATATATAAGACATATTTGTAGCCCTTATGGTTTGGAAACTGTTGAGGTTTCAATTTTAGCGAGAAAGCGCTATTTCCCGCTAAACTAGCGGGAAATTCAAAAAGTCGTAGAACAAACATTTCTAGAATTTTATAAAAAATAAAACATTTTAGCAAAAGGCCATGAGTTGATCACGTCTTTTATCACCTGTAGCATGGCTGGCAATATTACATCCGACTTGTATATTCACAGCATGAGCTTAAATTTCTCGAAGACAATTTCTTCGTTAACTTGTTTGATGAGCTTAAAGAATTCTCTGCTATGTTTTCTTTAAACTGTGAGGCCCTGGTTCCTTCAGAGATGCATGGCCCCTTCTCGTGGGTGCCTGGACTTGACAATTTTTCGGTGGCTATCTTTTCAAACTTTGCCCAGTTTGTGTTCGGTTGTTTCTGTAGACGGTTATCTTAAGTGTTTAGTTAACGTCACACTTGAAATCGGTTTAGAAGGATGGTCTATCAAGGACCTTCCAACAAAATCAGCGCTGCCAGCTAAGCAATTTAACTAGTTGCTAGATCTAGCAACTTAAAAAAAAATTTGCAGCTTTTTTTTTTTTGCTATTAGCCACAAATCTTGCAATTTTGCATTTTTCTTTAACCTTTTTAGACTCCGTACTTAAAAAAAGTACAGGGGTCTATTAAGTTTGTTTTAAGGAATATGTGCGTAACAGGCAGAAGGAGGCGCGGTAGACCCTATAAAGTACATATATTCTTGATCAGCATCAATAGCCTAGTTGATATGACAATGCCCGTCTGTCTGTCCGTCTATATGAGCGCCTAGATCTCAGAGACTATAAGAGCTAAAGACATTAAACTTGGTATGTAGGTTCCTCTATATTGCAAGCAGATCAAGTTTGTTTCAGAATTTGGCCACGCCACCTTTACCGCCTAAAAATCGATGTACTATGCACAATGGTATCTTTTTGTTTTATCATATAGCCCATAGGAACAATCGGTCGAACATCAAGTTTTAGTAGGAAAAAGTTGTTTCTTTTATGAGATATCATAACCAAACTTATAGAATATGCATTTAAGTTGATCTTATACATCCTTCTTAAAGTTGGCTCATATCGGATCACTATATCATATAGCTGTCATATGACCGATCGGGCGAAAATCAATTCTTAGTATGGACAACTTTTTGTTTTATAAGATATCATAACCAAACCTATAGAATATGCATTTAAGGTAGTCTCATACATGCTTACCGAAGTTGGAGCAAATCAGACCACAATATCATATAGCTGTCATATGACCCATCGAACGAAAATTAAGTCTTAGTATGAAAATCTTTTATGAGACATCGTTACCAATCTGATAGAATATGCATTTAAGTTAACTAAATATTTTTTGATTTTTTCCATTCCTAGTTTTTGCCATAGTAAGTACGGGGTCTTCGACAGTCGAGTATGCTCGACTGTACCACTGGCCCACTAGTTTCATTTTTTAATAAAAACAATAATTAAAAAGGGCAATATTAATATTTTTTTTGTATTAATATTCTTTGGTTAAATGTAATCACACAAAAAAACCTCAACACGAGGTAAAAGTCTAGTAACGAAACCATATTCCAGTCCCAAAATTTCTGATATCCAATTTTGTGACGAACAAAATAAAGTTTTATATAAAAATTTTTAATAACAATATAAATTAATACAAAATAAACACGAAAATTAGCATTCTGTACTATGCACAAAAAGGGTGTGCTACCACAAACATAAAAATTACTTTTTGCGCAGTGCCGAATGCCAATTTTATTGTTTTTTTTTGATTAATTTATATTTTTATTTACAATTTTTATATTTAACCTTATTTTGTTCGTCACAAAATTTGAAATAAAAATTTTGGGGCTGGAATATGCTTTTTTCATTAGACTTTTACCTGGTGTAGAGGTTTTGTTTGTTTGATATCAGAAATTTTTCCAATCGCTTTTGCTTTTGACATTGTAACTTTATCAATAATGCAGACAGATAGTAATACACGTAAATTTATTTGTTGAATTTCTTTTACATTTAAAATAAATTTGTTTATATAATAATAAAGAGAAAAAGAACACATGAATTTAATAAGCGTTAAAAAAAGTCATAACTAATTTAATTATATTAACCTAGTTTAACCGCGAATTAAAAACAACCCTGGCTATTTCTGCAATGTAAAAAAAATTTTCTGGCAGCACTGGTAAATTTTGCCACTCAAAAGCTGTCTGCTACATAAGCTTGCTGCTATGTCACCTTATTGCTGCTGTCATATTTCAACTCTACGTAATATGTATATATATACTTATTTGTTAATATCTTGAGAACGCGAATTTTTACAGATATGTGTGTTTCAAAAAACTCGGAACTTTTTTGACTATAATATATTAAAGTTTAATAAAGATGATGAATATCATTTTTTCTAAAATCGGCGAAAAATTTACGACAAAAAACCTATTTTCACCTGTAAATTTTTACCTTGGCACTTTACAAAAAAAGTTCAAGTTCATAAAAGCACCCAATCTTAAGTTTCCAACGATATAAAGGACATATTTGAAGCTTATATGGTTTGAAAACTGTTAAGGACTTAGTTTTAGCGGGATCTAGCGTTATTCCGCTAAACTAGCAGTATTTTCATAAAGTCGTAGAACAAACATTTCCAGATTTTCGAACAGGGATACACCCCCATCATCCAAACTAAACCTTTTTTTTAGCGATTTGATACAAACAAACAAACTGACTTTTCATTTCATTTTGAGAAGTCCATTAAGAATTTCAAATTTGCAAAAGTTTTGGTATGCCATTCTGTTAGTTAGGACTAAACCTTTCCATCGGTATGTAACTCAATCTGATCGGACAGTCGTAGCAAATTTTCCATATTAGCTGTATATATTGCTAGCAGCGCCGTTGCGACGAAAAGTTGCTCCCGGGGCAAAGATTTTGTCGGCGCCCCCTCCACCCCCTACAATTTCTTTTTAGCAACACATTTTTTAAGCAAATAAACAAAACAAAGATAATTCCTTTAAAAACATATTAAATTGACAACTCCAGTGTCAAAAATGTTTACTAAAATTAATTAAATGTTACTACAATAAAAAATTATAACATGATAATTAGCTCGTTACATAAAAATGGGTACTATTAGATTCGTGACAGATTATGGTACACCATTTTGAACACTTTTATCTCCGAGACTATTAGAGTTGGTGGAACCAAATTGGGTGACAATACTCTTATGATGTTGACCTATCGGAAGTTAATTTTAAAATTTGGACAGGCCCACGTCAGCTCATGTTTTTTTTAGTAAATTACTTTACCCATATTTAAAGACATTCGATTGATAGCAAACGGAGACCGCTAAGTCTCTCTTGTCCAATTGATAATCGTAAATGGCTCAAATTTATTTGAAGTTTGCTAAATAAACGATGTGCTCATGCTGATGTGACAAGAATCATTAAAAAACCGGTGTCAAATTTATTGTATGCTTTTCAATTTAAATTTTCCCTAATAGCTTTGCCCCCCTTGCCCCCCTCGAAACGGCGCTGATTGTTAGTCGCCTTTCGCACCCTTTGTGCTGTTTTCGTCACCAGCGCGAGCTGCCGTCCGCAGTGATATAGATATCAAACTTTCACCCACAGATTCCAAATGCGTTGGAGCAAAAGCCACCACACCCGCAGTTTTTAAGATAATAAGTTTTTTTTGTAATTAACGTTATCTATTAGTATTATCTATTATCCCACTGAATCGCATCAAGATCGGACAAGTCGAACGGCAGTTATGGCTATTTAATTTTTTCAAACTAGTACAAGTAATTTCTTTAAAGTACTTTTATATATATTGAAATAAGTAACGGGTATCCTATCGTCTTATAGGCTATTTCCACGACCACTCACATTTTCCACATTTGCTCACATTTGAATGTGCCTCATATTTGGCTTTCCACGACCAAATGTGAAACGGTTAAGACACCCAAAGCAAATCAGCTGTTCGGCTTCTGTGCACAAATTATAAAAAGCAGAGAGTAACAACATTTTGAATGTATTATGATATTATAATTGGCGCAAAGTTAATGCCTACCGATTTTATTGATGAAACAGCTGGTAAAGGTGATAATTGCTTTTTTTTTTACGAGTTTATCGATAAGCATCGCGTGTTCTATAAAAAAAAAACTGTAATTCACCGGGGCGAATGGCAAAAAATCGGCTCATTCATTATGAATGAGCCAAAATGATGTCGTGGAATTAGGCTATTAAATTCATACATACATTTGTTGAAAACGAACATTTTAATGAACTAACTTTTTTTTTTTTTTGAATCATTTGTAACAATTTATTTTTATTTTTACAAATCTTGCAATTTTTGCTTCGGAGATTCTGACTGAACCCAGTGCCAGAGTACGTTTGCCCGTTACGTGGACCTCGATTGCTATGTCCAAGCTAGTTGATAAAATAAAGGTTGGGAGTGAGGCACCTCTGTCGTTGATATCTGGGCTTTCCCACACTGGATGGTGGGCATTGACGTTTGTACCAATGACGATGTGTTGGCCCATGGAGCTGGCTTCATCCGACAGCCTCCATAGTTTCTCAGGTGGGGCTGGTCTGCAGTGTGCCATGCAGAAGGACGCTACCAGCAGACATAAGGCTAGCTTGGATCCCCTTTCGTACGAGTGCGACGGTTCTAGTTCTGCTTATTGTAAGTGCATTGAAGGCGTTGTGTGTGTTCGATTTTAGCCCGGCTACCATATTGCCTGCCACAATTTATGGCTTCTAGACTAGGGCTACATCGGCGGGCCCTTGCTTATAGTTTCCCTTATAGCCCTGATATAAGGAGCTCCGTCGATGCTGTTCTTTTATCATGCACGTTGATGTGCACCGTAGCGTGGAGTGAAAATGATTTTTGATTGTATTATCAAGGGATAATACGATATATAAGCAAAATCTGTAAAAAAAAAAAATCTATTTTTTTGGAGGTCATCCTGAGGCGACGCATCGACAATACATTTTGGGAAATCGGTCAAAGACTAACAAAATCCGACATTACTGTGATTTAATCACAAAGGATTGTTATTTAAAAAATAAATATTATTTTTCTTAGTTAGCCGTAACTGTTTTCCTTCCAAAACTATATCAGCTGTTCAGATCGGTAAAAACATCGGACTTACAGATTTTTTAAGAATACCAAAATTGGTAAAAATCCGTTATATTTGAGACGGGCACGTTCTCTTGGAATGCTTGCAATGTATAAAGAAGCCCCGTTATTTTTGCCAAATGTTTAAGTTAATTATTTAGGTTTATTATGGTTTAACAAGGTTCTGAAAAGGTTGTGAATTGGCCTGACACTATAGTAGGTGTAAGTGTCGGTCATAAAATTGAGGAATATGAGTACCTGTAAAAAAAAAGGGGCTCCCCGTTGAACTTTATTGATTTTCGAGCTCTCCAGTTTCCAGGGTGTGGGCGTCTACCTATGGGGTGGCGCTTTTTAAGACGTTGGTAGACGCTACCTATGCCCCACGTCATCTTTCCGAATCTAGGGTACAGTACGTCCACTGCCTCCTTGCTAATCTGGAGGATAACAACTTGACTCTCTCTCTTCGGGTAAGGGAGTACCATTATGCAGCTTATTCCAGCTTAGGAGCGTCAACGCCCGGTCTCCATCGAGAACGACAGGGAAGAATACCTTTGACGACGGGATTTTCTCCCTGTCAACGCCATTCAGCTTGGCCCCCGACTCGCCGACTCGCAAATGAGCCGCCGTCATGGTACTTGAGATCGCTCACTTGGGTCCACGCTGCCGCTTGTTTTCTGGAGCCTCCTTGTTCCCGGGGATCTCGTTGCTTTCGGTCAAACGCTGTCGTTTGGATGCAAGCAGCACCTCATCTTTGTTGGCATAAGCACTCTTAGACGCCTGTATTTGCGGCATCTGAGCAAAGTGTTGTCGCTTTGTATTGTGCTTTAACCTTCACACTTTTCGTCGAGCGCGGGGAGCTGGTACCTTGCCCTGGGGAGCGCAGAAGGTCCGTTTTGCTGGTTGACGCCACACTCTTCAGTCAGAGGTGTGACCACAGGCGACACGCAGAGAGGATTACTCTTCCCCGTGCCCGCCGGTGGTAGTAGTCACGTCTTCCACCGAAGTTTGGCCTGACATCACATTTGCCAATTTTATTTCTCTATTAATTTTCAACTTTTACTAGTCAGAAACGGTACTTCTAGCAAGCAGAACTCGCTTTATTACTTGTCAACCTATTCCTTTTCTAGAAAACTCGGTTCTCTGCGGAACCATGAGGTGTACACCAGAGAACTGCAACGGGTATGAAATGTTGGATCAGACTCGAGCATTGACTCGAAGTCGTTATGATTTTTTTGCTTTGGTTGAGAGGTCGGAGCGGACCGTTCGAACTGTGCGCTCGGCTCGAACGCTCAGTTCGATCACCCCGCCCGTTTGTGTTCAATCACTTGATTTAATGCATACTCGTTTTGTTCAAACGATCAGATCAATCACGGTACACGAGACTCGAGCCAGTTTTGGGTATGCAAACGGGTTTGGTTTGGGTATGCGAAAGATTGTCGGCTTTTGGGTATGCAATCAGGTATGGGTATGGGTACGAGCACGGGTATCTAAATAGGTATGGGTATGAGCTCGAGTGCCTGTGTTTAAAAAATGTGTGACAGAGCACGCGCGGTGTTAACTTTTACACTAAAATGTGTATAAAAAAGAAATGTATGTATGGTAACAGGTGTAAGAAAATATAAAATTTTACTTTTTGCTTGTATAAGTATAACTTTTAGAATTGGGTAAATAATATTTACAAATATAATTTCGTCAATAAACGTAAATAAACCTTAAAATGTAAGTGGGTTTAAGTATGTTTAGCTGCTAGGAATAAGTAAATAATAATTAGTTTCTTTCGTTTAATTTACTAAAAAAATGCAGTCAATAAAAAGTTTGAAGCATTAGTTCCTTTTTAAAATGCAAAAACAAAATTTAATTTAAATAATATTTTCAAAATAAAATAATTTATATATTTTCAATTATTAATTCTTTATACAATTTGTTTTGCCATTCAATAATAATTATAATTCAAACTAACTAATAAAAGTACAAAACGAACATATGAGTATGTATACGCTTGCATACCTGCATAACCAAACGCAGTCACCCATACCCATTTAGATACCCAAAACCGACAGATGTTTGCATACCCATTGACAGAAGCTTCAGCAAAAAATATGGACCAACAGACTTCATGATAGCAAGCTTCTGCCCAAATTTGAAAGTAGAAAAGACTTCATAAAGTAAAACTCGTCCCACACGAGAGGGTGGTTGGTTGGGTGTGGGACGGGAGGAACTCGAGTTGTAGCCACAGCCAAGAGGTGAGTTCTGGGCCCTTACGATTTACACAAGTGAATCTAAGGTGGCAAAGAGCTGCAAGTAAGCTATCGAGTTAGAATTTTTATTGTGGTGCAACTTTTTGATTTTTTTGAAAAATGGAAAAGCTGAATTTCGTGTTTTAATTAAGCACTGTTTTTTGATGGGGAAAAATACCGTGGAAGCCATTTGGCTCGCATTTGCGATTGGTATTCCAACTTTAAACGCGGTCGTACGAGCACCGAAGACTCGAAACGTTCGGGAAGACCAAAAGATGTGATTATCCCATCAGACAAGTCCGTCAAATCGTGTTGACTGATCGAAGAGTCAAAGTGCGTGAAGTTGCTGAGACTGTGGGCATATCAACCGCCGACCCAGGTTTCAATTTTGCATGACCATTTGCATATAAAAAACCTCAATGTAAAATGGGTGAACAAAAGGAACATGTATAACCGCAATCCAAGCGAATTTTTTCGTCGATATATCACCATGGATTAGACTTGGATCCAACATTACATTCCGAAGTCCAATCGGTCATCAGCTGAGTGGCGAGAGGCCGGTTCAAAGCGTGTGAAGGCAAGTCGATGGGCTGGTAAGGTTTTTGCCAGTATTTTGTCAGTCTTGGGACTTTTTTAACGATCTAGTATCAGATAATAATTCAAAAAAACAAAAACAAAAAAAAAATTAAACAAACTTTCGATATTAACTTTTGCCAATGAGAAGTCGATAATTTGATGGAAAAATGGTCAGATTTGATTATTTTTTCGACGTTTTGACAGTTTTTTTTAGAAAAGGAATAGGTTCTACAAGTAATAATACGTGTTCTGCTTGCTAGAAGTACCGTTAATGACTAGTAAAAGTGGAAAATAAATAGAGAAATAAAATTGGCATAATTGCAACTTTTTCGAAAATTTAGACGTCGACGCACTGGTTCCGGAATTTGCACACATATTTTGGCCATAGGAGCACAGCTTTTAAGCCCTATTAGCGTCTAAAATTCGAAAAAAAAAAAAAAAGATTATAACGAACCGCCCCAGTGTTCAGCTCAGAAAGTGAAAAGAAATAAAATCACTACCCACATTAGTTTTGTAATAATTCAGGCACGATATTGTCGTATTGAATCTGGTTCAATTTAAATTCAATGAGTTAAAACAACCTTCGCCTGGGCAAAAAGTTTTCAAAATTATGATGCATTCCTCAATAAAGCTCTCTGTGAACTTGTGGAAGCCGAAAAAATATATACGCAATTTCTTGTCGGCAGCTTTTTATTATTTCACAAAACCAGAATAATGTTACACTTGCGGATTATTAAAGTTTTAAAGTATGTAAAGCTTGATGTAAATCTGTACGTTTGAGAGAATTGGTTACATCGATCTTTATTTGATAATTTTTATTAAACACTTTTGACCGGCAATTGATTTTATATTGATTTAAATTTTAAGATTAAATTGTTATATATGCGTTGTATAAATTGTAATTGTATAGAGGATTTTTCAAATTATGAATGAATCTCCGACAGGAAAAGTTATAGCAAATCAAAAAATAACATGATTGGGACGAAAAGTTAGTGGACCATTTCATTGCAATTATTTTTAGTGAATAATAGAGTCCGGATTAAGGCGAGACCATCAAAAGTTTGAGGATTACCAGAGAGCGAAAATGGTGATGGATTGGCAAAATCTCCAATCTTTTTTCTATCACCGGATTAAATCGGGACGTAAATTTTTCTTTGCTAAGCTCTGGAGGTTGTTAAATGTAAATTGATAAACTTGCATCAAGAGCAACTATCTTTATTTTTTTTTTGTTTTTTTTTTTTTTTTAATTTTTTTGTTTGTTATTGTTTGCCGTATGTCCATATTACGTTAGCTGAGAGTCGTTGCCGTTGTTGCCATTCGAGTTGAAAGTGAACGATTTTTTTTTTCATTTTTGGTATTTTGTTTTTTTTTTTCTAACACAACAACACTAGCAAATTCCACGCAATGCTGCTGCCGCATAAGACGGACCCTTGCTGGGTTGGTTGTTCAGTTGTACGGTTGTTAAATGTTGTTGTTGTTTGTTGTTCTCTGCTTGTTGATATATTTTGAAATTGTAAATATGTTGATGGTGACACCACAAGTACAACAACAATAGTAGTAGCTGCTGCTGCTACATACAACAACAACAAAATAGCAAATGAACAACCCATTTTATTGGTGCAGCGATTGCTGGTTGGTTGATTTGGTTGCCGTTGTCCGCGGGCCGCGTCTGAGAGAAACTTCGTTAACTTGGAACTCCATGTCGTTTTTTTGTGGTTGTACAGAGAACACACGCTTGCATCCTTGCATAATTTGCATCTGCAGTTGCCTTGCATTTGCCACCTAGCGCCCGCTTCCGGTCCCTCATTTTTTGTTGGCCTTAAACTTGGCATAGAAGCTCTGAATTTGGGCATAGCGTACAGGAATGGAGTCAAGGATGCCGGTATAACTAAAATTCTGCTGCTGACGGTTCTTCTCATGCAGATTATCGCCCGATAGATAAGTGACCACATTTTTTTGCAGCTCACTCACATGCGGATCGGCGTGATTGGCAACCAAATGATTGCAAAATTGTGCAATTTGCAGAAATACCGATGCGTCCCGATCTGCAAGAAATTTGAAAACATTGATCAATCAAGTTAGTCCCGAATCTTTTCCGGCGCTTACCCATTTTGCGTGATATTTTGAGCAGCGACAGCGGCTGACTCTCATTGTCCCGCTGAGCGCGTAGATGGCGATTGCCGTGCTTGAACTCCTGCTCCAGCCAGCGTATAACATGGCGCACGTTCTCGCTGCGCTTCTTAAGCTCGTCCAGCTCATTGAGAACTAGAAGGGTATACATGTTAGTGACTCTCAAAGCACATAAAAGGGTTTTTATACTCACCAGCATTAGGTATGAGAACAATGCACTTTTTGGTCCTCACCAACGACTTGACAATGCCGTTGTATTCGGTCAAAGCCTTGGCATCCACCACTACAAAGGGCGACATAACCACATGGGCGGGACTATCGCGCAACTCCTCCTCGAGGGTCTCCACTTCGTTCTGCAGCCAGAGTTTGCCCATAATTTCACATTTCTTGGACATGGCCTCGGAGCGCTCCTCATCGGCGCCGCTGCTCGACTGTAGATTCAGTTTCTCGATGACGCTGTTGGTGGTGGTCGACGCGGAAGCTGAGGTACCACCGGCCACTGAGGTACCTGTGGCGCTGGCAATCACAGCAGCCGCCTTCTCAGCATTGCGATTGCGCAGATATCCCTTGCGGGGAAGCTTACGGCACTCCTCGACGGTGTCCTTCTCCTCGTTACTGGTGTAGCTCTTGCGGACTATGCCGTTCTTGCGATCCGAGTAGCGACGCGTGCGTCCCTCATTGCGTTTGCGTGTTGTCTTTGGCGCAGTGCGACGCTCGCGACGTCGGGAGCCGCCTCCCTTCTTTTCCTCGCGTTTCTTCTTCTGGTTTTCGGTGAAGCGACGAGTCTTCACACAGAAACGATAGTTGAACTTCTTCTGCTTACAGATAAAGAATCCGAAATCGACCATCTTGAAGATGCGCAAAATGGACTCTTCCTGGGGCGTTACACGCTCCCGTATAATCGTCTCCCAGTCTAGCGTAATTTGAGTGCTCTGGAAGATGTCAAAGTTCTTGAAGGCAAAGTCTTCGCTCAGTGGCACATTCGCGCGAACATCAAAGAGCTCCACCAAGGCTTCACGCACATTACTGGTGGTCAGTAGATCACGTTCAAAATAAACCTTTCGTGTGAATACATCAATGTTGCAGTAGTTCAGCAGCTTCATAATCTTGTGAACAAATTCCGGATTGGAGTGATAGCAGCCAATTAATATTTCCGGATTGATGCGCAGCCAGTCAAAAAGCATCTTTAGAGCACGTATGGTGGCCTCATTGTGCAGACAATCAATAATTATGTTTGGGTTAATCTTGGTATACTTGTTGCGATACACAAGTTTCTTTGGCGGCTCCGAGATGGTAACGGGTGCCACTGGGACTCCTCCAATCGAGGCTTCCGGCACAGCTGCCCGAGTTGACAAAGTGGCCAAAGGATCCTCGGTGCTCTTAAAGTTCATTTGCAGCACCTCAAAGCTACGCAAGAGCTCCTCGGAATCAATCTCCTGTGAATTGGGGCGACGTTCCAGCTCATCTGGATAGACGAGTCTTTCCTCCTCAATAACCACATCTTCACTGTCCGAATAGACATTGGAGCCTGCCTGCTGACGTCCTGTTCGTTCCTTCTTCGTGTAATCTCCTGCTGATGAACATTTTTGATACGTAAACAAGTTAGAAACACTTTAAACAAGTAAGAACGCTTCAGTCGAGTCCCCGACTACAAGATACTCGTTACTCAATTTAAATATATATTCATGGTTTTTATGTTATTTATGTATATATTCAAATGCTTGCGTTACCTAAAAAAAGTTTCTTCGTCTTGAAAACTGTGATGTGGAAAGATTCCGAGGGAATAAAAGTGAAGGTGTCAGATGTGCTTAGTTAATTATGTGGCGGAAATCAGTTGGAAATCAGACAAGTTCATTATGCTTTGTACGCTAATCAAGAATATCTATATCTATGGGTCTGCCATGTCAACTTCTTTACTCTACATTGTACTCTATTTACAATTGATAGGTACAAAAAACTTCATGTGGTTTACTTACTATTTGGCGCCTCATCGGGCTCGGCCGCATCAATGTCACTAAAATCGGTATCGAAATTGGAGCTAAGATCTGTGTAGTCTTCTTCATCGCTATAGAAGTCAGTATCCATGTCACTTTCGCTGTCATAACAGGAGCTGTCGTCGGATTGGGCAATCTTGCGACGACGACGTCGGAGACGCATGCCACGGCGCTTGCTCTTGCAGGACAGCGGTGTCTTGAGGTCGCTCTCTTTGGCCTCGTCGCTGGAGCGTGTGGAAATGGGTTCGGCACCGCCCAGTTTGTCATTGTCGGTTGCATCCTGTGTCTTGACGCCTCCATCGTCCGCCGAGTGTTGGCTATCTCGCGAATCTGAGCTGCAATCCTTCAGTGAATGCGATCTTGCCATCATTTTCTTATCCTTACGCTCACATTCACCTACAGCGGCCAGCCAGTTCTTATACTCGTTGCGTGACTTGCGCACTGTTGTGTCAAACTCTTGGAAACGTTGCTCATACTCCGTCTGGAAGTGTTCGTTGTCTGCGGCACGTGCCAGAATCATTTGCTCAATGTTGACAATGCAGGCATCCATTAGATCGGAGCAGGCGGCAACCAGGAAGGCGTGAAGTGAATACACCTTGGGTGAGTTGATCATCTTGAGCTTTGACAAGCAAAAGAACAATATGGAGATGATCTTAAAGATGCTTGACTCAGGCACCCGGAGCATCTGGGCACAAAGGATCTTGCGCAAGTCGATGAGTACACAATGACATAAGGAGTTAAAATCGGGAACTTCCTTGTCAAAGAAGAATATGTCTACAATCAAATAGAAACGTGCGTAGAAATCCTCAATATTAAAATCCAGTTTGCCGGGATCCATTTGCTCCAGATATTCCGTGTGCTTGGCAAACAGTTTGTTCAAATTGTTTTCGCTCAGTTCGAACGGAATGATGCACACCAGAGAGTAAAGATAGTGATACGTGGAATCTAGATCATAGTTCTGTCCATAGTAGAGAGTTCCCAGCTGATTTTGTGCCATGCCAATGGCCGGATTCAACTTGAATGCCTCCAAATAATACTTGGCGACCTGCTCCTTGCTGATGCTCAAACTCAGCTGGCTGTCAATGCGAAAGTCCAGAAAATACCGGTGCAAGTCCCCTAAGCTAAGCAGCGATGAATGAATGGTATCCAATGCAAAGGACACTGCCTCCAGGCTCTTATCAACAGCGGCCTGCGACGGCTCTAGCTCCTTGCCCACATTTGAATCGCCAATGAAATCGCTTATGTATCCCTCGCTGATAATTGAGAAATCAATAAGATATTTCAAATCCAAATCGTAAATCTCCTCCATTTTGGCTGATAGTCTCTTGTAGTTGAAGATTCCTGCACAAAGGAAGCGCTCCAGCTTCTGCATATGCTCGGGATCTGTGCCATGCTTATGTGAGTGCTTCTTTACAAAGGCGATAAACTCGTAGTAACCGCGACGCCACATCACCTCGCGGACCTTCTTTCCCACCGATTGATAGTCCTAGAATGATGTAAATTTAATTCGATATAAATTATATAAAGTATAATTCGCATAATTTCATACTTAATTTTACATTCAAGATAATAACCTAACATTGACGCAAATTAACAAATACAATAGCATCATATTTGTATTTAATTTCTTACAATTTCACATTTTATTTAACTTTCGTTTTCTGCTTAAAAATAAGTTAAATTCAGAATTGTTCTTTACAATTTTTTTTATATATAATTTTACTTTTAAATCAAAGTTAATTTAGGAAGATTATTCGTTACTGCTAGGAAGGGGTGTCGAAAATAAATCTGCCGATGGAAGTAATTTTGAAACTTCAAATTTTTTGTGTAATAAGGGTATTTTCAATAGAAGCTTATATTTGTTACTTTTTCAATCAGTTTTATATTTCATTTAATTTAATTAAATAGACATATGCTCTATACTTTATGGGTATATCCTATAACTATCAAATGCACTGTAAAAACATTTTTAAAATTGGTTTTTGTACAGATAACTCTATCTATGTCCAAGTCGTAAAAAAGTTATATTTTTTTTTGTTAATTTTGCCTTCTAATTTTAATTTAAACAAAAACTTATTTATTATGACTTATGTTGCTTAAATTGGGCAAATCCCCAGATAAACCAACCAAATTAGTTGGTTATACAGTCGGCTGGGTTGGGAACAAGTGTTCCACTTAATAAAAATAATTTGAATTATTTTATGACATTATAATGTATTGCCAATTCTAGGAATAAGTCATGTTGTGACTGGTGCCATAGTCATAAGTTTCTTACAACTTTTAGCACTAAAATAAATAAATCTCAATCTAATTTCCATGTAAATTTTCAAAATCTTTTGCTTTATGTTTAGAGTTTATGCCAAAATTTTTAAATTTTCCAAACTCTTACTGTCTGAGATAAGCACGATTATTCTACAAATCGGAAAACAGCTGTACATACACATCATAAAAGCTAATGTTAATTTCATGATGAAGGAATAGCGTGTGAGTCATCTTAACAAGATCTTTCTCTTTAAGAGCATGCTAAGTAGATTCTAATATACCATCATTGTCTCTTTAAATTGAAGGTTATAGAATTGGTTTGCTTCAATTATTCCAGGGATATCTCATCATATGTACAATGTGTATATAGTATAATTACCTTGAATATAATTTGCTTGCACAGCTGCACAAGATTAGCGCGTTTTTCCTCGATTTCATGCTGGAACAGTTGTCCAATATTTTGAACATTCCGCTTGGCATCGTCCAGCTGTTTGGAGACGGTATACAAAGCGCTGTGAATAGTTTCGGGTAAAGTTTAGTAACAATCAATTATGGAATTGGGAGACATATATACCGATACAGATCCTTAACCTCCAGGCTGAGGGCAGAGTTGCCATTGCTCGAGTGCGAGCCATTGTGGTGGTTGCCGCTGCCGCAGAGCGACGATTCTAGATTGCGGCAGCGACTTTTCCCGCCACCGCCACCGCTGCCACCGCCAGCGTCGGCAGCGCATTCGCTGGACGCGTTTGAACCGCCGGAACTAAGTGTCGACTCCATGATCAAAGTGTGACACTACAAACAAAAAATAATTATTGCAAATTGACTCAACTACAAGTACAAGCGACAAGCGTTAAACTTTCCAGCTTATTATTGCTTGGACATTTTCAATTGCTGACGAATTTTATTTGCACAAAAATTTGCAGGTTTTTTTGTTTTTGTTGCTGCAATGCTGTCAACGAGCGTTTATAGACACATTCATACACACACACATTCACATGTTTGCATATTTTGTATAAATACACACATGCATACATATATATGTATTGCGTATTGAATAATCAATTAAACTGGCTGCTGCCTCTGCTCTGCTGCTCTGGCATTTTCTATGCAGTCTTATTTTTACAATGCTTGCGAAATATATTTCTGCAATTTCACGCACTTCTTTGTTTCATTGTAGTTCTTGCACGCGCAGCTGTTGATTAGACGTAGATAATTCTATTAAATGAGTGATTTGCATTACCTCTATCAGTTTTTTTTTTTTTTATTGTTTTAAGTCTTCAGAATTCACGTTTTGCGTCGCTTTTCCCTTCTTTGTTAACAACAAAGTGGCAATGCACGTTCAGACAACCAATCTCATGCGTTTCGATTCCGTTCATGAACTAGTTCACGGCTGGCATGTGCGAGATAGCTTGATTCATTGCATGACTAGGACATTTTACACCATACCATACCTGATGTCCATATGTCTATTGTAAAATTGTCAATTAAATATGAACACATACCAATGTTAAAGGGTCTTAAGTTAAATTACCAGTAAGTAATCGCTCGTCATGCGAATTGAACGTGTAGACGTGATGTACGTGAGCAAATAATCTCAGTGTTGAGCAACGCGCTTCGCTCGATAAATTGAACGCAGTTCTGGTATATATCGATTGCTGGCAACTGATTGGCGGTCACTTTTCAAAATTGTAAATTTTCAAATTATGACGTTTTGGGCTAAAACTGAATAAAGTTGAATTGTTTCCAATGTGTAGCTGTGTTGAGAATGTTTTATTTCTAATATGATGAGCACAAAATATTTAAAATGTTCTGGAAAATGACAAAAATTAAGTATTTCGCCGACTACAAGTTGAATTCGCTGTTTATAAATATGTTAGAGTATGTAAGTGTTTTTGTTATAATCATATGGAATTATCACCTTTCTAAAAATTGTGACCAATAAATTCGCTATTGAAGTATGTCAGGCATAGTAATGAGCATAAGCCCAGCTTAGGTACGTCTCAGGTCCCTCCCAGGTTCGTCCCATGTCCGTCCCACCTCCGTGCCAGGTCTGTCTCAGGTAGGCGGCAGCTGCTCTTGTCTGAGTAATTCCTACATTGTGGGATTGAGTGTGCGCATCGACAATAAATATTGATCAGGTTTATATTTTGTCTGTCAGCGCTCTTAGCGATTGCGTTCAACCCTCCGCGGATCACGTCGCGATCGCTTCGTGTTTGATAATCTATATCGTCTGGCCGAGCGCCAGTCGAACCTCTATAAAACTTACGCATTGACATTTCAACAGTTTCAGTTTCAATTCTCGCGCGGTTCGTTGAAGATCGTTTCGGATCTATCGCTTATACATATAATAGGTACGTCAATTATTTTTGTTTATATATATTCGTTATAAGAACTTGAAATGAGTCGTTGCACTCGAAATAAGCTCGATTCTATAATTAATGAATTAATTTGAAATCGTAATTGCGAGCGGTGCTTTATTAATTTATGTTGTTGTACAATGTGAATTGCTGGCTTTTTACTAATAATATAAAAGAGTTGCCTTGACAATAGTTTTCTAAATTAAATTAATAAAATTCTAATAGTATAGAAGTGTAAATATAGATCCATATATACACGTAAAAGTAGATTTTACTTATATACACATATTTCAATCCACGTTAAATTCACTTTCAAGATTAATCCGTCTCAAATCTTATCGTTCAGTCCCATGACAGTAGCAATAGTACACGATGTGCTCGGCCGTTAATCTCCCTTATCGGCATTTATTTATGATTTCTGATGTGTGTTTCAATCGGGATTACCCGAGTTGTCGGTAGTCAAGTATTGAACTAACATTACAGTTTACTTAACTTCTTTGAAGAAATCTGCCTTGTTCACATACCCAACAATTAATAATTATTTGTCGATTCATCGGGCAGACTATAACTTATAGAACTTTTTATATGATGCACCGAAAAATAGTTTGTGTATATATATATATGTTCATTAGGGTGCATCCAATAAAAAAAATAAAAAAGAGTTTTGATACCAAACTTCAGAATCGGACTAAAAACACTAAAACTTTTAACCCGAATAGCTCTAGCGTCAACATATGATAACAAACGATGGGCATTTGTTAAAATTTTATGTTAAGACAACATATTAACATTAGATTAACTTTTATATGATATTCTAAGAGTAAATTGTTGTCTCTAACTGATAAAAAGTTGATTGAAGCAATCTATTGAAGTTAGCTGATCGGAAAATGCGCTTTAAGGGGCGCCGATATTTTAAAAAGAGTTTGAACTTAGAAAAAATTTGAGGGGTTGAGCCTAAAATTAAATTAATCAGACAACGAAAAGTGAGAAAACAATTTTAATATGTGGCTGCAGATGATAGCAAAAACATTCCAAAAACTGCTACATTTCGAGTTCTATTTTTAGAATCAATCGACCCCATAATTTAGCAACTAAAATTTAAATTTGGGGCACTTTTTATTGTTTCCGATGATTTGAATTAATAAACAGGACTTTAACACTAAATCTAAATTGGACAGTGAATTTGAAAAGCACACAATGAACTTGACAACGATTTTTTAACGATTCACATCAGCATTAGCACATCGTTTTTTAGCAAACTTCAAATAAATTTGAACCACTTACGATCATCAATTGGACAAGATAACTTAGCAGTCTCCGTTTGCAATCAATCGAATATCTCCAAATATGGTTAAAGTAATTTATGATTTTGCTTTCATAAAAGCTAACAATTAATACCTCAATTTGAGGGACCTTAAATCAATTTTACAGTTTTACAATTTTAGAAATAACAAACCATTATAAAATTAAAGTTTAAAATTCTTCATTTTATCATGTATTTTTAAAGTATGTATTCAGGATGTTATTGTTAAATTCAGACAATATGCGGAAAAAATGGCAACGACTCAGCATTTTAAAAGAAGAAGTCTAAAATATTTGATTTAACTAAAAAAAACATGGGCTGACGTGGGAATGGCCAAACTTAAAAATTAACTTCCGATAGGTCAACATCATAAGAGTATTGTCACCCAATTTGGTTCCTCTAACTCGAATAGTCTCGGAGATAAAAGTGTTCAAACTGGTATACCATAATCTCTCACGAATCTAATAGTACCCATTTTTATGTAACGAGCTAATTATCATGTTATAAGTTTTTATTGTAGTAACATTTAATTAATTTTAGTAAACATTTTTGACACTGAAGTTGTCAATTTTATATGTTATTAAAGGAATTATCTTTTTTTGTTTATTTGCTTAAAAAATGTGTTGCTAAAAAGAAATTGTAGGGGGGTGGAGGGGGCGCCGAAAAAATCTTTGCCCCGGGAGCAACTTATCGTCGCAACGGCGCTGACTGAGCTATATGCAATGCACACATCATTAGAAAGGTAAAAGAATAAAAAACACTTTTTCTCGGTAAATTTGCATTTTTTTTTCTTGTTACCAAATGGAAACGCTGGTACCGACAGGGTACAGGTTTTTCCCATACATTTTATTTGCATTTCGGTATCGTTTTGTTCATAAAATATGATTATTCCTATGGCAGCTATATGATAAAGTAAACCGATTTGAACCAAATTTGGTCAGGATGTACACAACCAATTTATATGCATAGTCTGTAAGTTTGGTTGAGATATCTCAGAAAAAAAAAGTTGTTCATAGTAAAGGTGATATTGACCCCGATTGTTCCCATGACAGCTATATGATATAGTGCACTGATTTGAACCAAATCTGGTCAGATATACCAAGGAGGAGCCCCCTGTTGGATAAAGCTTTGTTCATTAGACTTTTTCTAAAATATTTGTATTTTGTAGTATTAAATTCACCAATAACCTATTGGAATACCCAATCATAAGAATAAGTATTCGAATTTGAAAGAGTGTTAAAATTAGACTAGGTATTAGTATTAGTTTGATTATAATAAGTATTCTAATTGGTATAAGTAATAATATTAGTATAAGCTAGAGAAAGTTGTTAGAGTGTAGAAAATACAGTTAGGTTGACAAGTGTAGAGCTGAACAGTAGAACGTTTTAACACCTCTTCTGTGGAATCGTTCGTTGTTTTGTTAGCTTTTTTTAGTGATGTAAAAATACATCGAAATATCGACAACTCGATTTTCGCGGTTGCGATTGTTAAGTACTTCAACTCGATCATTTTGTTTACGATCTATCGAGTTGATTTTTATCGATTTCCATGAAAACATCGACAACTCACAAGAGTTTGTTTATCGTAATTTATTTGCAGAACTAAATGATCTACAATCGTAACTTTTTTTGAAATTAAGCCCTTATCGAGAAGTTACGTGAATTTAAGCGCGCGGTAAAGGTCTGTTATCGGGGGCCTTATTAGGCGATTTATTAGGAATTAAGCCACCAAAATTAATTTTAAGACTAAACTAGTTTATTAAATAAACTTTATTTTTTTAAAAATCGTTGAAGTTTCTGACATTGCAAATTGTTTTTTTTTGGTCACAACTCGATATAAAACTCGATATATCGTTATTTTTTTTCCCGATATGTCGATAACTTGATGATTTTTTGGGGCGATTTTCTATTTTGGCGGAAGGGGGCGTGTCAAAAATTTAAAACAAACTTGACCTGCTTCAACGCATTTAGAGTTTGTGGGTAAATGATTGGTATATCTATCTCTTATAGTTTCTAAGATTTAGGCGCTCACACGGACGGACAGACGGACAGACGGACATGGCTATATCGACTCGGCTGTTGATGCTGATCAAGAGGTCGGAGATGCCTCCTTCTCCCTGTTACATACATTCCAAAGAACACAATATACCCTTTTATTTATTTTTTAAGTAACGGGTATAATTATGTCAACTTCTCTACAGAAATTTCTACCGTTCATTTCAGCAGAAAAGAAAACTGCAGAGTCTGTGAAGGAAACAGAATTTCTCTACTGTAGTGTAAGCAAAGCTCTGAGTTGTGTATTATTATGAATCGTTAAAAATTGTTTTTGCCTTTCAAATTGTAACGCCCCAAAAAGGGCGGAAAGATTTACCAGCAATAAGAATTAATGTTTTTTTTTACACTTTTTCTTATATAACTGAATGATTCTTATCGGCACAAGTTTTGAACTATAATTGCTTGAAGTAGTACTTGCTTATCAGCTTGTAGAACTGTAATTACTTGGAAATAAGCAACTTAGTGGGTACTAAAACTGATTGTGCAATTGGTAAACTTGCAGGTTCGTGTATGGATCTACATTAAAATATAATATTACACTCTTGTCCAGGAGTCTCGACTACGAGATACCAATTTACCAATTTGAAAATAATAATAATTTTAAATTATAATGTTGGAGTTATTTGATTGAAAATTACCAGATCTACATACATATGTATTGCATTTAGTATAGTCTCTATAAAACTGACCTCAGAGCCATCTTAATTAAATTTCATTATTATTTTTTTGTTCCTGCTTTATAAATAGAATTTGAAATTAACGTCACCAATGTATAATTTTTCAGTAAAAAATAAATTAATGGCCTTTAACAAATGCAAAATGTTTACTTTCAGTTGACAATTTTTGTAACATGAAGCTTTTATTGTTAGCCCTTGTGGCTACTTTGGCGGTAAGTTTGAGCTACATTCATAAAATGTTCTAATCTCTTACTATAATGATGTATTGGCATTACAGCTCTCGCAAGCCTTGGTCAAGGAAGAGATTGAGGCTAAGGAATATTTAACAAATTTGAATAAAGAGTTAGCTAAGCGTACCAATGTTGAAACGGAGGCTTCTTGGGCTTATGCTTCCAATATCAACGATGAGAATGAAAAGAAGAAGAACGAAGTTTCCGCCGAGTTGGCCAAGTTCATGAAAGAAGTCTCCGCCGATATAAAGAAGTTCAATTGGCGCAGTTATCAATCGGAAGACGTTAAACGACAGTTCAAGGCGCTCTCCAAGCTAGGCTATGCCGCCTTGTCCGAGTCCGACTACGCCGACTTTCTAGAGACTCTTTCGGCCATGGAATCCAACTTTGCCAAGGTCAAGGTGTGCGACTACAAAAACAGCAACAAATGTGATTTAGCACTCGAACCCGAAATCGAGGAAGTTATCACCACCAGTCGCGATCCGGAAGAACTCAAGCACTACTGGGTCCAGTTCTACGACAAGGCGGGTACTGCGGTCCGTCCCCAGTTCGAGCGATACGTAGAGCTAAATACAAAGGCAGCCAAACTGAATAGTAAGTCTATTTGAATTCATATGTAATTAATCAATCACATATATATCCCTTTCCTGTCCTTAATTAATACTTGCGCATTATTTATTTTTTACCACTCTGTCTTTGAGTTATCTAATCTATATTCTTATGTTACCCTATCTTTCTCGTATCCTTATACAATCAAAACTCTTCCCATTCTCTATTCTTAAATCTATCTTTGGTCTATCTAAGCAATGCTCTTACGTTACTGTATAATTCTTCTAACCTTCTTCTATTCGGCGGCTCGAACCATAGAGAAAGACATCGGTTCGGTTCGCGAATTGGTTTATATACCCTCTGAACCGAAGGTTTGGATTCGAAGCTTGGTTCAATTTCATTCAAAAACATTTGTTTTGTTATACATTTTTCTCTACATTTTGAACTAATTAAATTAAAAAAAAATATAGATAAAATATTGATGATAATTTAAATTTATTTGAAGATTTAAATATGACTTATTCTAATCCGAAGTCCCAAAGATTTGCGTAATATTAGAGAACCATAAAATTTATGTAATTGTTTTTTTTCGAACCGAACCTTTTATTTTAGAAAGCAGTTCGGCTTCGCAAGTAAGTAATTTTAAGGGTTCGGTTCATGACCTGGATCAGGCTGCTTAAGAGCCCGAACCGAACCGGTTCTACGAGGTTCGGCTCAGAGCCAGCCTTGAACTTGCCTCTCTTCTTCCCTTACTCTATTCTAAAGTCTGTCTTTGATCTATAAAAATTACTTTATTTTTACGTGACTATCCTCGCTCTATTGTTAATCTGACATCCCTATATTTTTCCCATTTTCTATTCTGAATTCTGTTGTGTATCTAAAATAACTCTATATTTCTTCTATCCTCTCCGTTGCTGACAGACTTCACTTCGGGCGCTGAGGTCTGGCTGGATGAGTACGAGGATTCAACTTTCGAGAAGCAACTGGAGGATATTTTCGACGAGATTCGTCCGCTGTATGAGCAAGTCCATGGTTATGTGCGCTATCGTTTGAGGAAGCATTATGGGGATGAGGTCGTATCCGAGAAAGGTCCGTTGCCCATGCATCTGCTTGGTAACATGTGGGCACAACAATGGTCTGAAATTGCGGCTTTAGTGTCACCTTTCCCGGACAAGCCACTGGTTGATGTCTCTCACGAGATGGTCAAGCAGGGCTATACTCCTCTAAAGATGTTCCAAATGGGCGATGACTTCTTCACCTCCATGAACCTTACAAAATTGCCACAGTAAGTTTAGAAACTATGTTCCTTGGTTTGAATCCAATTCAAAGGGTTTACCAATTTCAGAAACTTCTGGGACAAGTCGATAATTGAGAAGCCCACAGATGGTCGCGATTTGATCTGTCATGCCAGCGCCTGGGACTTTTACCTTACGGATGATGTGCGCATTAAGCAGTGCACTCAGGTTACTCAGAGCCAGCTCTTTACGGTGCACCATGAACTGGGCCACATCCAATACTTCCTGCAGTATCAGCATCAGCCATTTGTGTATCGCACTGGTGCTAATCCTGGCTTCCATGAGGCCGTTGGTGATGTCCTATCGCTGTCTGTGTCGACGCCCAAGCATCTTGAAAGGATCGGTCTGCTGAAGAACTTTGTGCTCGATGAGGAGGCGCGTATTAATCAACTCTTCTTGACTGCTCTGGACAAGATCGTATTCTTGCCTTTCGCATTCACCATGGACAAGTACCGTTGGTCTCTGTTCCGCGGGGAAGTAGACAAATCTAAGTGGAACTGCGCCTTCTGGAAACTGCGCGAGGAGTACTCCGGTATTGAACCTCCAGTTGTGCGCACCGAGAAGGACTTCGATGCACCTGCCAAGTATCACGTCTCTGCAGATGTGGAATACCTGAGGTAGGTAAACCCTTAAGAGATCTTGTGAGCTGTCATTAAAAAATTTCGGTTTCAACCCTCCCACAGATATCTGGTCTCTTTCATCATACAATTCCAATTTTACAAGTCCGCCTGCATTAAGGCTGGTCAATACGATGCCAAGAATCCTGACTTGCCCTTGGATAACTGTGATATCTATGGCAGCGCAGCCGCCGGTGCAGCTTTTCAGTAAGTATCACACACTTGCATTATTGTGGATGGGTTCTAGAAATAAATTAACTTGATCTTAAAAGAAAAATGCTCTCCATGGGCGCCTCTAAGCCCTGGCCCGATGCACTAGAGGCCTTCAACGGGGAGCGCATAATGACCGGAAAGGCAATCGCCGAGTTCTTTGAACCCCTTCGTGTCTGGCTTGAGGCTGAGAATGCCAAAAACAAGGTGCACATTGGCTGGACCACCTCCAACAGTAAGTCCTTGTAAGTTCATACTTGAAGATTTTCTAAATGTCTCTTATATTGCAGAATGCGTGTCTTCTTAATGGAAAAGACGCAACCAAGTTTAAAAGTTCTTTGCTTAATAAATTGTTGTGCAGTATTAACAGCCATTTAATATTCAAAAACAGCATTTTGTAATCTTTAATTTGTAATGTCTTTTCATTTGCAAACAACTATAGAAGTTCTTTGCTAAATAAAGACTTTTCTTATATATCGATTGTCTTATATATCTAAAATTTTTCGAGATAAAGACTAGTTGCTTTTGTTAAGTGGATCGCATTATAATCTGAAATTTGTTTATAATGTGTACAGAGTGTAGAATCCCCAACCAATTTTAAAGTTCTTTGCCAAAAAAGTCGTATCAATTGTTTGGATCATTAAAAACCATTTAAAAATCAAAGCTCGTTGCTTTTGCTAAGTGGAGCACATTATAATTACAAATTGTCAATGGAACAACCAATTTATATGTGGAATCGCTTGACCCTGGGTCTTTTGGCCAGTTGCTTCCAAGAGCTGCGCATGCTCGGAACGTTTTTGGTTAAGCCACAAGCTTGGTTACGTGTCGCGAATCTTAAAAACCGTCCAATAGAATAGATACTGTGAACAACTCTTTACGAGTGTGAAATGCTTCAAGCTCTAATACTATTAGTAAGTAAATTGTGAATAGAAGAGGCCACTATTCTCCATCATTAAAAAGGACAATAAAGGCTGATTATTTTGTAGATCCTTTTTATCATTTGGTTGATTGGGCTGCCTAGAATCCTACAGTAACTTAATTTTTAAAGACATAATTAATTGTGGACAAAAAAGTGTTTTATTCGGACTAGCCACTAAAACAAGTTCGAATTTATAGACATAGCAGTCATTAACTTTATCTTTGGGAAGTAGCATTTTAAAGCGAGAAATTTATATGGGCATTAGAAGACAGAACATCAAATATAAATCAATTAAAATCATAAATTTAAGTAACTTTACGCGTCCTACAAAGGCTATTTAATAAAAAACAATAAGTTTTTAAAATCAATAACCTGAACCAAACTCTGATGTTTTCAATTTATAATATTAACAGTTCTATATTAAAAAGTTTGAATAATGTACGATTATTACATTTGGAAATGTCAAAAGTGAACCGTAAGAACAGGAACCACTTTAATACCCTACATGTGTTTGTAAAGCTCTAGCAATTGGGAAGGAAGAAAATGAAATTGAAATTCATATACATGAAACTCATCTGAAGCTCGTAATAGTTAGTGATTTAGTCCAGATCATCGTCTGTTTCTCGAGCCACATATATCTTTAAAGTTATATCAATTTACAAACCATATATCTATTATTTAATGTATAGTTTGGGCTGGCATTTATGTCGGCTAGTTCAATGCCTGATCCCAGCTTGTCTGCGTTTCTGGAAGAGATGAATCAACAGATAGCCGCTGCCTATGATCAGGAGGGATTAGCCCTTCTTCAGAATGAGCTGAATGGACGCAACGATGTCATTGCACTGCATCAGGCTGATATTGCGAATGAGAAACTGCTGACGTATGTGAAGAGCCAGAACAGTCGAGTGGCCAAGTTCAAGAGGCTGCAGTTGGGTGATGCACTGCAGCGGCGTCAGCTGGAACGTATGCCACAGCTGGGATATGAGGCACTTGGTGGTGTGGAATAGAACCAGCTTTATACCCTGGCAGCCAACATGAGTAACAGCTACCACAGGGTGAAGATGTGCGCATTCAGACAGCCGCGTAACTGTACCCTGACGCTTATTCCAGATGTACAACGGTTGGTGCAGGGAAGTCACAATATCGAGGAGATTGAGTATTACTGGCTAGAGTGGCGACGAAGCACGGGTCTGGCCACACGTCAGCAGTTTGTAGCTTTCATGGATCTGTACAAGAAGACAGCTCAACTTAATGGGTTTGTCCATGCGGAGGACTACTGGTTTCGCAATCTGGAGCTCAGCTGTCACCAGGCTACGACGCTGTTGAATGAGCTGATGACGTCTCTGCGACCGCTGTTCCTTCAGTTTCATGCGCATGTGCGGAGCTCGCTTAGGAAGATGCATGGGGAGCGCCTAGTTCCACGAGGACGACCCTACCCGCAACACTTGGCGGAGGTGTTTTTAGGCAATGCCTTCAGACGCCCTCGTGCTAATTGGTTTGTGGATTTGCCATCACCCGAGATGGATCTAGCCAATATTACGGACGCACTGCATCGCCGTGGACTTAGCACAACTCAGAGAGTATTTTGGAATGTGGCAGAGTATTATCGGGGACTGGGACTGCCCCAATTGGAGAGGTAAGACATTAGATCAATCTCTTTTTTTCCGTCTTCTAAGTGGTGCTCTTCCACAGCTCTTTCTGGTCACATGCAAAGCCAGTCACCACAAGCAACGAGGATCAATGCTGGCACAAGGCCTGGAGATTCTATGCTATGTCAGGGACCAACTTTAGTTTCTGTCCGCTGAACGATGAGGAGCGATTCTTCGACATGTTTGAGGCACAATGCGATCTGCATTATTTCCGAGCTGCCACAGCGCAGCCAACTCTGTTGCGTGAGGAGCCTTTTCCAAATTTTAGCAATGCATTGGGTAAATGCTTTTCTTTGGCCGCCTCCTCGCCGCGATATCTGCGCAAGTTGGGGCTCCTGCAGGGTAAACAGTGGTGGGGTTTACCCTCTCGCCTTAATCGCTTGTATATGCAAGGCTTGAGGATTATCTTCTTACTGCCCGTTTTCTATGTCTTGGATCGCTACCGAGTGGAGGTGCTTAGTGGCCACATAGAAGCGGATGACAATGAAGCCTTCTGGAGGTTAACACAGATGTACACCGGAGCCACTGCACCACACAGACGCAACAACGAGCAGTTCGATGTGCCAGCCAAGCTCCTTATGGAGGTAGACGATCAGTACACGAGGTGAGTGAATCTATTGCTTGATCTATGATGCAACTCCGCAATAATGTCTGTTCTCTTCCTAGCCAACTGTTGAGTACAGTCTTGCAGTTTCAGCTCTACATACACTTCGGCAGCATGACGGGCCAGTATTTGGAGGGATCTGCAGATAGACCTTTAGATCTGTGCGATTTGTCAGATCATCAGGAAATTGGACCAGGACTACTTCACGCTATGTCCCTCGGATCATCGCTTCATTACAAAGAAGTCCTGCAGCAGCTTTTGGGCACTGGGGAACTGAGTATGAAAGGTCTCTTGACGTATTTTCAACCTCTTCAAGATTGGTTGACCCTGCAGAATCGTCAGCATGGAGTGGAAGTGGGATGGAACTAGCTTTTATTATCTTCTCCTGAAAGTATGCTTCAAAACTTTTCAAAAGCTTTGTAATCTGACTACATAAGCATGCATTTAATAATATATAAAATTATTCATATGAATTAAATAAATGTTAAAAAGATATTTATTGGGTCGCTTATGTTTTTCAATAAAATTGAAGATAAATCGCAGATAAACAACATCCATATCCATTAAGTACAACAGTCTAATACTGCTAATGCTATTTCCACGACCACTCACATTTGAAACGTTTCTTAAAGTACAATGGCCAGTTAGTGGTGCTATGTCTAAATGACAAAGGATTAAGGATACGCGATATTTCATCCCATAAATAGCAGCTTATAAAATTAGTCTATTTGGCCAAGAAGTGATGTATGCATGAACATAACTCCAAGCACAAATCAGTGATTGATAAAAGAGCACACATTAAAAGATAACAGCTTGTCTTTTATTAAGACCTAATCAACGTTAAAGGTTAAGAGTATTATAGAAATCAGTAGGTTTATGGAATAGAAACAGAGAAATTTAGCTCATCTGAGTAAAATTAAAACTGTTTTAGATTTAATTTGACTCCTATGATTAGTAATCGCACTCTATTTTTTGATTAAACAAAATTAAAACGATTAAATTGTGCAAAAGGCGAATCGATCTCTTTGTATAATACTCTTATTATAGAAGGTTTATGGAATAGAAACAGAGAAATTTAGCTCATCTGAGTAAAATTAAAACTGTTTTAAATTTGATTTGAGTCCTATGATTAGTAATCGCAATCTATTTTAATTAAACAAAATTAAAACGATTAAATTGTGCATAAGGCACATCGATCTCTTTGTATTAAAAATATACGAGATACAGCCGGAAAGAATCTAATACAAATTAAAATAAAATGTAAACAATGTATACACTATTATTAAAATGCAACTCATTATGCTGGCTCCCGGAGGTGCTTCACTTCATAGGTAATAGTAAGTACAAAGTAAATAGTTATAGTAAATTACAGTTGACTGTCTTATGCTAATTGGGAATACAAGGGTAGGGGCGTAACGGGTACTTAAATTATTCACTCGTACACATAGCTCAATTAGTTTTAGAAACCTAATGGAAATTGATTTTCCCACGGTTTCAGTGACGTTAGGTCACTATCACTGTTGAGCTTATATTGAGTATAGCACCATTTCAAGCTATTAATTCCTGACCTTGACTTTCAGCTCTTAAAATAATAAATAAATAATAGAATTGTAGAACTGTTCCAGGTATAAATTTACTTGTACTACTTCAACCACATCACAGCGTTAGCGCTTATTTATGAGCTCATTTCCGAGACAGAACACTATCTCAATCCCGAACTAATTACATGCTGAATCATTAGTGTTTTATACCCTGTACTTATTTAAAAGTAGATAATGTTTAGCTCTGTTATATCTATTTCTATTCAAATGAGTTTTGTATGTTTTATAACCATTACAATTAAATTGATAGTTTTTTGATAAAAAAAAACACTTTGCACATATGATGTCGTGAAAGTGAATCTGGAAATATTCTATTCTCATCTCTTGAAGATTAATTAATACATTTGAGCTTAGTTGCATGATAGGTGCAAAAGTTACAGAAAGGTCTTATGGGCTGAAGCTGTGCCTTAACTGACTTTAAATAATAATTGTTGACACCAGGAAATGAATAATTTTAGATTTGTTTGAGCTAAGTATGCTGAGAATCTTATAGTCGCGTATACTCACTTCTACATGAGATAGGTAATTTAGTATGCCCGATGCGGCAATCACACTATCAATCAGTACGCCAAGTTGAGTAACCACTGACGAGTCATGACTCGTCCAGTTAGCACCTCGTAGATAGCTCTCTCTTTCACTCTTTTTATTTTTATCTCTCTCTCACTTAATTTATCTTTCATTTGATCTTACCTGCATTCATCAATTACCCCTTACTCCCCTACACACCAACAGTGCATGAGTCAAAGCATTTTATACATGTGGCTAGGTCAAGAGTGACTACAACAAGCATTCCACAAGTCCCACAGACATTGGGGCAAGTGTGCGGGTGATTTTTGCATTGCAGTGGAACGCATGCTCGCGCAGAGACTGCGACGCAATCGCAGACGGCAACGGCAACGTCAACGGCAACGTCAACGTCAACGTCAACGTCAACGTCAACGTCAACAGCGACAGCGACAGTGCTTGAACTGTAGGAAAATTAGTTTTGCAAACTCGTTGATTTTTTATTAAAATTTTATATTTAGTCAAATTCCTACATGAAGGTAATGAGAAAAAGTATAAAGACCTGAGCGAAGTAAGCATTACCGTCCTTTTGCAGATGGAGACTAGATTAGTGATGAAATTTATGAGTTTATTATTATCTTTCAAAAAAAAAAACCTCTTCAAGAGGTTGAAGTCTAGCGACGAAAATCTACATGCCCCAAAAATTTTTTTATCCAATTTTGTGACGAACGATATTTATTTTAATATCTAAATTACATAACAACAATAATTATAATTAAAGAAATCACGGACGGCAGCACAAAGGGTGTGAATGGCGACTAGAAATATATACAGCTAATATGGAAAATTTGCTACAACTGTCCGATCAGATCGAGCTATATAACGATCGAAAGGCTAGGTCCTAAATAACAAAATGGTACACTAACTTTCGCTAACTCACCTGGTTCAAGAGGTAAGGGGTAAAGGAGGGAGGTGAACAATTTTAATGATTGCAGCTAATGGGGCTGTTGTGGATTTTTGATAAAATTGTTTATATTTTAAAAGTTTTTATCAAAAATTCGCGTCGATTGATACCTCGATCACCCAAGTCGGACAACTGATTCAAAAGATTAAATTTGATATTTTTGGTGATTAAATTTAATTTTCGCACCTTTCGTGCTGCTTTTTCTAATCATATTGATGTAAATATTCTATTTGTTTTTCTTCTTATGAAAGTAAAATTATAGACATTTTTACTAATCAGGATTTTAAACCTATAAAATGTTGAAAAAGATACAGTACGATGTATAAAGTTATATAGCAGAAGCAAAATTTGTCCCCACGCTTCCCTGTCTTGTGCGCGTCTCCCTTAACTGGTAACACCAAATGTTGGCTTACCAATATATTCGAGGGTTTCCTCTCCTTCGTGACTATATGTGAATGCGAAATTCTTTAGAATCACCAATCAAGATACGTGATTACTATTTTTCGAACTCATCACGAAATGTTATTAAATTGAAAATGTAAAATTTTGTGAACAGGGTCCGTATCTCCGTGAGACCTTAAACTGTTTGATTCAAGAACTTAGTAAGCTGTGTAAAGAAAGATAGGAATATCAGTCACTTGGTTTATGTACCTGAAAACAGTTTTTTAACGTTTTGAAAATAGTTTAATTTAATTTTATATAATTAATATTCAGGAATAGAGATTTAAAGGAAACACGTGAATATTTGTATTAGCAATAAGTAATAAGTCTTCGTTAGTTTTTTGCACACTTAATTTATAAGATTTAAGATCTAATATTATTTCTATTTTCTAATTTTGTAACTAAATAAATAAATAAATTTAAATTTTGTAACAACTAAATAGAATTGTTATCTAAGAAAACATGTTAAATTGTCTCTGAGAACTCACGCTTATTCAAAATCCCTAAGAGCCGACGATTTATTTACTTTCTGAGCGTCTTGACTGTTATGTATAAGTATTCGCTCAGTTTAGAGTGGCTCACAGTGACTTTCTCACAGTCACTATTATTATACTGTTAAACTTTTTTTGACTGATTAGTACTCATATACTCATATGTATGAGTATAAGTGTTCGTTGTCGTATTCGAATACTTGTCTATGGCGCCCTCACCCTCCCTTATAATTGCAAACATGCAAAACATTTAAATGCACACTAACACACACATATACACCATTGTTATTCCCAAGCTTACGGATGAGTTTACGTGTTGTTGTTGTCGTTGACAGCTTGTCGCCAACGTCAGCAGAGACTGAAGCAGAGGCAGCGCACCGAGTGCTAATTCCGATTATCTCACACAACATATAGAAGCATTGGGCATTGCGTTGACTGCGACTGCGACTGCGGCTGCGACGGTGACTGCAAATGCGATGTTGTTGAAATTTGAATTCATTTTCGAGTCAAAAAAAAGTCACACAGTAATTTCGAAAATAAAAATTCTTACACTCTAGTCAGTAGAGTTTTAGACGCGTTACGTGACGATACGTGGGTGTATGTGGGCTCCGAAAAGTCCCAAACGTGAACAAGTAGTCTAGTAGACAGTGTTGAAAAGAATCAAAAGTTAATCAAGAATCATTATATGATTTGTTTGTAAATTTAGGATCGGATATAGGAATTTCATTTTGAAGATTATCTTATAAATAATCCACTCAAGTGAAGTTTTTCCCATTATTCTGGTCTTCGTCCGATCCGTTATTTAAGTTTGGTATCATATAATCGTTAAAATAATGTCATTAAGCTGTAATTAAAATTTTTAATTGTTTGTGAAAGATTTAATAAGCTGTGCCAGTTGACCTTGACAGTGCTAACTATATATTTAGATCTCATTGTTGGATAAGCAACATGTGGCACAGTCTCATTATCATATGCTCCGCTGTATGGAGTCTAGTCTGTGGCAATCCACAACTCAACTTGCCAACGCCACAGCCAGAGATCTTCTACAATGGCTACACGCCCAATGTGGCAACCACGCCTGCCCAGCTAAGGGCCGATCGCGATCGCAGCCAACGCTATGGGCCTCCCTATGCGGATGATGGAGGAGGAGGAGGGGGCGGAGACACTGGTGTAGGCAGCAGCAGCAGTGATGATGGACTGGACGACTTTAGGGTGTGTTGTGTATAGATATATATATAGATCATTTACTGACTGATTGAGCGGTCTCTCGTTTGCAGTACGGTCAGACCTATGATGAACGCATGCGACTGGGTTACGCCTATCCCACGCCCCGTCTGAACTTTAGCGATCGCGCCGATGACTCACCCTTCAGTAGAGGGGATGCCAATCGTTATGGTGGCCAAGATAATCGTTATGCGAATCACAATTATGGGCCAACTTCTAGCACCGATCGCAACTATTACGATCTGAACAATAATAAAAACATTAATAACTATAGACCCAACAGCAGGGTAAACGACCAATTTGACTACAACAACAATCCGAATGTGGAATTTGTGGATGTGAATAATCGCAATCGTTTCGAGAATCCCTATCTGCCCAATCAGGATAGATTTAATCTGAATCAGGGCTACACGGATCGTCAGCGCTTTCAGCAGGATCGTCGCTATCAACAGGAACTGGAAAAACTGCGCAATCTTCTCGTCGAAACGGACCAAAAGGGCTCCCTCGAGTGCACTGCTAATGTGGCTGCTCAGTGGAATTTTGAGACCAATGTTAACGATTTTACACAGACGGAAGCGGTGAGTGTTTCGGGGTAAAGGTGGGCTAAATACCCTTGAAATGTTGTTATTGTAATAGCAATTGTAATTGGAATTGGAATTAAGGTGAATCGACACGCGATGTTCTAACAGGTCTGTGTTTAAGTGTATTTTCATCAGCTTCAGATTGACTCGTATGCAACTTGGCAATTTTCTTGACGTACAAAATATATACAGCTTGAAGAACACACACAACAAAGTCACCCAATGAAGGTCGTTTGAATGGCGAGTTTCCCAGGCAGACATGCCAATGTCAAAGTATTGTACTCTGAGAATTTTTGACTATCTTGCCGGGTAAAGCATGATCTTAAGATGTCTAATATTTACTTACTACCAAGACTTGAGCTTCTTAGAAACAAAGTAAAACTTGAACCTAGAATTTCTATTTTTATTATAACTTAAAATAATGAAATTTCCGGTCTATTGCAACCGCAAAAAGAACCTCTACACGAGGTAAAAGTCTATTGACGAAAGCAATTTCTAGCCCCAAAATTTCTGATATCCAATTTTGTTACGAAGAAAATTCAGTTTAATACAAAAATTTAAAATAGAAATATAAATTAATAATAAAAAAAAGAAAATTGGCATTGTGCACTGTGCACAGTGCGCAAAAATGGTGAGCTTCTTTGTACATAAAAATTATTTTATGAGCAGTGAATTTATATTTTTATTTAAAATTTTTTATATTTTTTATAATTAAAAAAAATAAAAAATGGCCCCAACGGCCCCGTTAGCTGTGATCGCTTAAATTTTGACCCTCCCATTTACACCCCCGTATCTCATGAGCCAGGTGAGTTAGAAGAAGATGTAATTTTGTAAGTTAGGATCGGTATATAGCTCGATCTGATCAGACATTCATAGCAAATTTTCCATATTAGCTGTATATATTGCTAGTCGCCCTTCGCACCCTTCGTGCTGCTTTCGTCTCTAGCGCGAACTGCCGTCCGCAGTGATATATCAGTATAATTTTTCTAACATTAATCAAATATTATCAAAATCTGAAATCCTTTTTTAAATATTGAGAAAGTTTTAATTTGTAGAAATACAAGATAAATAAAATAAAACATGAGGTAAATTATATTAAAATATTGTGATCGTTTGTATTTAACTTTATAACAAAGTTTTGTATGTGATAACTATATCAGAGAAATTTATCCGTCAAATGTCTAGAAATTAATGTCAAAATTGAAAATATCTCTTTGATAAAATTAAATTGAAAATTGAATGTTGTAAAAGCAAACACATTGTTTAATTTGTGATACGTTCCCTGAATTAAGCTCCAATTCATTGAGGCTGGTTTGATAGATTGACACGCTTACTAAATTTTCTTAGTTAACGAACGGATCAATAATATTTTTGAAGTGTAATATGGTTTCGTGAAACAAACTGGGAACTAGAGGTTAGACCAAAGGTCGATTCCTTTAAATGAACGCAAAAATAAAGAAAATTTTCGAAAAAGATTTACACAACTGAAAGTATTATTCATTTACAACCAATTGTCTATACATTGTAATGAACCTCTCTATATAATCCTTTCACAGCTAAATGCCCAGCAACGTTATGTGGAGTATCAGCGTATTACAGCCGATCAGTCAAAGCATATTAACAAGGATCTCATATTCGATCGTCGACTCTATCGACAGCTAATGTTGCAATCTGAAGTAGGACCCAATGCGCTACCACTGGATGTTCTGGATAGGGTAAGGCTGATCAAACAATCTATCCTTCGATGATAATATTATAGTTCTGTTATCAGTATAATCGCTTGTTAAACGAAATGCTTTTCCTATATAATGGAGCTAGCGTCTGCGCCTATCAGCAGCCATTTCAATGTGATTTGCATTACATTCCCCAATTGAAGGATATTATGGCTAAGAGCAGGGACTGGGATGAGCTGCAACATACATGGGTGGAGTATCACCGTAAGGCGGGACGTGGTATGCGGGACAACTATGAGCAGCTGATTGATGTGATGCAAGAAGTCGCCTATGTAAACAGTGAGTCAACCTCGCAAATCAATTGAATTGATTATTAATACAGCTGATTGACTTATAGATGTTACCAATGGCGGGGAGTATTGGTATTTGGCCTATGAGTCAGGAAACTTTCGTCAGGATATGGATATCGTTTGGGAGCAAATTCGTCCACTTTATGAATTACTCCATTCGTATGTGCGACGAAAGCTCAGGGATTACTATGGACCAGATCGCATCAATCGTATTGCGCCAATTCCATCGCATATATTGGGGAATATGTACGGTCAGTCCTGGTCGAACATTCTGGACATAATTATACCCTATCCGGGTCGCAAGCTCATCGATGTGACGCCTCGTATGGTGGAGCAGGGCTTTACGCCCCTGTTGATGTTTCAGCTGGCCGAAGAGTTTTTTACTTCCATTAATATGTCCGCAGTAGGGCCGGAATTCTATAGGAATTCCGTATTTGAGCAGCCGCTGGATAGACGCGTATTGTGCGAACCCTCCGCCTGGGACTTTTGCAATCGCCACGATTATCGTGTAAAGATATGTACGGATATCAATCAACGCAGTCTGATCAGTGTGCACCATGAGATGGCACATATTCAGTACTTCCTGCAGTACCGTCACCTGCCCAAGATCTTTCGTAATGGCGCCAATCCGGCCTTCCATCAGGCAGTCGGCGATGCGATTGGGCTGTCCGTCTCCACGCCGAAGCACTTGCAGACCTTGGGCTTGCTTCAACGCTCGCTAGATGAGAGCAGCTACGACATTAACTATTTGTTTACCATGGCTATTGATAAGGCAAGCCATATCGAAATTTAATTAATTATCAAATACTCATGGTATATTCAATATTCAGATCGCATTTCTGCCCTTTGCCTTGTCCTTGGATAACTGGCGCTATGATATTTTCAGTGGAAATGTGAACAAGAGAATTATGAACTGTCACTACTGGAACTTACGGTAATAAGAAGCTTGATCTTTAAATTCCCATCTTTTATTTAAGTTTTTGTAATTGCAGTGAGAGATATGCGGGCATAAAGCCGCCCGTCTTACGCTCTGAACAGGACTTTGACTTGGGTGCGAAGTATCATATACCCGCAAATATTCCCTATATTAAGTGAGTACACTTTTTGAATTCAGTTATACTCTTACAGCCTTTAAACAATTATTAAAGCAGAAAACCGAATACAAATAATGAAAAACAATTCAAACTATCGAATCTACCAACCATAGTTTCGAAGCACATAACTATATCATTCAAATTATTATTTTTGATAAATACGTAGGTCTCTTACATATTTACGTTTATTCAATTGTAATTTTTTTAGTTTTTTAATAACATTTCGATAAATAAATTGGTTAAAAAACTATCTGTGATTCTTATTATATTATTTAATATTCCTATTATGTATTCTTTTAAAAAAATTATTTCATTGTAAGAAACTATATAAAAGATAAAAAAGTATTGATCCATAAAAATATAGTAAAAAAAAGTTTGTGACAGATTTAAATTATATGTATGTATATTGCATATTTCAAATGTAAAGAGAATTGCTTTCAATTCATTGTATCTTATCTAATATGCCACATTACGCAAATACTGCAATTAAAAAGCAAGCAAACAAAGCTTGTTATTAATTTTACTATATTCGATTACAATTTAAACACACACGCACACTAGCATTTTGAGTATTTTCTATCAAATCGGCGTCGATTACGCGTCGTTATATACAAACTGCTAAAACACCAAGGCAATGTGGTTACAAGTTGCCCCACTGACTGCACATAATGACCAGTCCGGTAGACAAGACAGACGGACGGGCGGACGGACGGACGCATAAAGACACACATGTTTGGCTGGAAATGAAAGAAAATGAAACTAAAAACTTGCATGTCGAAAATATTTCCCGCATTCACTTTCCACTTGGCTGGGGACTGGTTCTCCTCGACTCCACTCCACACAGCTCTGACATCATTTAAATAAGCCAAAATAGATGCGGTTACGAATTGTCTCATATGCAGGCTCTTTGTCTGGCAAATTAAACTAGAGAGATAGATGGCTAGTTCGATCGACTAGCAAATACCTTACACTAAAAGTGATTTCCTTGACCTAATTTCTATAGGCAGAACAAAAATATAAGTACACACAATTCAGGACTAGGCTGTGTCGCCTCTAGACAATCACTTGGTATACAATTTGTTCTGTAATATTTGATCGCAGAGAGTACATTCTTTATATCGTTACAAAGAGTATTTCAGTCGTATACTCTCCGTAATACCCGGGGTATAAAAGCACAACTTTTTCCAGTGATTGCAAATGCAATTCTGTGTCACTCAGCCGAGTGGGGCAATGGCACCACCACTTTCTGGTGGTGTCAATGACTTGGCCATTAAAGCTGACCGTGCCGACTAGTTGGAACAATGATTTCTATACTACGGCTACTACCATTTTCTTTTTATTTTATTTTGCTTCATTTGGCTTTTCATTCAAAACTTGTTGCCTGTAGTTTTACTAACTTTTTGTTCATTTTGTTGGCCCAAAGCGTCTATCGTCTATTTAAAATGTAAGACAGGGCTTGAAGTGTTATGACAATCACAGTGTTGTATATTGCATAAGATTTTTGCCAACGGTTTGACCGCAATAGATTGCGGTTTACTTTGGCACTGCTTGGCTTTGCGTTCTTTCAAGGTGTAGTGCAAACCGAGCTCGTATTGATAAATTGTGAAAAACTAGGTGATACGCCAAATCAATGCCTCTTTTTAACAACAGTTATACCATTTTCATTAGCCAGACATAAATCCATTAGCCAGACTTTTATGGTTGTCCATTCTATTGCGGGGGGATTACAACTCCAGTAAGCCTGTTGTTTGTGTGAGCGTGTGTCTGTGTTGATTATTTATTGCATAATCCATAAACTGCAAATGCTACAGTTACATAAACAAAAGCGAACAGAAATCAACTAACCACCAAGAGAGTTAGCCTAGATATGGTAATAAAACCAAAGCCACTGCTGAGTCTGATCCAAAGTCGCAGTCGCAGTCAGCCTGGGAGCTGACTCAGAGTCCAACTCTGAACACTCTGCACACTTTTCATTTCGTTTCACAACACGTTTTGCATGCGCCTTGTCTCAAATATCGGTTAGGAGCACATGTCCTACAAACCGACTAAGAAAATCGTGATAAATCTGTGCCCCACTGCTTCAATGGAGCCGAAATGTAAATTGAAACCTAATCTTTATAAATACCCCCGACCAAACACAATGAGCCCGAGGTAACGCAGGCAACAACAGTTGAGAAATTACTAAATTATTCAATACTCTGTAAAGTAACCAAGATACTTACAACAAAATAAACTAGTATACTCAATTGGAATTATTTGAATTATTTTTAATTTTATTAGTTATGAATGGATGTATAATATGGAGATGCTGAGTATTATTATATTTGATATGCAAGTAACTTAATTTAATTTCTTTCATAGTTTCTGTTTATTGAGCGAAGTTCTGAATTTCCAGAGTAAACAAATAAGAGTTTGAAAAATTTAATGTTTAAACTTAAAGCAATAAAACATTCAGAATACTATACATTTAAAACTGGTGGATATATTAAGTTTGAAAGGATTTCTGAGTGTGATATGTGTGATTTTCGGAAATGTGTGAATAATTCGAACTGAAGATCATTTATTAACTTTTAAAATGACAAATATGACTGTCTACTTTTGTCTTACCCGATTAATTTAACTGTATGACTACAGGGTATAGTAATTGACAACCATACGAGCCACACAAATCGGCGGTGCTAATAAATAGTAATGCTAGACCGCAAAATAAGCGCTAGGAAATAGACGCCAGTGCCGTCAGCGGGTTGTCGTTGTTGTCTCTTGTGTTGCAGTTGTTGTGTCATGGAAAGCGAAATGATAAAAAAAATAGTGTGGAAAATGTAATGAACATGTTGCCTGCCTCTCGCTTTGTGGGCGAGAGACATTTTGAATATGCAATTATGAATGCCAAGCAATGTTTACCTCATTTGAAAATTAGATAAGCCGCTTATGGGTACTGCCAAATGACTTGATTTCAGTTAGCAAGACGTTGCATGTTTTCATTTTCAGATAAACACGGTGAAACACATTGGGAAAATCAACAAATACAGCTGAGTTTAAAATAAACTATGTTATGTGAAGTTGCAGAATTCAAGGTACTTAGTATTTGAATTTCTTAAGAATATTAGCAAATATTTACCACGCTAACCAGGAAATTCTCTCCATGATTAAGTATAAAAAAATTGTTATTCTTCCTGGGAGATAATAACTTTATCATTGAAAACATCTGAAAGAAATGTAATCACCTTAAAGTAGCATTCTAGTTTTACGATGCAAGTTCAGGTCCGTTTAATCTTTTGCTAAGGAAGCAAATCATTCTGAACCTGAAGAAGATTGTAGTACGAGTAAGAACTACAACAATTATATGAACTAAATGCTTGATAAATGGTTTGCAAGATACCAAAATAGTTTTAAGTCATTTAAAAAATGTCTTACAAATCGGGAATATAAGAAATATAAAATCAATAAAAGTATAAGCTCAAAACGATCAACTAATAGACTGATGTGTTGCTTTATTTGCTGTTGTAAATATTTTCCATATAAAATCCAAATAATTATGTTTTAAGTACATGGTTTTAGTTTTTATTATTAACATTCATCAGCTTCATTTTTATAGTTGATTATTTTTAGGGGGTATTTTGTTTGTTGTGGTGTTTTATACAGAGACAAAAAATATTTGGTAAATTAATTACTTTTCACAAATCAGTTTCAATTGCTTTTTACAATAAGCAAAACTATACATATGGTTTAGTTACAAACTAGTTAGCAAAAAATATTACAATTAATACAATACGTTCGTTTACAAACTGACTTAAATAGGCTAGGCTAGGCTCGACTGCTGCACTGCCTTTCATTCTTAAGGAATAAACACTTAAACACTAACAGAAGTCTTATAACACACGCTTACAACGCTTTCCAGATCTTCGAGGAGATCTAAATCTAATACAACCGTTTCGATTCATAAATCTAATCAAAGCCAACTCAAATCGAACTGAACCGGGTGCACAAATCGGTGGACCAGAGCAGAAGGAGGAGAAGCCGCAGCTGGAGGACAAAACAGCAGCAGCAACCACGTCAATTGTACCCAGTATTAAGGTCGAACAGCACAGCACAACATCCAAAATGCATCCTATAGAGGTTTGTCATGTGTATGTGTGTGTTGCCTTTGCTATTGTTGATGGGTATAGTTCATGTTCTTGTTGTAGGTTTGTGGGCTGTGCGGCCCAAATGTGTTGTTGTATCTTGTTCGTAAAGTCTAGTTAATCGTCTCCAAAGTTCTCATTTTTCATAAGGGTTTTTTTTTTTTATATATTAAACTAAGTTAAGTGAGTTCGTTGAGTGCGTAAAAACTAAGTTCGTCATCACGTTAGTCGTTTTTAAAATTGATATCTGAATCTCTATCGTTATCACGTTCTGCATAGCAATGTGGTATTGGTATAGTAGGCATATGGTTTGATATGGAATATGTGATGGAATGTTTCTAAGTATGTTTTGTGAAGGAAATTTTGTAAGATTTTGATCCATTCATAACCGTTACGCTTACGCTTTTCAATGCTGCAAAGAGAAGTGAGAGAAAGAAGTTCATTTCACCAATTTAGTAACCGTGATATGAATGATAGTCATGATAGTTAAAGTCATGCTCCACCTCATGCTCATGCTCATGATGTTCCTCGATGGGTGCCGAATATGAATGCGATGAGTGATGATGGATGGGCTCATGATGATGCTCCTCCTCAATGTGCTTGTGCACAAACTCGGGTTCCTTGTAGGTGACGTGTTTCTCGTGATATTCGGGCACATGTTTCTCAATGTGAACATGGACAGGCTTCTCCACTGGAATTTTCACGGGATATGGAACGTGTTTCTCAACCTTGACTGGCACTTCCTTGATCACGGGGTAAGGTGCGGGCACATGGATTTTCACCTCATAAGGCACTGGTTTGTCAACATGCACGGGCACGGGACGATCGTAGGGCACATGGACGGGAACTGGCACCTTCTTGATCACTGGCACTGGCACAGGCTTGTCAACATAGTGCGGCACTGGCTTATCGACGTGGTAGGGCACTGGCTTATCAACGGGCACCTTCACAGGGTAGTGGACGATCTTCTCGACGGGGTAGGGCTTGTCGACATGCACGTGCTTCTCTACATTGTAGTGGACAATCTTTTCAACTGGATAAGGAGCTGGTACATGAACTTTCACAGGCACATGAACCTTTTTCTCCACCGGGTAGGGTGCGGGCACATGAACCTAAAGGGGTAGCAAGATTTTACTAGTTAGATCAGGCACTAAGCTCTAGTCTTAAGAAAAAAGAAGCTATACCTTGACGGGCACTGGACGATCGTAGGGCACATGAACTGGCACGGGAATCTTCTTTTCGACGGGATATGGCGCGGGAACTTCATAAGGCACTTTAACGATCTCCTTAACCTCATAGGGAATATGCTTGACCACGGGATAAGGCTTGGGTACCTTGACTTTCACGGGAACATGGATATGTTTTTCGACAGGCACATGAACAATTTTCTCTATGGGTACTGGAACTGGCACCTTCTTAATGACTGTCAGTGTCTTTTCCTCATGCACTGGAAAGTGTGGCACATGATGATGATGGTAATCCTCATAGTGATGAAGTCCTCGTTTCGATTTTGTGGTATCGTCACTAGCAGCTTCCTCGACCTTCTTATCTACAGGCTCAGCTGCTGTCTTCTCCACAGCGGTACTCTTCTCTTCCTCAGCTTGTGCATAGCTAGTAGCCAGCAGTAGCACCAGAGCGAGCGTTGTCGCTGTACTCTGAAAAGTTTATCAAATAGAAATTCATATTAAGTCTTGAAGATTCAATTATTAGAAAAAGTTTATGGGCTTGTATTTCGTATTAGGTAATGCGAAGATAAAATTGGACATAGCTTAAGGAACTCCAAAATTACTATTTTCATATTTTTTTATACTATTTAATACGGTGAACTTCGAGCGATTAAGATCCGATAGGGAGCAAGTAAATAATTATATTAGTGATAAAATTATATCATCCATTAGGTACTGAAAAGTTCCAATTGTAAAGGATTAAATATATTATCCTTGAGAACACCCGTAATGATTATACATTCCGGAGGCAGACACAGTAATTGTTGTACATCAGTTTAAAATCCGGTCTCTAAACAAACTTAATTGGCGATTGGGTGTTGCATAGAAATGAGCAACATGTACAAGCCTGATTATCTTCTTTTTAGACCCCGTACTTAAAGAAAGTACAGGGGTCTATTGGGTTTTTTTTAACGAATATGTGCGTAACAGGCAGAAGGAGGCGTGGCAGACTCTATAAAGCATATAGCTATATGTGTCATAGGACCGATCGGGTGAAAATCAAGTCATAGTATGAACAACTTTTTTGTTTTTTGAGATATCGTAACCAAATTGATAGAATATACATTAAACTTGGTTTTATATATCCTGTTTAAAGTTGGTTCAAATCGGACCACTATATCATATAGCTGTCATTCGACCGATCGGGCGAAAATCAAGTCTTAGTATGAAAATCTTTCATGTTTTATGAGACAATGTAACCAATATGATAGAACATGCATTCAAGTTAACTAAATATTTTTTAATTTTTTCCTTTAGTTTTTGCCACAGTAAGTACAGGGTCTCCGACAGTCGAGTATGCTCGACTGTAGCACCGGCCCACTAGTTTTGGTCTGATTTAGACACCGCGGTGTACCGTTTTAAATGATATCGCTTTTACTTTCCAATTGGAAATATGGTTTGCTTACAAGAGTTCTTAACGATCACTTCAAAGCACTTCACTTCACTGAGATCCTTAATACATACCATCAACTTCATGTTGCTGGCTGTTGTTGCTGTTTGAGGGAAACAGTCGAACTGTGTCCCGTTAGCCGATAATTTGTTTTTATTTTTGGAAGGGAATTAAACTAAACTTCCTTCACGTCCCGTACCACTCTTTACTGTTCGATGGTTAACGGCTTAATGATGCCAACTGCAGCGCCAGTCTGAACTTAAATACTCTTAAGTCTAGCGAATGAATGAATGTAGCGACGAACGACTTTAAAGCCGAACACTAGCAAAAATTGCAACAAACCAATTCCACAAAGTGAAGTGGTGTAACAAGTATGAAGAAAGTGATTGACTGGGAAATACACTGATCTATATGTATATATAAATCTCTTTGTCTAACTGACTGACCCACTGATTTAGCATTGTACATGCCAAACCGCTAAAGTTATATTTTTGAAATTTGTACACAATATACTTAAGATAATTTTATCGGGAGATAGGACGGCGTTTCGACCTGCAAGTTTGTCAAAATGGAGGTCAAAGTTCGGGATTATTTTGATTTAGATATAGCAGCGTTTGGACAGCCAGCGGGTTTAGTACTTGGGTAGTGCAGAGGATGGTGTCGTAGACTCACGCGCACGGGGTCGCGAGTTCGAGCTCAGAACAAGCAAGATTTTATTTTTATTTTTTAATTAATTTTTTTACTATTTTATTAAATTTTACGATGCTTTACAATTTGGTCAAAGTGGGTTACTATATCATATGGCTGCAATAGGAACAATCGGTTTCACATTAAGCTTTAGTATGAAAAACTTTTTTGTTTTTTAAATTATCTCAATCAAAGTCACAATTTGTGTTTTTTTTACCTGGCCAAATTTTGTCAAAATCGGATGACTATATCGTATAGCTGTCATTGATACAATCAAGCTCAAATTAACCTTTATTATGAACAACTCACATTCAACCAAATTCACAGATTGTGTATTTGAGACTGCCTGTTACACCGAATTTGGTCAACATCGGGTAACTATATCACATAGCTGCTATTGGAACAATTGAATACAAATAAACTATTAGCACGAAAATTTTGACACTTTGTTGAGCTATCTTAACCAAACTCACAGAATATGTATTTTTTACTAAATATTACACCCTGTTAAAATTTGGTCTACATCGGATGACTATATCATATAGCTGCCATATGAAAAACTTTTTTTTATTTTGCAATATCTTAACCAAACTCACAGATTCGTTTTTGTACGCCAAATATCGATCCTTTTTGTCAAATCTAGCGGCATGCATACAATTATTCGTTTTTTTACACACAACCAAGCTAACACAGTTTTATCGTGCATTAAGACTGCGTTTTGCGAAATTCAATTCGTTGAGAAAATTGTTTGGTATGAAAAACGTTGTTAGTTTTAGCGCTAACTCAATTAAACTCACAGGTTGTGTCTTTTTTACCATATGTTACACACTGATCGAAATTGGTTGAAGTCGGATGTTCATAGGAACAATTAAATTTAAATTAACCCTTAAGGCCTGGTTACACTTAGAGCAAAACGACCGCGGAATCAAAAACTCCATACAAAGCAAACGGTAAAATTTTTTCACGATTTGCAGTTTGATATTTGGTTCACACTTCTCGCTTCGTAACGTAAAAGGGCAAACGTAACGATTTCAGTTCGCTCCGAGTGTAAACTAGGCTTTAGTATGAAAATCTTTCTTGTTGTTTAAGATAACGCAACCAATCTTACAGATTGTGTATTTGAGAATGCCTGCAGTATAGTATAAAAAACTTTTTTGTTTCTTGATATTTATTTTATAAGTAGATATAGGTTAAATAAGCTTAAGTTTTAAATTTAATAATTTTCCGTTGGATGGAACGACCGTCAGGTGCAAAATAATGAAGACCGTCTGTACACGGTATAGTCGGTTTAACCCGAATCGTCCTGAGCTACTTTTTTTCGAGTTTCTTCAAGAAACATTCAGGACTGATAAAAAATTTGAGGTCGCTGAATTCGAAAAAGACATTCTTTTTGTTCGTCCTTGTCAGGATAATCGACAGGACCATTTTTTCGGCTGTTACCATATGGTAACGTTGGAAATAACAGGGTACAGGATTTTTTAATACTACAAAAAAAGAATAATAAAATAAGTCTAATAAACACAGCTTTATCGAACAGGAGGGCTCCTCCTTGATACATATGACCAAATTTAATTCAAATCGGTGCAGTATATCGTATATTTAACAGCTGTGATAGGAACAATCGGGGTCAAATTCACCTTTAGTATGGAAAAGTTTTTGGTTTTCTGAGATTTCTTAACAAAACTCACAGAATACGCACTTAAGTTGATTTTATACATTCTGAACAAATTTGGCACAAATCGGCTTACTATATCATATAACTGCCATAGGAACAATCATACTTTTTTTCTATTCTTACATACAAACTCGTTATTATGATCAGATTTCATAATCAACAATTTTGTGTGGTGCCCGTGTTACAGAAAATTTTATAGATAAAAATTGAAAGTCTTTCCTAATTATAGAGTCCTCAAATTATTGAAGTAGAACAATAATTTATATTTGCGTAAAAGAAGTTTATTCAAAAAAATTTAAGTGCTCCTCTTTAGCACGTTTCAATTTCTCCAGCGAAGCGAGCAGGGGGCGTAGCCCTCTGGTATTATATAAGTTTGTTGCTACTTATAACGTTCAGAAGGAAATTTTCAACAACTAAAAATTTTAAATTCTTCTCAAATAACTGCTAATAATTGCTTCATATGAACGGTGAAAAACGTAGTAGTCTTATTTGTACAAGAAGCTATCATGTTTAGTGTTTACTGATTACTGATCTTCATCAGAAGTAAAGAATGCATTACAGATAAAAAAACCTGTCAAATTAGCCCAATGTTAGAAATAACGACCCTTTGATCTAGAATGATAGAAACTGCAGTTGAAATGCTTTTTCTTGTACATATTTTTTCTACTTTTATTCTTTTCTTACATACAAACAGGTTATTATGATCGGTGGTTCGGATCGGGGGTTGGCGTGCGGAGCCCCCTAGTATCATATTATTGCCTAAGGAATAATTGGTCGAAAATCCAGTTTTATAAAAGAGTACCTGGGCTCAGGGTATCCTACTGTCGAGCGTGCTTGATTGTAGCCGCACCGCGAGCGAAGAGAGAAGGGGGCGGAGGTTTATTTTTAAAAATAAGAAATAATACAAGGGGGCTTCTTTTTTTTAAAAAAAAAAGGGGGCTCCTTTAAATTGAACAATTAAATTATCAGAAGAAATGTATATTAACATAAAATTAAATAATATGACATTCATATAACATGTCTAACATAGCTTATACTATGTTAATAAAGTTATATTATGTTATTATAGCATAAGCATAACATGTTTACCTGGTGTTACCCCAAGCTCCTGAGCAACTTTTTTTTCGAGTTTCTTCATGAAACTTTCAGGACTGATAAATTTACAAAACACGAACACTTGCGAAAAAATCTAATAAACACAGCTTTATCGAACAGGGAGGCTCCTTCTCGATATATATGACCACATTAAGTTAAAATCGGCTTACTATATCATACAGCTGCCATAGGAACAATCATATTTTATAAAAAAAAAACAGTACCAAAACGCGACTAAAATGCATAGAGAAAACCTGTACCCTGCTTTTCCCAGCGTTACCATATGGCAACAGCCGAAAAAATAGCTCTGTCGATTATCCTAGCAAGGACGAAAAAAAGAATATTTTTTCCTGAATGTTTCATGAAGAATCTCGAAAAAAAGTTGCTCAGGACTATTCGAGTTAAAGAAGAATACTGGTATATTTCACGCTCATTTAAAGTTAGTATAAGTGAATGATTTTTTTAATGTACAAAAATAAAAATATTCATTATTTACGGTTCCTGGCTAAATTGCTAGCCACAGTTGTCAATTAAATCTATCGCTTCCAGCTTATTCCCGCAAAATCTGCTTATTTTCTTCGTTAAAGCCCGAATAGTGTCGACCAAAAAACGTTCTAGTAGGTCTTAATTCCATATGAGAAAAACGTTGCAGTACAGAGAGGCAGAAGAATTTGATAACTATTTAATAGACAACTTTGCGCCAGCGGAAATTTCGGTTCTACTCCATTCGGGGCTTTAAACAAGAGTTTTTTTGGTTTTGGCAATTAACGTACCAAAACTACACAGTCAAAGTCTTTAAATTCTTATATCTTTGAAATAAATCATATTTGTTCAGTTTTGATCACTTGGTTTTCGGATTTTATTATTAACATTTATCAGCTTCGTTTTAATAGTTGGTTTTTCGTTTGAGGGTATTTTGTTTGTTGTGATGTTTTATACAGAGACAAAAAATATTTGGTAAATTAAGTACTTTTCATAAATCCGTTTCAATTGCTTTTTACAATAAGCAAAACTATACATATGGTTGAGTTACAAACTAGTTAGCAAAAAATATTACAATTAATACAATACGTTCGTTTACAAACTGACTTAAATAGGCTAGGCTAGGCTCGACTGCTGCACTGCCTTTCATTCTTATGGAGTAAACACTTAAACACTAACAGAAGTCTTATATCACACGCTTACAACGCTTTCCAGATCGTCGAGGAGATCTGAATCTAATACAACCGTTTCGATTCATAAATCAAAACAAAGCCAACTCAAGTCGAACTGAACCGGGTGCACAAATCGGTGGACCAGAGCAGAAGGAGGAGAAGCCGCAGCTGGAGGACAAAACAGCAGCAGCAACCACGTCAATTGTACCCAGTATTAAGGTCGAACAGCACAGCACAACATCCAAAATGCATCCTATAGAGGTTTGTCATGTGTATGTGTGTGTTGCCTTTGCTATTGTTGATGGGTCTAGTTCATGTTCTTGTTGTAGGTTTGTGGGCTGTGCGGCCCAAATGTGTTGTTGTATCTTGTTCGTAAAGTCTAGTTAATCGTCTCCAAAGTTCTCATTTTTTCATAAGGGTTTTTTTTTGTTTATATGGCTTAAACTAAGTTAAGAGAGTTCGTTGAGTGCGTAAAAACTAAGTTCGTCATCACGTTAGTCGTTTTTAAAATTGATATCTGAATCTCTATCGTTATCACGTTCTGCATAGCAATGTGGTATTGGTATAGTAGGCATATGGTTTGATATGGAATATGTGATGGAATGTTTCTAAGTATGTTTTGTGAAGGAAATTTTGTAAGATTTTGATCCATTCATAACCGTTACGCTTACGCTTTTCAATGCTGCAAAGAGAAGTGAGAGAAAGAAGTTCATTTCACCAATTTAGTAACCGTGATATGAATGATAATCATGATAGTTAAAGTCATGCTCCACCTCATGCTCATGCTCATGATGTTCCTCGATGGGTGCCGAATATGAATGCGATGAGTGATGATGGATGGGCTCATGATGATGCTCCTCCTCAATGTGCTTGTGCACAAACTCGGGTTCCTTGTAGGTGACGTGCTTCTCGTGATATTCGGGCACATGTTTCTCAATGTGAACATGGACAGGCTTCTCCACTGGAATTTTCACGGGATATGGAACGTGTTTCTCAACCTTGACTGGCACTTCCTTGATCACGGGGTAAGGTGCGGGCACATGGATTTTCACCTCATAAGGCACTGGTTTGTCAACATGCACGGGCACGGGACGATCGTAGGGCACATGGACGGGAACTGGCACCTTCTTGATCACTGGCACTGGCACAGGCTTGTCAACATAGTGCGGCACTGGCTTATCGACGTGGTAGGGCACTGGCTTATCAACGGGCACCTTCACAGGGTAGTGGACGATCTTCTCGACGGGGTAGGGCTTGTCGACATGCACGTGCTTCTCTACATTGTAGTGGACAATCTTTTCAACTGGATAAGGAGCTGGTACATGAACTTTCACAGGCACATGAACCTTTTTCTCCACCGGGTAGGGTGCGGGCACATGAACCTAAAGGGGTAGCAAGATTTTACTAGTTAGATCAGGCACTAAGCTCTAGTCTTAAGAAAAAAGAAGCTATACCTTGACGGGCACTGGACGATCGTAGGGCACATGAACTGGCACGGGAATCTTCTTTTCGACGGGATATGGCGCGGGAACTTCATAAGGCACTTTAACGATCTCCTTAACCTCATAGGGAATATGCTTGACCACGGGATAAGGCTTGGGTACCTTGACTTTCACGGGAACATGGATATGTTTTTCGACAGGCACATGAACAATTTTCTCTATGGGTACTGGAACTGGCACCTTCTTAATGACTGTCAGTGTCTTTTCCTCATGCACTGGAAAGTGTGGCACATGATGATGATGGTAATCCTCATAGTGATGAAGTCCTCGTTTCGATTTTGTGGTATCGTCACTAGCAGCTTCCTCGACCTTCTTCTCTACAGGCTCAGCTGCTGTTTTCTCCACAGCGGTACTCTTCTCTTCCTCAGCTTGTGCATAGCTAGTAGCCAGCAGTAGCACCAGAGCGAGCGTTGTCGCTGTACTCTGAAAAGTTTATCAAATAGAAATTCATATTAAATCCTATGGGCTTGAGGGAATAAAAATCTTATGGGCTTGAGGGAATAAAAATCTTTTCAGATTAGCTAAAGCGAAGATTAAATTGGGTATATCTTAAGGATCTCTAAAATTACTATCTTAATATTTTGTATACTATTTAATACGGTCACTATACGGTATACTATTTAATACGAGCGATAAAGATCCGATAGAGAGCAAGTAAATAATTATTTTAGTGATAAAATTATATTATCCATTGGGTACTGAAAAGTTCCAATTGTAAAGGATTAAATATATTATCCTTGAGAACACCCGTAATGATTATACATTCCGGAGGCAGACACAGTTATTGTTGTACATCAGTTTAAAATCAGGTCTCTAAATAAACTTATTTGGCGATTGGGTGTTGCATAGAAATGAGCAACATGTACAAGCCTGATTATCTGTTTTTTGTTCTGATTTTTCACCGTTAAGAATGATCTCGCTTTCTCTTTCCAATTGGAAAAAAGTTTTGTTCACTTGAGTTCTTAATAATCATTTCAAAGCACTTCACTTCACTTAGGTCCCTAATACATACCATCAACTTCATGTTGCTGGCGTAAATTATCCTAAGGGGTGCTGTTGTTGCTGTTTGAGGGAAGCCGTCAAACTGTGTCCCGTTAGCCAATAATTTGATTTTTTTTTTGAAAGGGTATTAAACTGAACTCTACACGTTCCGTACCACTCTTCACTGTTCGATGGTTAACGGTTTAATGATGCCAACTGCAGCGCCAGTCTGAACTTATATACTCTCTAGACCAGCGACTAAATGAATGTACCGACGAACGATTCCAAAGCCGAGCGCTGGTAACAACATCAGCAACAAAAACAACAACAAAAGCAATAACACCTGAAGCTTTAGTATAATAATAATCGCAATAGCTTCAAAACACATGAGGCGAATGGTGAATGGTTCGCGGCCGTTGTCGTCATTCGCGTCGTCGGATTTCGCTGGTCGCTTAGTTGGATCGGTTGGAACGGTTGGTTTGCTCAATTTTGGAGGCGCGAACTCGACGCAGCCAGGTGGTAAGCGACGCCAAGTGCTGCAGTTGCAACAAGTAATCGTATGATGGCGGGGGGAAAGGAAAGGGGAAGCTCTACGGATGCGTGCCTGTTTGCTGTTTAATTCGACTACCGCCAGTTGCAGTTCGTTGTTGTAGTTGTAGCTATAGTTGCTTTTTTTTGTGGTCTCCTAAGCTTTTTACAACCATTGGCTTATAATCACAATTCCCAATAGTCATATACCACATTTTTGTGAGTAATTGAATAATACCTCATTGTGCTAGATGAAGTGGCTGAAGGTTTTAGCTTTAGCTGTATTTTGGTAAAAAATCTTATAATGTGTTAATTCGATAATTAATTAATTAAATGAATATTACTAAATATCATTGCTGAAAATAAGATTTTTCATCTTGGTAATTTTCATTTAATATAGGTTCTTAATTTATTACCTATAAAGATTTATCACTGCGGACGGCAGTTCGCGTTAGTAACGAAAGCATCACGAAGGGTGCGAAAGGCGATTAACAATATATACCGCTAAGTTTGGTAAAATTTTTTATTTTTTAAAAATTCTTATTAAAAATACGCGTCAATTGATACCTCGATCACCCAAATCCGATAACTGGTTCAAAAGATAAATAAATTTCAAATTTTTAGTGGACTTCTCAAAATGAAATGAAAAGTCAGTTTGTTTGTCTGTTTGGCTGTTTGTATCAAAGCGGTAAAAAAGCTTAGGTGTAATGCTGGGGATCTATTCCTTTTCGAAAATCTAGATATGTTTGTTCTACGACTTTTTGAAAAAACCGCTAGCTTAGCGGGAAAACGCTAAATTCCGCTAAAATTTAAACCTCAACAGTTTCAAGTCCATAGAATCTACAGATATGTTCTATATATCATAAGAAAGGTGTGTACTTTTGTGCGTACCTTTAAACTTTTTTTCTAAAGTACTCAGGTAACATTTTACAGGTAATATAATGTTTTTAAGCTTACATTTACGCGATTGCTGACAAAACGGCTCTAACGATTTCTGTTAAATTTTAATATGTTGTAACACGTACAATGTATTTTTTGGCAAATGAAACATTACTTTTGGCTGAGGGGTTTGGAAGATATTACCTGTTAAGTGAATAAATACATTTTTCTATCGGTATAAAATCACGTTTTAGTACGAAAAACTTTTTTGTTTTGTGAGAAATCTTAACCAAACTAATACAATATGCATTTAACTTGGTTTTATATATCCTGACCAAAGTTGGTTTAAATCGGACCATTTTATCATATAGCTGTCATAGGACCGATCGGTCCAATATTAAGTCTTAGTATGAAAAACTTTTTTGTTTTACGTGAACTAATAGAGTCTTAGTATGAAGAACTTTTTTTTTCATAGTAAGGACGGGGTCTCCGACAGTATAGTATGCTCGGCTGTGGCAACGCACACTGGGCAGGAGGCCGAAAAGCGTGGCAAATATTATTTTTTTGAGGAAAGCGTTCGTAAAAAGTAATAATGGCATTCGATAGCGAAAACCTGAAAGACTACGAATCCAAATTTTTGAAATCAGGTAAAAATTGTGGGCGTGACAGCCTTTCAAAGTTGACCCATTTTTCAGTGCGCGCAAAAATGTGAAAATTTTATAAAAAATGCAAACTTTAAATCTGATTTGATGACAAGTTATATGAGCGATCTTTATGTTTTTGTTTTCATATAAAAAGTACATTTATTACTAATTAATTGCCGTAGAATATTGTTTCTTAACTTGTTGACCTTTTATTTCAGCGATGTTTAAAAAAAAGCACTAAAATTAGACTATTTTTTGACTTTGATGGAATAGAACTAAAATTGGACTCTTTTGGACTCGATCCCACTACCATAGGAGTCTTTGTTAATCAATTCTATAACGAAATAACACCGGTCTTTCATGCATCTGGGTGCGCCTAAGCACACTTTTAGTCGAAAAACTGAAGCAACCTCGCAATTTACTAGTGTGAGAAGAAGAGCGCAGTGCAATTTTATACGTTTTCGCTATGCCACATACAAGATTTATCAAAAAACCAAAATTTTTTTTTTTTTGAAATAAGCGTAATAAAACTTTTTTATATATTAAGCAATGCTTATTAAATAATAAAAAAGATTGAAATCACTGCGGACGGCAGTTCGCGTTAGTGACGAAAGCATCACGAAGGGTGCGAAAGGCGACTAACTATATATACAGCTAAGTTGGAAAATTTGCTACGACTGTCCGATCAGATCAGGTTATATACCGATCGAAAGGTTTAGTCCTAACTTACAAAATGGCATACTAAAACTTTTTCTAATTCACCTGGGTTATGAGATACGGGGGTGTAAGTGGGAGGGGAAAAATTTGTATGATCGCAGCTTGTGGAGCCGTTGGCGCTTCTTGGTAAAATTTTTTATTTTTTTAAAATTCTACTTAAAAATACGCGTCGATTGATACCTCAATCACCCAAATCCGATAACTGGTTCAAAAGATAAATAAATTTGAAAGTTTTAGTGGACTTCTCAAAATGAAATGAAAAGTCAGTTTGTTTGTCTGTTTGTCTGTTTGCATCAAATCGCTAAAGAAGCTTAAATGTAATGATGGGGATTTATTCCTTTTCGAAAATCTAGAAATGTTTGTTTTACGACTTTTCGAAAAAACCGCTAGTTTAGCGGGAAAACGCTAGATCCCGCTAAAATTGAAACCTCAACAGTTTCCAAACTATAAAAGCTACCGACATGTTCTATATAACATTGGAAAGATGTGTTTGAGGGCTTTTAGGAGTACCTTTAAGCTTTATTTCTAAAGTACTCAGGTAACAATTTACAGGTGAAAGTTTTTTAGCTTACATTTTGGCGATTTTTGACAAAACGGCTCTAACTATTACATTTTAATATGTTGTAATACGTACAATTTCGCGTTGTTTGGTATATGAAACATAAATTTTGGTTGAGGGGTTTGAAAGATATTACCTGTTAAGTGAGTAAATACATTTTTCTATCGGTCGAAAAACCACGTTTTAGTACGAAAAACTTTTTGGTTTTATGAGATAATCTCAACCAAACTGATACAATATGCATTAAACTTGGTTTTATATATCCTGACCAAAGTTGGTTTAAATCGGACTACTATATCATATAGCTGTCATATGACCGATCGGGTCAAAATTAGGTTTCAGTATGAAAAACTTTTTTGTTTAATGAGAAATCTTAACCAAACTAATACAATATGCATTTAACTTGGTTTTATATATCCTGACCAAAGTTGGTTTAAATCGGACCATTTTATCATATAGCTGTTATAGGACCGATCGGTCCAATATTAAGTCTTAGTATGAAAAACTTTTTTGTTTTACTAGATATCTTAACCAAACTAATAGAACATGCATTAAATTTAGACTTATATATCCTGACCAAAGTTGGTTTTAATCGGAACCACTATATCATATAGCTGTCATAGGACCCATCGGGCGAAATCCAAGTCTTAGTATGAAAAACTTTTTTGTTCATAGTAAGTACGAGGTCTCCGACAGTAGAGTATTCTCGGCTGTAGCATCGCGAGCAGGGGGCGGAGCCCACTAGTTTTTCTTTATAATTAAAGAAAAAAATTTTTTTTAAATATGAAATACGTTCAACAACTAAATTTTTATATTTTACTATTTGCGTGCATTAATGATAAAGTTACAATGGCAAAAGCAAAAGCAATTGCAAAAATTTCTGATATCCCACAAAAAAAACCTCTAAACGAGGTAAAAGTCTAGTGACGAAAGCAATTTCTAGCCCAAAATTTTGATATCAATTTAGACAAAATTCAGTTTAATCTTAAAATTTTAATAAAATATAATTAATATAAAAAGCGAAAATTGGCATTCGGCACTGCGCAAAAGTAATTTTATGTACAAAGAAGCTCACCCTTTTGCTCACAGTGCACAATGCCAATTTTCGATTTTTTATATTAATTTATATTTTTATTTAAAATTTTAAGATTAAACTGAATTTTGTTCGTCACAAAATTGGATATCAGAAATCAGGATGCCGAAACCGATTTTCAAAACCTTTTTTTTTCATCTAAAAGCTAATGAATATATATTTTTTAATGTAAAAAAGGTAAAAAAAAGATAAGCAAAAAATCATAATTTTCTTAATTCAAAAATTGATGGCTTTAAAACTACTGGTTTAAATCTAAGACTGTGTGTATATAAAATTTAGACATATTCATTAGCTTTTAGAAAAAATAAAGCTTTTGAAAATCAGTTTTGGCATTCACAAGTATGATGACAAAAGTGGGCGCACCTCTAAAAAAACTTTTTAAAAAAGTAAAAAAAGTCAGATTTAAAAAAAAACTCTGCAATAGAACAGAAAAAGGTTTTTCGTCATTTGTGACCCCAAATCTATCCAATAAAGTGGGTTTCGTTCGATTAATAGCCAAAAAGTTCAAATTTGTTGCCTAGTGTAACAGACTCTTATAAGTAGACAGCTAACATAAGAATGTTGATTTTTCATAGTCTAGTTAAATGTAATATAATATGATAAATAATTTTAAATTTTATTTTAATATTAATGCATTTTTCGTCGAAATATCTTGCAGTTGGTTAACTGAGACCATAACTAGGCTTTGAAAATGAACCTTATTCACTTAAATATTTGCTCTTAATTTAAGAGTTTTAGAAAACCAAAATTATTTCTCTTTTGGATTATTTTATATTGCAGCACGACTGCAGTTTAGCCTCTACTCAGTTGTCCTCTGTCATCTGTCAACTGATCCCAAAGACAAATTCGACATGCAGTCCTTTTACTTTTGCAGTTACGTGGACATTCACTAGACCAGGCCCAACTCTTGACCAGTTCCTCTAACCAGATGCTCGCAACACGAAAGTTAGGAAACAGGTGTACAAAATGGGGAAACCAAGTGAAACCAAATGAGTGTGTCACTCGGCCATTCGCTTGTGTGTTGTGTCATAAGGGTGTTTGTGTGTGCGTGTGTCTATGTGGGCTTGTTGTGTGGTCAGCAACCATAACCTAAGACACTGACAACAAGTTTGGGGCGTTAACTCGTTTCAATTTCATATTGTGGGTCGTGTAATTGACGCCCCAGTTGCTGTCGAAGCAGAAGCAGACGAATACATAGACGAAGACTTTGGTTACCTTCCTCGTTATTATGTCAATGGGTCTGATCGGTCTACATACACGTTCAAATATGTACATATGTGTGTGTGCAACACCGAGTCTGGGAGAGACTCTGCGCGAGGCTGTTACGAGTGGTTGCTGTTGTTGTGGCCTGTTGCATGCTACTTTCGATTTAGTTTCATTCGCATTGCTTGCATGTCTTGACCACATTGTGTTCAATATAATGTGTGCCAAAGAAAGAAAGAGAGTGCGACAGAGACAGAGACAGTAGCCGAGTGAGAGAGGGAGAAGGAAATATAGTGTGCTATTGGAGGCTGCCGTAAGACGTTCCAGCTGATTATGTCATAAGTTTGCATGGGGGCGCCACCGATTGTTTGTTTTGATAGACAGATGAACGGATTCGAGTGATTATAAGCGCCATTGTCTCAAATCCAACATTACAATTACACACTTCCTTGAATTATTTATATGACATAAACTTATAATTCACGCATACTTGTATTTGTATATTGACAACATTTATTTTTTTCGATTTGTGTATTTGAAAGCATTGTCAGCTTGTTGATCAGCATGTCAGCGGCCTGACCTTGTCTTATTTATGCATAGATAAATAAAGCTTTACATAAATATCTTAATATCTTTCTTATATTTTTGGTCAATTTCCAAGTCTTGGATGTCAACAAAAGTGTCAGAGATAAAGCAGCTGTCGATTAATCATCATTGGAGGCGTCTTCAATTCGTATTTACATTTGCATTTTCATTTGAGAGTTGCCGATTTCTATTTAACTTTTGATTTGTGTAACAATTTATTGTCGACATGCGCATTCCATTCTATTTCGTTCCCATTGATGTCAGATGATCTCGTGAATGGGCCTGACGAGGCCCTAAAGCCAGTCAAAAACTGACAATTATGAGATTTTATGTGCCATTTTACAAAGGCCTCTTCTTAACAAGGCTTGTAACTGTTAATGTTTCTACGTATACGTTACTTTTCTTTTTATTTACAAATATATACTATTTTGGGTTAAGACGGCTGGGTTCATTGCATTTCTGGTCAAGGTCGTTGCCAGTCATTTGTCGGTAGTTGCGGTTGTTAGCATGGCTAAGTACTGCAAATGTGGTATACAAATTATCTTTTTGTTTATTTAGTTTGCTGCACTTTGTGCGGTTTATGAAAGGTTTCTGCCCACTGAAAATTTTAAAACTGCAACTTAAAAGCTAACAACTAATAAAATAAGGTTTGTCTTGCCCCTTAATTAATGGTTAATGGAAAACTGGCTAGACAATTAATTAAGCAGGTAAATCAGCTATGAATTGTTAACTGCAATTTTAATCGCAGCCCTTTTAATCATTTGCCTTTTCATGACATTGAAGCATGTAAAAGTCTCTGACTTGATTTGTTTTGACTTGAAAGTGATAATTAAGGCAATTGAATGGGCAGACGAATGGATGAACGGACGGACATCTGTAGTCTAATCACTTCTTGGCTGAGGTTTGACTGGTGGTTAGCGAAAAGAGGTCAATGGCAAATACATTTGAACTCTTGTGGTGCGTCTATGTTTTATGACGCACTCGATTTCATTGTGCGAAGATTGTTATTAACTGGGCCAAATTGTCATGCGCCGTTGAATGCTGCGCCCAATTGACTAGCCAAGTTGGTGGCAGTTGAACGGTTGAGTATCTGAGCATGAAGTCCACTTCATCTTGTTGTAATTGTGCACTATAGATATTTTAAGACTAAAAACTGATAAATAAGGAAGTCGACTATTGGATTTTTGCCCGTTGGCCATTGGCCTAATCCCACAGTCGCAGCCAACTGCAAATCTATGCAAATTTTGCTCAAGCCAGAAAAACCACTCAAAAACAATTTATTACTATAATAATTCCGCCTCTGGAGTTGTGCAGCTGTGCCAGTCTTAAGCCAGTTGGACTACTCAGGAATAGCTTTCCGGGTGGCAGAGGGGCGTTCAGCTTGACCCATTGACTTACACATCATGCAATTTGCAGCCAAATTAGAAGAAACTACTCGTAAATATATTTACCAACTGCTGATTGTTGTTTTGTCATTCAGTGTATTTACTGGCAAATTATTTTAAACATACACTCGTTTAGTATTTCGTAGGTTTTTCTTTCCTTGGCTCATAATTACAACAAAACCAAAACAGTTGGCAATCAAATGCTGATGTTGCTCTTGCTTTTCGTGTAAATTGCGTAAATTGAATAAACATTATACTATGAAGTCGACTCTCGTTGTGCAAATTGTAAGTCTACTTGGCAGTCTTGGTTTTCGGCACTGTTTCCTTTTTTGGAAGCCGCTTTTGGCCGCACTGAAGCGTAGAAGCAATTTGTTTTGTGTGGCAACAAGAGGTGTACGAAAAGTGTTCAGAAACTTTCATTGGGAATAAAATACATAAAAAGTATTGCAATAAGAGTATACTAAGAAAAAAATCAAGTATTCCGTACTCAAATCAAGTACGATCGATTTCAGAACTGCGCCTATCCCGAAAATTCTAGATTCAAGTACAAAATTCTCATATCAAGTATTTTGTATTTAATCTCAAAATACTTGATTCTAGACTTTTTTAAGGACATTTGGGATAAGGTCAAGAGCATATTGTATTTATTCCAAGCGCGTCAGAATATATTTATTCTTTTAAATACTTATATTGAGAAAAATAATTATGTCAAATTGATTGTTTTTTTTTTTCTACTTTGTCTTTTTTACTTTTTTTTTATTATTGTTCTCTTCATTTCCTTTTTATTTTAATTTTGTTATTTATTTATGGTAACATGGTGACGGGTGTACATATTTTTTAACGTTTCTAGTTCATGACTCTTCTAAGGAGAGTGGGAGTCGAACACCCGTGCTGTCGAACTCTATAAGGTCAATAACTCAATCAAAATGTCTTCCTATTTATTGTCTAACAATAAAGAGTGCTTTGCCTACTTTGATAATATTGTTTTCTGTTGTCATAAAATTTCTATATATCTATTTCTATACATACATACAGAATACAAACATTCAACATATTTTAAGTACGAAACGATCTTGTACTCAGTATTATGTTCTTGTTTTAAGAAAAATATACTTATTTTTAAATTCGAGTACAATTTGTACTTAAGTTAAGTACTATTAGTACGAAATGAACTTAAAAGTTTAAGTACGAAAACATTCTTAAATCAAACCCATTCGAACGAGTACGAAGAACGACATTTTTTCTGAGTGTATAGTCATTATATATTTTTTTTTTTTTGATCGGACCACTATACACGTATTATATAGCAGACATAAGAAAATCTAGTTTTATCAAAAAATGTCTTTGATTTTTTTTTAAGTATCTCAAGCAATCTGACAGAATATTCTCCTGGGGGCTGGTTCTATACATTCTGACCAAATTTAGTTTCAATCGGTCAACTGTATCATAATGCTGCCACAGAAACGCTAGGTCCAAAGTTAAGATAAGTACACAAAACATCTTAATATTTTGAGATATCTCAACCAATCTTTTGTGTTGGTCCCTTATATCCTAACAAAATTTGGTTCAAATCGGTCTACTATATTATATAGCTGCTAAAGGAATTGTTGTTGTTTCTGGATATATCTCAATTAAACTCGCAGTTTATAAATTTTATTTGGTCTTATACATTCTGACCGAGTTTGGTGCTAATCGGTTCTCTATAACTGTCATTGAAGCAATTAGTCGAAAATTTAATGCAGTGCTGCCCAAGGTTATCAAATCTTTGGTCTGCCGAACGGCGTCCAAGTGCCTGGGTACATGGTATTCTATTGTCGAGCGCTCGATTGTAGCCGCACCTCACCGCGAGCGAAGCAGGGCATGGAACCCTCTTGTTTATTGGTACGAATATTGTCAAAGTTCTTTTTAATAACCATTCGTTAACATAAATTGTTTACAAAAGCAAACACTTCTAACATCTGTAGCATTTATTTTTCAATAATGAAAGGAATATATTCTAACAAATTAAATTTTTAGTTCCGCGTCCACAATTTCTTGAACCACCCTCTATAGTTTTTAAATAATATATAGAGCGGACTGTAATTAGGTAGCTCTAAAATGTTCGTAAATTAACGAATGCACATAAAACATAAAATAATTAATGTGTTGCTTAAGCTGTAAGCAATATATGATTGTTGACTGAAAAAGATTTGCACAGTTATATTTAAAGAAAAATGTGGAAAGCTTAAGACTATTGAAAAATTGTGCACTGTGAGCAAAAAGGGTAAGCTTGTTTGTACATAAAAATTACTTTTTGCGCAGTGCCGAATGCCAATTTTCGCTTTTATTTTATTAATTTATATTTTTATTTAAAATTTTTAGATTAAACTCAATTCTGTTCGTCACAAAATTGGATATCAGAAATTTCGGGGCTAGAAATTGCTTTCGTCACTAGACTTTTACATCGTGCAGAGGCTTTTTTGTAGGATATCAGAAATTTTTGCAATTGCTTTTGACATTGTAACTTCATCATTAATGCAGGCAAATAGTAAAATAAATAAATTTAGTTGTTGAACGTATTTCATATATAAAAAATTTTTTTTCTTTAATTATAAAGAAAAACTAGGGGGCTCCGCCCCGTGCTCGCTTTGCTACAGCCGAGCATACTCTACAGTCGGAGACCTCGTACTTACTATGAAAAAAAAAGTTTTTCATACTAAGATTTGGATTTCGCCCGATCGGTCCTATGACAGCTTTATGATATAGTGGTTCGACTAGAACCAACTTTGGTCAGGATATATAAGTCTATTCTATTAAATTGGTTAATATATTTCATTAAACAAAAAAGTTTTTCATACTAAGACTTAATATTTCACCGATCGGTCCTATGACAGCTATATAATATAGTGGTCCGATGTGAACCAACTTTGGTCAGGATATATAAAACCAAGTTAAATGCATATTGTATCTGTTTGGTTAAGATTTCTCATAAAACAAAAAAGTTTTTCACAGTAGAACTTGATTTTCGCCCGATTGGTCCTATGACAGCTATATGATATAGTGGTCCGATAAAAACTAACTTCGGTCAGGATTTTTAAAACTTACCTAAATGCATATGCTATCAATATGGTTAGAATATCTCACTAAACAAAAAAGTATTTTATATTAAATCCTAATTTTGACCCGATCTGTTCTATGGCAGCTATATGATATAGTGATCTGATTTGATCTAACTTTGGTCTGGATATATAAAACCAAGTTAAATGCATATTGTATCAGTTTGGTTGAGATATCTCATAAAACCAAAAAGTTTTTTGTACAAAAACGTGATTTTCGACCGATAGAAAAATTTATTTATTCACTTAATAGGTAATATCTTCCAAACACCTCAAACAAATTGTATGTTTCATATACCAAACAACACGAAATTGTACGTATTACAACATATTATTGAATTTAATTTAACAGAAATCGTTAGAGCCGTTTTGTCAGAAATTGCCAAAATGTAAGCTGAAAAACTTTATTTCACCTGTAAAATGTTACCTGAGTACTTTAGTTTAAAAGTTTAAAGGTACGCCTAAAAGCCCTCAAACACATCTTTCCAATAATATATAGAATATCTGTAGCTTTTATGGTTTGGAATCTGGTGAGGTTTCAATTTTAGCGAGATTTTGCGTTTTCCCGCTAAACTAGCTGTTCTTTCAAAAAGTCGTAGAACAAACATTTCTAGATTTTCGAAAAGGAATAAATCCCCATCATTACATTTAAGTTTCTTTAGCGCTTTGATGCAAACAGACAAACAAAGAAACTGACTTTTCATTTCATTTTGAGAAGTCCACTAAAATTTTCAAATTTGCTATACAAAATTTTACCAAAAGGCCCCAACAGCCCCATTAGCTGCAATCATTTAAATTTTTCCCCTCCCACTTACACCCCCGTATCATATGACCCAGGTTGGTTAGAAAAACTTTTAGTATGCCATTTTGTAAGTTAGGACTAAACCTTTCGATCGGTATATAACGGTATATAGTTGTCCAAGCTGTATATATTGTTAGTCGCCTTTCGCACCCTTCGTAATGCTTTCGTCACTAACGCGAACTGCCGTCCGCAGTGATATTACAGAATGTGTTTCAATGGTCTTGTAAATGTAATATAATATACGACCAATAAGCTAAAGAAAAAGATAAAAATGAAACAAACACTACCTCTGATATAAAACGCGATGGCAAATTTAAAAATTAGTTAAAACTGGCAACGAGCTGAAGTAACGATATCAAAAGTGATACAAAACCAGGGTAGCAAAGAAAATTATGGAGATTTATTACTATCACTCTACTATAATCGCAATAACAGTCTATAAAACTTTTATTCAGTCTTCCATACTTATTTTCCATTTTTAATTTAAGCACTTTATCTTGTAGGGTTTGGAATCATATCAAAAATAAATAATGTCTCCGCAAAATAGTATTGAATAGCTCCCATCGTACTATAATCTTAAGAAACCACTTCATGATAAATGTTGATAAATGTTGAGCCGCATGCCTCACAACGCTTACAGACTGACACAGTCCTCGGTCTCTTTTGCTTTGTCGGATTGGCAGCTATTGCAACATATTTGGCAAATTTCTTTGCAACCGAAAAGTTGCTGCAAAAGAAATTGCAAGTCAATTACCGTTAGCCGGTCTGCTTGGCGCCATGACGCAACCGCCACATGTGGCAGTGGCGTTAGCCTCAACTTTAACGTCGGCGTAAACTCAACGGCGTCGTCGACGTCATCGCATAGCGCTAATTGATTGCGTCTGAGCGACTTAGTTGTTGCATTCACTTTGCTTTTATTTTGTTTTATTTTTATGTTTATATTTTTGGGTCGCACCATTCTCCGTTGCCGCATGCCATATGCCATACACAAAAATACTCTACGTGAAATGCTCGCAACTTTAGTACAAGATCAATGCTGTGCGTTGGTCAGCTCAACAGGTTCTGGTGGCAACCAGAAACGAAAGACTTAGGCAGCGAACTTTAAATCTTGTTACTCTTGTTTTTAAATTTTACTTTCTTTATTGCATTGTTATTGCACTTAAAAATGTTGTATTTGGGTTTTGATCTCATTTACATTGCGTTTACGTTCAATGCTTTCGATAAAATCTTGCATAATTTTGAGTTGTTTGCAAAATCGATTTTAACTAAATTATGCGACATATTGATATTACACATTGTGTGAGGGTGTGTAAGTGCGCGTTTAGGAGAAAATTCTGGTTTTTCCTATTATTTGTTTATTTATTTTTTATTTGGTTTCCCAACACTACAAGTATAAACTTATCTTCAAAAAAAAGGATATTAAAATGCTTACTCCCAATTTCGAAATCAATTCTCAATTACATCAAATCAGGATACCATGCTCTCAGGCATTTAGAAGCCTTTCGGCACGCCGAAGATCTGAGACATTAAATTTTGGACTAATTGTTCCAATGAAAGATATATAATATAGTCAGCCGATTTGCATAAAGTTTGGTCAGAATGCATAGGACCAACTGTAATGCATATTCTGTCAGATTGAGATATCTCAAAATATAAAAAAATTTGTCAGACTAAAACTTGATTTTCGACCGATCGTTACCATGCCAGCTATAAGATAAAGTAAACCGATTTGAGCAGCATTTGTTCAAGATGTATTTAACTGACTAAAATGAAATCTCAAAAAAAAAAAAAAAGGTTTTCATAGTAATCCGAATATTCCCAGCGTTACCATACGGTAACAAGCAATAGGCACTAACTAATATTTAATTTTTAGACAACATATTAACGTTAGATTAACTTTAATATGATATCCTAAAAATAATTTGTTGTCTCTAGCCGATAAAAAGTTGATTGAAACAATCTCTGGAAGTTAGCTAATCGAAAAATGCGCTTTAAATTGCTCACTTATAATGCAGAGCAAAAAACGGCATTTGTCAATTCGTCGCAAGTAAATTTAAATCGTTGAACTATAGGCAATGCACACATCATTAGAAAGGTAAAAGGGTGCTCTTTTTAATTAAAAAAAAAAATTTTTTTTTAAATACCTTTTCTCGGTAAATTTACGCTTTTTGTTTTCCTGTTACCATATGGTAACACTGGGAAGTACAGGGTACAGGTTTTTTCCATACATTTTAATCGAGTTTCGGTACTGTTTTGTTCATAAAATATGATTGTTCCTATGGCAGCTATATGATATAGTGAGCCGATTTAAACCCAATTTGGTCAGGATCTATAAAACCAATGCATATTCTGTGTGTTTGGTTGAGATATCTCAGAAAACAAAAAAGTTTCCATACTAAAGGTGAATTTAACCCCGATTGCTCCAATGACTATAGCTGTCATAGTGCATATAGTGCTCCGATTTGAACCAAATTTGGTCATATATATCAAGGAGGAGCCCCCTGTTGGATAAAGCTGTGTTTGTTAGACTTTTTCGCAAATATTCGTATTTTGTAGTATTCAAAAAACCTATACCTTGTTATTCCCAGCGTTAGCATATGGTAACAGCCGAAAATATGGTCCTGTCGATTATCCTGACGAACATAAAGAATGTATTTTTGGGATTCAACGACCTCAAATCTATCTGTCCTGAAAGTTTTATTTTGGGGCCCCAACGGCCCCATTAGCTGCAATGATTTTAATTTTTCCATTTTGTTAGTTATTACTAGTGATGTAATAATATTTCGAAATACCGATCATTTTTTTGACTATCTATCGAGTTGGCTTAATCATTGGGGCTTGTTCATCGTAGTTAATTTGCAGAATTAAGTTTAGTCGTTCAATTATTGATGAACGTACGTAGTAAATAAACTACAAAATTGTCAAAGTTTGAATTGGGCATGAAAACGATGCAAGAAAAATAAGATTTCTAATAAAAGTTCGCGTGTATTTTATAATTACAAATGCGGTTTCAAATAAAAAGTTTTTTTTTTAGAAAACTCGATATTTGTAGCTCGATCAACTATTTTCCGATGTATCGAAAACTCGATACTTATTTTTGGCGAATTTCTATTTCGACATAAAACTCGATCTAAAAGTTTGGATTTATATTTCCATATTAGCTGTAAATATTGCTAGTCACTTTTCGCACCCTTCGTGCTGCTTTCGTCACTTGCGCGAACTGCCGTCCGCAGTGTTTATTTAATGTGCTATTTGGGATATATCATTTATATTTAAAATTTTTTTAATTAATTAAAGTTTTTTGATATAATTATCAATGAGTTGATATGAGTTTAATCTAATGTCTTTAAGTGTCGTTTGAGCTAAACTGAATTAAAGCCAACTGAGTTCCATTGCACTTCTTATTATTTTCAATGCATGAGGCGGACCGTTCCATGTAATAATCTGGCAGTTACATTAACTGATCGATACTAAAGGCACATCTTGTAGTTTTGCTTTGTTTTTGTTACTTGAATTTACATAATGAACAGCCGAGAAGCGTTTTGATTGTTTTGTGATGTGGCAGTACAAACGTAAAAATACGTGCTCTGGTTTTCACAAGGATTCTAGTGATTTAACAAGTAAAAACTCTACAGTCGATATGAACCGAATCCTCGCAGCTGTATGATTTAATCCTTATAAATCAAATAAGTATTAAAAAAAATGAAAGTGCAAACAAGTTTATGAAAAGCGTCAAGTCTTCCTAGACTTGGGTCACTTCGTTTGGACAGCAGGTGCTCATAATAAACTTAAAGATCAATATCTTATCCTTATCATCTTGATAATAACGACAACAAAAATAAAAATAATTACCTCTGATTTTTCTGGTAAAATTGCTCAATAATTTCTTGTATATTTTAGTTAGTTTATTTTATAAATTATACTGGAATTTGTTAAAAATTTTAAGCATGCTGCCCATATCATAGATAGATTAGGAAACAGTAAAATCAACCGGTTCGAAATGAAATTTCAGGGTAATTAGATAAATCTGAAGAAGTTGTTTCATCAATTAAGCTGTCCGTGAATTGATCTTCATCTGTAGTTTTCTTAATGCGCACACACAGGTCTCTTGGCTCATTAGGTTCAAATTCAATGGTGGTAGTTTTGTATCCTGGAAGGCATTGGCAGACATTGGTTGCCACACAGGTGGCAAATGTAAAGCAGCTTTCTTCACAGTGTGGAGCACAGTAGAATCCCAGACCTTGGACTCTAGGTAGCTTGATGTAGCCTGAAGCACACTCCCATTCCCCAGGCCGTACGCAACGAGCATTCTCAGGAATATCCTGTGGGCAGATGGGCTGGCAAGTGTTGAGACTGTCTAAGCTGCTGTTGTTGGTGTAACCCTCATTGCATTGACATTTCTCTGGCCTGATGCAGCTACTGTGTGCTGGACAACCCGCTCTGCAAACTGGTTCACAGAATCCAAACTGGCTTTTGGTATAACCAGCCACACACTGGCACATGTCCTGATTAGGACTAACGTCCGAATCACATTGGCAACTCTCAGGGCCGACACAACGGCAACGATCACCGCATCCTTTAGTGCACTTTGGCTGACAAAGAGTGCCTTTTGTCTTCTGCTCATATCCAGGACAGCAGAAATGTTGTATTTCAACTTTGTTACTGATCTATTGGGCATGGAGTTTTAAAGCAGAATAATCATATGGGTACCGTCAAATATTTACCATATTTTCCGGATTGCTAGGAGAAGTCAATAGCTTAAGTAAGTTGTTCACATCGACGTAGCTCACTGTCCTTCTTATGTTGCACAGATGGGGATCATTTGCTAAAAACTCTGCTGTGTCTTTGACACACAGCCCACTCAGTGCTACATGGTAGTCTATCTGACATTCACATAAACCTGGCTCGGCGCAGAAACTGTGAGCACCACAATCGATGGAGCACACGGGTCGGCAAAGGGAATCACTGGTTTTCTTCTCGTACCCATCGCAGCAAACCTTCTGAATTTCTTTCCTTGGTGGTCGCTTGTAATGCAAAGTATTAGATTGTAATAAATAACGATGTTTATTGTATCTGCATACTTACAAATAAATCTATTTCAGCTTGAACCTCTTTTGTACATAGATTCGGGTCCTCAGACTGTTCAGCTTTAGAGACACAATCACCATTAAGCATTTCATATCCTTCTATGCACTCACACAATTTCCCATCACGACAGTAACTGTTTGCACTGCATGTCATATCACAGAGTCGCTGACAGGATCCATTCACTTTTTCGTATCCCATTATGCATTCACAGACATTTGGCTTTGAGCAGAAGCTGTATTTATCGCAGGTCTCCAAACACAGAGGCTGGCACAGATCAGCTTCGGTTTGCCTGCCGTAGCCGTCGCAACAAACATGACGAATTTCCGTTTTGTACGTTGACTGTCGATTGTTGATAAGAAATTTTTGTTTACTAAATATTCAGTAAGAGCGCAGATAAATGCATACCGGATATGGTGTGGGCAGTTTCAGATTGAGCTCTTTAAATGCCTGCTCAAGCTGTTCCCATTCAGAGTAGTCTTCCACTTCCACCTGCACCATTTTAGTGCATAGATTGGGATCTTTTTTGGGAACACAGGAATCCTTCTCGCCCATTATATAGCCCGCTAAACATTCACAAGTCTCCGGTGAAGCGCAAAAGCTATTTTCTCCGCAAGGTGTGCTGCATATTGGCTGACAATTCTCTATAGTTCCTTGGTACCCGGGACAGCATTTATATTCAGGCTTTGAATTCGATATAAAATGGATAGCATTAAGCTTGTGCAACCTACACCTCTTAAGAAGTTACTTACCTCTTTTTCTCCCAAGATAACCTCAATGTCAAAAGCATTCGCCTCACAAATATGGCCAAGCCTTTGTAGTCTCATAGCAGCTACAAATCCAACAACTAGCAAACAAAATACGCAGAATAACTGTCGCATGGTTCGAGTTTGAAAATTTGAAAACAAAGCAAATATCAACCGGATAGTAGCACTTCCAGAATGGAATTGATCGTATGTGGCTTGGGCCTGACTCTCTTTATAACGTCCCACTGATAAGTAACATATAATATATATATAGTCGGCCATATCGCAAAGTTCATATAAACACATATATTTATGGAGAGTCTTATTTAAAAACTCACACTGTCGCAATTTATTTAAAACATATTACACTCAAGTCCTCGACTATAAGATACCCATTACTCAATTTAGATTTAGGTATACTAATTTTATATATGAATTTTAAACTCCAGTTCTATAAAAATGGCTACTTACTTTTAACCGATTTTCGAAAATTTTAACGCACACTAGATCCAAATTGAGTATTTATAGTCAATGTGCGAAGTTTGGTTGCTCTAACTATTATTGTCTCTAATTTTGAAGAATTTATAAATTTAAATATATGTACATTGTACATAGCTATATCGATTAGGCTTATGAAGGCCAATCGTACATATGACTGCAATTTGATATTGTAATCCGATTTGTGAGGTTCAGACATAGTTATATAATGCTTACTTTCAGATAGTTTTAAATCTAACACTAGTTTCAATCTGAGTATATTAGCTTGACTATATCAAAGTCAATTCTTGTAGAAGGCAACTTATCTCTGTATAAGTCCGTATGTATGGAGCCAAAGCCATTAAGTCAGTATAAGTGAATTTCTGTAGACAGATTAATCAAATGAATTTTATTCTTAGCTTCAGATTCTGTACATAAATTCTATGGTGAAATCGAATTTGCACATATTTAATAACAGTTATATTTCACAATGGCATTTGAAACAATTACTGCCAATTATACAAAATTAAAACAGCACACATTAAAGTAAATGGAATTTCTTTAAATTCAGGGCTTTTTGACATTATCGGTGTTGGCACAGGTTGACAACCCTCGCTCTCTATCGCTGTGCGCTGATAGCCCTCGCAGCAATCCTGACGGGACTCTAATTTAGTTTTGGTCTGCAGAATTAAAGGAATATACTGCAAGGATTGTTTATAAGGGAAACTATATTTACGTACAACAACTCTCATTTCGCCTTGCACATCCAATTTTTTAAGAAAAGGCGCAAAGTCCTCATAAGCGTCCAGGGGAACACGCTCTGTCACAGTATAAGATACTTCCACATCTCTAATACACATATGAGTATCTTTGGCACATATCACAATATGTGCATATTGACTGAGTAACAACAAAATCCAAAACTTAGACATATTTCGAATTAAGCGGCTCGCGATGATTACAATAATGCGGACAAAAGTGAACTAAGCTCCGCCATTTTCACAAGCAAACATCTGAGCTCTGCCCTCTCTTCAAGAGAACTTTTGCTATTTGTATTTGGGCATGCTCTTGATATCAGCAAACTAAGTAAATAATGCGTGCTGAATAATTTGGAAATTAGATTTCGACAGCTAAAGAACAATTCTGTTTCCTCCTAAAGTATATTTGAAAAATTTTAATTTTTATCTTTAGTTTATTATAATAATATAATCATTCGTAATTTTTATTAATACTTGGATACACATTTTATGAATCTCTTAATGAGTCAGAAAATAATCCTACACGAGCCTCAAGTTCGTTGCCAGATTCATGCATGTCATTATTAACATTTAATCTTCTTCTTCGCCGTATGAAACACAAAGACAATAGAGTTATTACGACTATCGTAGTTAATACCAAGGCTGTGGCACATATGGAAATCCATTCATCGATTTCGCTTGGTTTTTGTTGAGGTGAGATGCTATTGGTAACTATATCCAAAGTGGTTGTCTCGTCCGAATCGGTCCAGGTTCCAGTTGTGCTGTCAGTTGTTGTTTGAACTGGTTGGCAGCCAAGTCCTAATTGATCAGATTTTGCATAGCCGGGACAGCAATTTTTGCGAACTTCCAGTTTTGTTTTGATCTATGTAAACATATCCTATTGTATTAATAATCATTATAATACTGTGAGACCTTTTTATTTACTCACCACATTTCGCATTGCACCTTGAATATTCAATCTGGTGAAGTCTTCTGCAAATTTGCCATAGTCTTGCAAAGGGGTACGCTCCCTTACCATATAGTGAACTGTAACATATTTTTCGCACAAATGTGGGTCTTCAGTCTGAAGTAGTGCAAATGGTATAAAACTTAGTAAGATTACGATGGAAAGCTGACACATTTTGTATTTTAGCTGTACGGTCCTCACACTGTTGCACTAATAACTCAACTGAATTTGATATTTCATTTTCACATCACAAGTCACAACTGGACCACTGATACTAATATCAGTTTAACTCAAATTATATAGTACTAAGTATCATGAGCGAAAAGTGTGTTCTGAAACGAACCTTTATATACATTTGTACTATGGGGCGTTTGCCCAGTTTATGTGGCATTAATTAATAACTCATAAACTACGCAAGATATTTTGAAGAGGTTTTTTTTCTAGTGACAACCCCAGAAGTATTTTGGAAAAGTGGGTGTGGCGTGTTATCCATGACACTAGAATAAAAACCGCTTCAAAATATTTAGCGTAGCTTACGGCTTTTTAAATAATTTCAAATTCCCTATAGGGCAATGCGAACAAATCGCCATTTGAAAATGTGAGGTTGTGTCCTAAAAAAAAAAATTAAAAAGCGCAAAAAAGCGCACATTGAGACCAAGTGTGTTGAATAGAGAATTGATGACTCTACAACATGGATTTACTCATTTGCTTATCAAGTGTTAACAATTTTTTTTAGCTCTTTGCAAAGTTAAACTTTCGTTTTAAAAAGCATCTATAGACATCACTTGCTTATACACAAAAACAACAAAATATTAATATAAACATAAAGTACAAACCCGAACTGTTAATATCCATGGCCAATTTTGATTTTTTTAAGTGATTTTCTTTATAAACTAAAAGGAAGTGGCCTTTGGCTGCAACAGCTGATTTTAACAGGTGTTATCTTTACATTGGAGTTTTATGATATCTAACGTAACAGTTGGATGTATTTTTAATATATTGGTATCGAAAATTCATAGATTTGATTACTTGTGAAAAATGAGTTAATGCCAAAAAAGTTGGTAAAACGCCCCATAGTGATATGCATGTATGAGTACCTATGGTACTCGGTAGGTTGCATAAAGTTAGGCTTATCAAAATAAAAACAACAATTTTCTGTTTATTAAATAAAAAGTATATAGCATACTTTTAGTAACAGTGTATATTGATATAAAAGTTCAGCTCAAAGTCGAACTGTACAGTTCTGACATCAACAAAAGCTTTATAGTACACGTAGCTTTAGCAAAACATGTTAGCTTTTAGTTACGTTTTGAAATGTTGAAAGTTTATTTTCTTTCAAACTTTTAATTAGATTAACAGCGCAAAAGAATCCAAAAGTAACTGTCGCTTTTTCTAAAACTATGCAAGCAATGACAAAATGGAATATTAACTTTAATTTTTATTTTAAATTTAACAAAAATGGATGAAATAACTTTGAAATTAACTAGTTCATTTTATAAGCATACCTTATTTAAGCCAACAGCTTTGTTGAGCTTGGAAATTAATTTTGGCGGTCGATTCAAGAAAACATGTTCGCTAAATTTAAATATCCGACATAAACGGATTGAAATAACGGATTAAAAAACGAATTGAAATAAAACACAAGACAATCGTTTTAATGTCCATCAATTTAGCTTTATTGGAAGGATCATTTTGTGCCATTAATGTTTAAATATGATTTCGCGGCTGGCTCGAATATAGCCAGGTCTAGAGGTTCAATTTTGAAGCACTTTTCGAGCATTTGGGGCCGTATGTCGGCAATAACGCGACGAATGTTGGCTTCCAAGTCCTCTAACGTTTGTGGTTTGTTGTCGTAGACGAGCGACTTTACATATCCCCAAAGAAAATAATCCAATGGTGTCAAATCACACGATCTTGGTGACCAATGGACAGATCCATTCCGCGAAATTATGCGCTCATCGAATGTTTTCTTTAATATATCGATTGTCTTGTTGTAAGGTCTCCTGCGGATTATCTTCACTCCAAATGTGTCAATTTTGCTTGTTGACGTAGCCATTCAACCAAAAATGAGCCTCATCCCTGAACAAAATTTTGCAAAGAAAATCAGAATTGAGATCAATCTCATTTTCGGCCCATACACCAAAATCACGACGCATTGCATGGTCTCGCGGCTTTAATTCTTGAACAAGCTGGATCTTGTGAAGTCCTTAGCTAATATCTTTGCGCAAAATCGTCCATAAAGTTGATGGACACAGCTCCAATTGCTGTTCACGGCGGCGAATCGATTCATTCGGGTTCTCTTCAACATTTTGTTCTACAGCGGCAATTGTTTCTTCAGTGCGCACTGTTCGACGTCTCTGCGGATGCGTATTATCGTAGTGCGAAAAAGATCCATGGTTAACCGAATTAATTGCTCTGATGGACAATAATGTCTACCATAAAATGGACGGAGCTTGCGGTAAACTTTGCGAACTAAGCCATTATTTTCGAAATGAATTTGCACAATTTGCAAGCGTTTTTCTTTTGTCAACCTGTTCATGATAAAATGGCAAGCCAAACTGAACGTAAATGAGCTTTATCTCCACTCGAAGAACCAACCTCAAAAAAAAACACACCGACCATCAAAGTATTTTTATCAGAAGCAATTATTTTAAAAATGTTCCTTTCTAAAAGAAATGTATTATCAGTGTTTTCTAAAAAACTCAATAAGTGTAGAAGTTTTAAAGGAATAACATAACTACATCGTAGATTGATAAATAGATTTGAAAACTTAATTATATTGTAAAATTTGACAATAAGTAATTTTTTAATTTATAAACTTTTATCTGTGCAAATAAATTATTACCTTATTTTTTTTTAAAGAAAACTGAATATTAATATAAATGTTTTTTTCACTTTACTTTTATCTTGAGCTGAGGTCTATTTTTTATAAACATTTATAAAAATTATTTGAATAACATATTTGTGCAAGAGTTCAGTTATTTGGTTTTAAAAGCGTTGTCTGTCAATCAATACGACTATCTTTTATTTCGCTAATTTAGGTAAACAGTATTGCAATGATTGTTATTCTACTAATCATTTATTTGTTCAAGTTTGTTGTTTTTAAAATAATCCCGTAATCTATAGAACTTTTTAGTCTATCTGAGATTTGAAAAAATAATGAAATACATATAAATTTTTTTTCTCATTTTTCTTTTTATTTACATTATTAAATATGTACAAACATTTCATAGAATAGAAATTGACATGAAGAAGTCGAAGGAGCAACTAATTTTTGTTTTTCCGTCTATAAAGAACTGTACATAAAAGGGCGAGTGAAATAACGAATATAAGCAGGACAAACAAATGCGATTTGGGAGATTGTTGGCAAGTTTCCTGAGGATTCCGTCCAGGGAATCCCTTACCGGAATGTCGCATTAAATTAGATGTTGCGCGATTGTTGCTTCCTCCTAGAATTTCGGATGGTATCACAAACTAAAACTAAATTGTAAGTCGTACATTGAGGGTTCGGATTCGGGATCGGGTTTGAGTTGGAGTTGTGTTCCAGTTTTGGTTCTTGTAATTGCTATTTAAATTGGAAAATTTTGACAGGATTTGATACGCTCGACTTCACCCGAGTTCAAAATTCATAGCCCTCGATATCGTTAAATTGATCTACTTTTTGTGGAGGTAACCGCCGTGGCTGGAGATGCCGTACGAAGAGATGCCATGTCCAGAGATACCGTGACCAGAGATGCCATGGCCTTCGTATGAAGAGATACCGTGGCCAGAGCTGCCGTATGAGATTCCGGGTCCGGAGATGCCATGACCAGAGATACCATGGCTGTAGACAGCTGGTGCAGCAACGGTGTGGGTAATGGAAACAGCAGGCTTCACATGGCTCTGAACGTGGACGGGAACTGGCACTTTCACCTCATAGGGCACTGGACGATCTACATGGATGGGGACCTTCTGGATCACGCGCTTCTCGACGGTGTAGGGCACTGGCTTCTCAACTGGCACTGGGTAGGGCTTGGGCACATGCACGGTGTAGGGACGATCGACTGGGATCTTGACTGGGACCTTGACGATCTTCTCAACTGGGTAGGGCTGTGGCACTTCAACGGGCACTTTGATGATCTCCTTCACTGGGTAGTGGACGATCTTCTCAACTGGGTAGGGCTGTGGCACTGGCACCTTAACTGGGTAGGTGACGGTCTTCTCAACGGGGTAGGGCACATGACGCTCCACCTGGTAGGGCACCTGCACGGTCTTGATCACAGTGTTGGTGTGCACTTGAGTGGGCAGATGGGAAACAGCGGGTGCAGCAATGGCAGCGTGACCAGTGCTCAGAATGGCACCACCACCATACGATGATGGACCATAACCGTAACCCGTATGGCCAATGCCGCGCTTCTCCTGCTTCTTTTCAGCTGTCGCGCTGCTCTCAACAGCGGGCACCACTTCAATCTTCTTGGCTGTCTCCTCGCTGGCACTAACAGCCAACACGCACATAGCCAACAGGCCAAAGACGAGCTGAAATGCAAAATGTTACCAAAGTGGGTTAGCCAGTCGTATGAGACTATTATATAATACCGACAGCACTTCCGTCTGCTGTGTCCATAATTACAAATATGATAATTATGCAATCTGGAATGTGAACTGGCATGCCATGTCTTGGCATGCCAATTACTCGGCGGTGCGCCAAGTTCAAATTGATGGCTAATCATGTGCAACGGGGCGCATACGTGATGTGCAAGAACTTGAGTTGTGTACCAAGCTGCGTGTGCGCAATGCGAACTGTTTAATGCATTTTAAAATTACAGTTTAAATAATAAAGCAAACAGCCTGAATGCAATAACTATATTTTTTATAAATATTAACATTGCCAAAATAATGTAATATAATATAATAGTCGCTCGTTTCTTGAATCTGAATCTGAATGAACTGAAAAATATTTTGCAGGAAATTTTAAAACTTTGGATTGTTATTGAACGTAAAATTGCCGTCCACTATTTAATGAACAACTTTATTCTAAAACGATTTGAAGACACATTTGATTTTCATGTTAGCACGAAATTGTAATTCTAGTTTATTTTTTTAACACATAAATTTCCGTTGCATTTAATATAAAATAAATGTTAAATATTCGTTATGCAGGCACATAAGAATTTTTTGCTTTTTCTGTCGTTATATTGCATATATTTATTTTTAATTGATGGATGATTTAATTTTCAGTACGCTTGAACACAACATACCATAGATTTCATTTTGCACTTTTTAAACTCCTAGACTGCACTTAACTCAATTTGGCTGGGGCTTGTATGTCTCAACCAACCCACAACTGTTAACTGAATATTTTTGCACAGACATTGCAAGCTTTTATATGCCGATGCCCTCAGCTTTGATGCTGCTTGGGATTCATCATCGTCGAGATTTCTCAAGCAGCCATAGTAGCCTGTACGGCAATGCAAAAGCTCGCTCTTCCTCTCTCTGTCTGCAAACGAGTTGAGCTCTCTCTCTTGAAGCGTGACGCTCTCTGTGCAAAAGGAAATACCCTAAAGACGTTCGGTGTATACAGAAAGAGCTTTCAGCAACAATGTGAGCTGATCATGCAGCTCACACGAACACTGTAGGTGTATAACTGCAATACGTGTGAGCTGATCGCCATGTGTGTGAGTACGAATGCATGTGAAGTCGTTTTAGTTGGCGGGTCTGCTAGCTGTTCATGGTACCAAGTACTTAGTAAGCAACTGGGGGTACAAGATATCAACAAAAACGCTGGTTAGCTGACGATTTATTTTAAAGTAGAACACATTATAATAAAACGAAAACTAAACTATCAATAATATTAAAAGTTAAATATACTTCATTAGATAATTATTCCCAATGATTGTTTAAAATTCGTAAGAATTATTTCAAAAGATTTTTAAATTGAAGAAAAATAAATTCAAATAGACATTGTATGTGATTCTGCAAAATTTAAATCAAAAAAGTTTCATAGTATTATTAACAAATCTTAAACCAATAAGAGCTTATTATATACTCAAAGTGCTAAAAAGTATTGGAAACGCGGTGTGGAGTTTTTGCAACAATAAAATATTTAAAAAAAAAGCTAATCACTGAGGGCAAGAAAGAAGCGAAAGCCGACATGAATTTTGTACTGGAAGAAAAATTAAATCAAACTATGTAAAATATATTTAATGTATGTTTGTTGCTTAAAAATACATTATTCGATGTTGCTTTGGGTAAAAAGCATACCGTTTTTTCTGTAAGTTCTGTGCAGAGTTCGGGTGGGTTCGGTTGTGCTCGTGACTGAACTTTTGATCTCAGATTTTGGTAAAGCGAAGCAAATTTTCGAATTGTTGGTGCAATGATTGAATGTTTTCTGGGCCTCAATCTATGAGCTTATTTATATGTATGTATGTATCTGTGTTTATACTTTGACATTTTAATGTGCATAGGAAATACATAAGTCTATAGATTGCGGGCAGTATGAGTCTAATCGTCCATTGGCCATGTAAATGGAACGTGTGAACAAAAAATAGCTACAGACCGAAAGAGCGACAGAGAGAGAAAGAGAGAACAAAACAAAGAAATACAGAAATGCTAGATATACGGATATTTTTCATAAAATAATACTACGAATAATACTAAAGACGTTATGTCATTAGAGGGCTGTGCATTGTAATGTGCAGTTGAAGGTGAAGGTCGATCATCACCATTATCATTATGAGGCTAATTTAAAAGAGTGGCGAAGTTGGACTACATTATCAAACAGATCAAAACAGAGGTCTTTGTCAAAGTGTGCCTCTTTTGTGGCCAAGTTAAATCCATATAAAGAACGATGCATCAAGCAAATGACTCCAAAAAAAAAACATTGAATCTATTATAGCAGATGAAGAAGCAGATGGAAAAAATCAACTGTAGATGGTATAATGAATATGCAAAGTGAAGGGAAACGTAGCGGTTAAGGCACAACATTAAATTCAAGTTCAAGTTTATGTGTCTTATATGTTTGTGTGTGCGTTTGCTTTATCTTCTTGTTTTTTTTTGTTTTTTTTTAGCTATTATTAGTTAGCTTTCATTTCGAACATCCACAAAATAAATACTACATAAGCAACGATAACACTTAAATTCTGAATAAGTAAATATTCTTGTTTTTAAAAACAATCTCTTGAAACTTATGCTAATCCAAACTAGATTATTATACCAAATCTACAGATCACTTAAAAATCAACACAATTATTTCTGTTTAGTTAAAAATGTGAAGCATATCAATATTAACTTGCTAATAACAAATGCATTGAATATTGACAAAGACTATCAATTAAATTAAAATAACTTTTTATTTTTTATTTCAATAGTCACTAGACAAGAGTTTTAATTTTTTTTACCTGAGACAGACCGGTTGTGAATCTGAAAATAACTTTTCTTTTCTTTTTTGTTTTGTGTCATGAATTTGTTCATTCTATTTATATTTTATTTTGTTTTTTTATTAATGTTCTTTAATGTGATAAATTTATGGATAGTCTAATATCTTTAATGTGATTATGCAAATGTCCAATTATGAAGTCAGACTCTGTCTAAATGCAGAGCATGATATTTGCATAAAATATCTAGGTGCCATTAAATAGTATGATTGGAATATTTAGCATGTTGAGAGATCTGAAAAGTAGTCGACTGCCAGGGGAACTTTTATAATTAATACTTAATATCTTCTGGCGGCGTTAAGGTGAACCAGTTCTAAAGACAAATAAACTAATTTCAAAACATGACATGATTTCTTATTTTTTTAAATTCTTTTTTTTATTTGTTATTTACTATGTTGGGCATCAGACTTGCTTTTCTTTATTAAAAATTTCTATTGTTATTTAAACTCAAAAATGTTGGCAGTTTTCCTCGATTTATTATATTACAAACAGATTGGAATCGCAAATAAAAAGTTAGGGGATAAATCAAAAAAACTCCCTGAGAAAAAAAATCTTTGCATAATCCAGTTGCAAAGTAACACACTTTACAGGTTGTATGTGCCATGATACCATAAATAAAAGCCAAGATGCTTAATTTTAAGTATTTTGTGTTTCATTGTTTATGAGGAAAAAATTATAGTATTTTTGGTCTTTAGAGTTAGAACTGGCTAATACTCTGTCAAATTATGAAATGTTTAAATTACTAAGGAATATATACAAGTAAATTCAATATTGTCTTAAGCATTGCATCTTTTAGATATGTTAGCATCTTGAAGACTTCAGAGTTGGATACAAATCAGCTTTAAATTTAAACAGCATTAATTTATTGACTCTTAATAAAGATATTGTCGTTTGCCATTTAATCGATGAGTCTGCCAATTTTTTTGTCGCTTTGCGCAGGCACAAAAGTTGCTTTTAATATACTCAAATACCTATGTAGGTCTGCTTGATGTGAGCAATCTCTCATTGCATGTGCTCTACATTTAAGATGCTTCGTATTTGTCAATCGGGGTTTTTTTTTTTTTACTTTTTGCTTTGTTTGTTGCAGTTTTGTCGCATGTTTTAAACTTTGCAATCGATTTCGAGTGCCTAACATGTTTCAATGCACAATCGTGGAACTATGTTGGAAAAGTAATCAATTTAACTTTTTAGTCAATCGATTTTTTTGTTCGCCAACTAATTGCGCTTTAATGGCAGTAGAGTGGAATTTTGACTGTGATTAAAGCATAGAATGCTGGAAGTAACAACAACGTAAAGTTATATTAAGAAAAAAAAGGATATTTATTTTCAAATATAGCAAATTTATTGTACAATGGTTTAATGGTTGAATGGTTTAATTTCAAAATATTAGGAGAATATTAATTTCGAGCTCAAAAATACATTCCGGATTTAATACATTTCAAAATGTTTGTAAAATTTGACAAATAAAATGCATATTTATTTTAAGAATTAAACTACACTCAGAAAAATCAAGATTTCCGTACTTAAACAGGCCATTTTCAAGTACAAACGATCTCAAAAGCTGTCTAAGTTCGGAATTTCTAAAGTTGAGAACAAAAATCTTATTTCAAGTTCGGTTTTTGCAAGTACAGAAATCTTAAAATTAGATTTTTTGGGGATACTTTAAGTGCGTTTCGGGTTTAATTCATGTCTGAAAAAATTGAACTTGTTTTAGTACAAAATATTGTCATAATTAATTAGCTTTAATTTTAAAACATACACTAGTATGTGTACTAAAATTATTCAAAATACCAAAATTAAATACAATTTAATAATTGTGTATTTTCTTGGTTAGCGACCTTTCGGAATAGGTGCTGATTTTACCAGCGATCCAACCTTAACGTCATATTTGCGTCGCTAGAACCAGTTGAGAATTCTAAGGTGAGACAATGAAAAAGAAATATCCCAAAACGTACTTGTTTTCAGTACGAAAAGATCTTATTTTTAAATTCCTTTCAATCTTGAAAAAAATTATTTTAATTTAAAAAAAACTTTAACTAGTTTAGGACAAATAACTCAGCTGTTTCTGGAGGTATTTTTGAGAGACTCACGGATTATATGTTTTCCATGGTCTTATATAATCCGACTTAGTTTGGATAAAATCGGACTACTATTTCGGATTGCTGCCTTAGGAATGTGAAGTCAGAATTCTAAAACTAAGATCGATTCATACTTAATTCTAGAAAATGTAATGCGAAATGTAACATAATATATGTATTTGTAGCAATGTGTGAAAGTATATACGAACTGCCTGTCTAGTTTTCGCGATTTAATTATTAAAATTTTACTAAAGAAAATTTAAATAACGATTAATGAATAAATAAATAAACACTATTTTATAATATATTAATTTATAAGCCTTAAATTATATATAATATACTCTACATATAATTAATTCAGATCACAATATAAAGTATAAGATAAATTACGAATGAAATGCGGGTGATTAATAGACGCATTTAGGTTAGTACTTACAGTTTTTTGTGTTACCTGTGCCATGGTCATTCGGGTAATCGGATAAAAGAGATCAGTAAAATTTATAAAACTTTTAGATGTCGGCAATTTAACTCAAGCGACAAAGTTTGGCCTACATTTTTTTGGTGGACGGGCGAAGATTTCTTCAGTTAACCAAGTTCGTGCCCAGGCTAAAGCCAGACTGAGTTTGAGGCGAGGTTAGTTGAGGTAAGTGCGGAAAGTATTTGTCAATTGAAACGGCAGGCCTCAAGCTTGAAAGAGTCGTGCAAACCTTCGACATTTAATTTGGCTACATTTTGAACTGGACACGTTTACTTAGTTTTATAGAAAAAGACCAGAAAAATGTTGTTTACATAAAAAAACTACTACTACTACAACAGTTTTTTGTACCCATACATTTTTGATAATTGCGCGAAAAGGTCACGCCATTATAAATTTTGATTCCACTTTATTGATAGCCCAGTACTTTAAGGGTACAAAGCGCATAGGGCTAGTGACAATGTGCGTTCTTCCGTATGAATCCCTAATTATTTAATTTTGTGTGAATAATGATCTAACGGATAGGCCTTCGTCTTCGAATAAAAATAGTGATGTTTATTTTAATAAATATTTTTTTAATTAAATTTAATATTTTTAATAAACATATTTTTATATTATATCAGGATCATATCAGGATATGATTGAATTAGTACAAAAAAGATTTTTGCTGTTTGCTCTTCGCAGCCTTCCATGGAATGGAATTCTTACTCTAATAGATTGTTATTGCTAGACTTACCCTCACTTAAAAACAGAAGGACTTGCCATGGCGCCATGTTTTTTTTTCTCCTAATTCACGGAACTGTTGTGGGATTATGTCTACGTCGCTGTTTTGTTATGTTACATTTAAGATAATTGGTTTTGTTGATTCTGTCCTGCCGTCCACTATACTGCTGTGAGTCGGACCATAGCCTTATAAACTTTGCCCCACCAGAATTTTCTTGTTATTGTTAATACCATTACCGTACATTGTAAAGCTTTTAAATCAAAAAAATAAATAAATATTTGTATCTCATTTATGGTGATTAAATGAAATCGGCGAAAATACGTGTACTAGGCATATGCAAGTCGAGCACCTCGACTGCAGAATTCTTACTTTCTGATGCTGGATTTGAAGCTACTGTTAACCGAATGTCTTGTTATTATCGTTATTATTATTACAATTATTGCTTGACCTCAACACCCACCGCAAAAAACGACATCTGACCTTTGTTTACTCTGCAATGTTTTTAGCACTTAAATTTTCATCTATTGTTTTGTGAAAATGCTTGAAAATTACACACATCTTAACAAAAGACTAATTCAGAAATCAGACAACAGAAATTACACAAATAACAAAAAAATTAAATTTGTTTGCTGACATTTTCTATTCAATTTGGTAGGGGCACGGCTTGACAGGCCTTGAAATATCCAACTTGCCGGTAGACAACACAATGCCAGACTTTAACTACAACAACAACACCTACACGTAGTGCAGACGGAACCAGACTCGAGGCTCGAGAGCATTCGCAAATGGCTAAAGAACTGGCTAACACGCCCACCTAACGCCCTCTTCTAGACTTTAAGTTAAGTCACTTCTATTGTCATGAGCTAACTGATCAACTTTTTTTCATAAATAAACTAAAATAAATACTTTTTATAGTCAGGTTTAGCGACTGCCAAACAAACTTGACATTAAAGGCCCGTACCGAGTAGACCAGAAAACGTTCTGGTTGGTCTAAACTCCATATAAAAATTTCAGAGAAGAAAATAATTTGACAACTATCCCATAGAAAACTTTCCGCCGGCGGAAATTTCTGGTCTACTCGAAACTGGCTTTAAAATTGATAATTTGATCGATATTTGAACTTACTTTAATAAATGATGCAGAAATTATCTAATAAAAATAACAAATATTTGAAAATAAATTAAAATTTTAAGTTTAATAATGTATACAAAGGTTATTTTCGGTGTAGTGTGAGTATTGTGTTATGCGTCCCATATTACGGTCTTATACAAATTGACGGACTTGTCTCAATTTTAATTAAGCTAGTTTTAAAACTGAGAGATTTTCGTAGAGTTGCCATTCCGACCACTATTTAGAACACAATTCAATTTCTTATGTATGTAATAATTGCTATCAAATCAATTAGTCTACACTATTAAACTGTTTATTAAATAGCTTCAAAATTTATGGTCTTATCGATATGGGATTTAAATATTTCATCTTCTACCCTATATACTAAATGTATATTGGTGATCGTTATTTAGATCCACGCCTTGTTAAGCCTGCGTGTGTGTTTGCTAGTCCATTCGCTTTTAAGAACCACATGAAATACGTAGATCAATCCAATTTTAAATTTTTCATGACATGTTTTTTTTGGCCGCAGCTCGAAAAAAAGAAAGGCTCAATATTTAATGAAAATAAAGTTTGAGACAGTTTAGAGCGGTGTTTTCAAATGGTTTTATGTGTTTTTGAATCTGTAGTAGCGTAGGGTATCTGGTAGTCGAGTACGTTTTAATGGGGTGTTCTTGCTTGTTCTCAGATCGTGTTACTTTATACTCGTAATCATGTTTGGCAATATAAAGTAATTCATTAATCACTTTGTTGAGTTGTCGGTGTTTTTTGGGATTTGGCTTTGCTTTTCTGTCCACTTCATGTCAAGAAAACCGCACCGCAATTAGCGCAAAACTGAAGCAATAATATCACGAAAAAATATACCAATTTGTAGAAAAACCAAAATATAGTATAAACAAATGAAACCTTTGCCATGGGAATGGTGTCGCTTGTTCATTTTCATTTGTTCGAGTTTTTTTTCGAGTAGTATTGTGTGGGAGTGTAGATGCTTATTTGAGGTGTATATGTGAACCACATCTGCTCTAATTATTAGCACCCAAACAAATGTAAGTTGAATGTAAATTTATGTCTGTGTGGTGCAACTTCTTGCGACTCTTATAAAATAATACACAATTCGTTCAAATACCATGAAACTTAAAAGAAACTTATTCTCTAGAAGTTTTAAAAAGAGAAGCCGATGTAAGGTTGGCATTAGAAGGCAACAAAACGAATAATTAAAGTAGTTGATATAAGAAAAAAGTATTAACCAAATCTGTTAACGATTTGTTAAAATCTCCAATGGCCAAGAAGGCTTAAGCTCTTTGGCATTAATTGATAAGATCTAATTCTCTTCTCCATATAGTTTTTTTTTAAATTTTAAATTGCAAAATTGTTATTTTTGTGTCATTTTAATGCATTTTTAAAATATTAAAAATTTTTGTAGGTCAAATTGAACGATTTACAAGTTAAATCGTGTCGATTTTTCATGAAAACCGATTTAATTAACTTAACTGAACCCACTCGTCTCGACTAGAGCCTTTTCGACTAGTTTATATTACTTTCTCGTTTAAATTTTTTTTATTCTATTAAAATTTGGTGTGAATTTTCTTATAATAATATTTTGTACGTCTACTTTGTAAATACAAATGTAAATAAGCTAAATTACTAGAAATGATTTGCACAACTACAGCAACACTAGTTGCAATAACACTAGGCAACAAATTTGAACTTTTTGGCTATTACAAGAAGCATACCCACTTTTTTTGATAGCTTTGTGGCCCCAAACGACGAAAAGCAAGTTTTTTTTATGGTGAGATTTTTTTTACAATTTTTAAATTTGGCATTTTTTAATACTTTTTCCAGAAGTGCGCTCACATTTGTCGTCATTATTTTACTTTTTCTGAAAGCTAATGAATATATCTATAACTCATTAATAACAAGTTAAAGAGTTAAAGCAGTAGTTTAAGAGAAATAAATTTTTGAATCAAGAAAATTATTGTTTTTTAAAGCTTTTTTATTAACTTTTTTTACTTTAAAATTCGAGGAAAAGTTAAAAAAAAATGTATTACATTTTTTTTCCTATTTTATTTGAATAGCTGTATTAATTACACGTCGTTTAAAATATGATTAATTAATTAATCTATGGAGAGACAGCGATAAAATATTATTTTGTGTCTAGGCATGTTTTTGTCGACTTTGATGACTTTCTTGTGTGATTTTTAAGATATCTTAACCAATCTCACACAATATTAATTTGTTGTTATTTTACACATTTTGACCATATTTGGTTCAAATCGGTCTGCTATAGCATATAGCTGCCAAAGAAGAGATCGGCTTAGAATCAGCCTTTCGTTTGAAAGCTTATGTTGTTTCCTAAGATATATCATCCAATCTCGCAGGTTGTGTATCTGGCAATGTGTTATGTATCCCTACCGAATTTGGTTCAAATCGGTTGACTTTTTAATAAAGCTGCCATAGGAACGATCAGTCGATCAGTCACTTTAGTATGAAAAACTTTTTTATTAATTTTAAGATATTTCAACCAAACTTACAAACTGTGTATTCTATATTGTCCTTCACATCTTCACTAATTTTGGTTCAATCTGTTCACTATATCATATAGCTACCATAGGACCGATTGGTCTAAAATCAAGTTTTCGTATGAAAAACTTTTATTTTTTTTGAGATATCTTAAATAAACTGATAGAATATGCATATAAGTTGGTCTTATGCATCCTTACCGAAGTTGGTTCAAATCAGATCACTATATCATATAGCTGCCATAAAGCCGATCGGTAGAAAATCAAGTTTTGGTATGAAAAACTTTTTTGTTTTTGTAGATATCTCAATCAAACTCATTAACTGGGTATCTTTAATTGCCCATTACATCATATCAACATTTGGTAGAAATCGGACCACTATATTATATAGCTACCATAGGAACGATCGATACGAACGGTCGATAAGCAACCTTTAGTATGAAAAACTTTTGTATTTTTTAAGTAACCTGTACCAAACTTACAAATAGTAAACACCGAATCATCATATACAATCTGTTCAAATTTAGTTGGAATCGGACCACTATAACATATTGCTGCCATGGGACCAATCAGTTAAAAATCAACATTTGCGTGAAACTTGTTTTTTTGTTTATATGCTAATAACTTATCCGTTTCTCCATAAATTTTAATGAATCATATATCAAACGACGCGTAATTAATGCACCTATATAAATAAATTATGGCAGCTATATGATATATTGGTCCGATTTTAAACAAGTCTATCAGTTTAGTTAACATAACTCAAAAAACAAAAAAAGTTTTCAAATGAATGGCTGATTCTGAGTCGATCCCTCCTATGGCAGCTATGTGAAATATGGTCACAATGTGAAAGACAACAACAGATTGATATTCTGTGGGATTGGTTAAGGTGTCTCAAAAAATATAAAAAATTTTCAAACTAAAGGTCAAATTTTTTTTGCATGTTTTCCTTGAATTTTAAAGTAAAAATAGCTGAAAAAAAGGTAATCAAAAAATTATAATTTTCTTAATTCAAATACTGATAGCTCTAAAACAATTTTTTTTAATCTAAGACTGTATATAAATAAAATATAGATATATTCATAAGCTTTAGAAAAAGTAGAAATTTAAAAAAAAAAGCCAGATTCCTTAAAAATTCTTAAAAAAAACTCATCAAAAAAAAAAAAATGTTTTTCGTCATATGGGGCCCAAAATCTATCCAAAAAAGTGGGTTTGGTTCTTGTAATTTTTTGGCTGTTGCCTAGTGTAATCTTCCAAAAAAACCTCTTGACGAGGTAAAAGCTTAGTGATGAAAGTCATTCCATGCCCCAAAATTTCTGATATAAAATATTGTGACGAATAATATTCAATTTAATATATAAATTTAATACAAGTATAAATAAATTAACAAAAAAATAAATAAATTACATTCGGCACTGCGTAAAAACTAATATTTATGTAAATGAAGCTCAACATTTTTGCGCATGTTGCAGAATGTAATTTTATTTTTTGAGTAAGCAGAAGTTTAAGTATGCCATTTTGTTAGTTAAGACTAAACCTTTCGACCGGTATATATATCGATCTGATCGGACAGTAATATCAAATTTTCCATATTAGCTGTATATATTGCTAGTCGCCTTTTGCACCCATCGTGCTGGCTTTGTCACTAGAGCGGACTGCCGTCCGCAGCGATAACAACAATGCAAATACAGTGTAGAATATCAAATTACTAATATCCAAATTTTTTGACACACAAAGACCTAACAGCCACAATAAAACTAATGCCAGCAACTGCAACAACTGTTCAGTGGCCTAACTGAAATGCCACAGTGACACACTTACTGGGTGACTTCCAAAGCAGCAGAAACAGCAACAGCCACAGCCACAACAACTACAATAACAACAGAAGCCACTACGCCACGACCAAATCAAAGAAAACTGAAATTATGCAACATTTGCGACGTCGCCAACGCGGACAGCTGCTGGCACTGGAACAACAACGCTGCGATTCCGAATGCGGCTGTGGCAACGGCAACGGTAGCAGCATCGGCAGCAGCATCGGCAGCGAGTGCGAATCGGTGGTAGGCAGTAGTTAACAGTTCGCAGTCAAATGCTTGCCGCATTTGGGAAGCTTCAACCATTTGCCAGGCTATTTATGTTGCATTTGCGAGAGATTTTTTTGAGATATGTCGTATTCAATTGCTCTACAAGTGTTGTTGTTGTTGCTGGTAGTGGGATTTGTATCTCTTTTGGTTGTACCCTGAAAAGTACAATTGAAAACTATTTAGGCACTTGGATATAGAACTTTCAAGGAGTGCTGTTGAAACTAGAGAGCGTCTGGAAACACTTTCAATACGGAAACCTTAAATAAATTATACAAAGTAAAACAATCGAGCTCGTTGCCTAAGTCTTTTGTTTCTCGCAGCAGGTGAAAGGATCAGAGGCTGCCCGATGTGTAGTGTATGTTGAGTATGTATACATGTGTGTGTGTGTGGGCATAGTTTCGATTTCGTCCAAGACACACCCCAATGAAAAACTAAGGCGCTGCAATTTGGCGTTATAATTCATATTGCATGGTGGGATACAGACAGTGGAAAACTTCAGATAAGCAATGCTGGTGAAAAATGCCATGCCAAATTTTTAAATAGCCAATTGCATAATAATCCAACTATGATGCGATGCGGTAGCTTTTATGGTTAATTTAATTGTTGCAATTTCAATGCAAGCGATGAGATATTTGTACGTTGACGTGCCACGCTTGATAACCGATAGTTAGCATACCCGAACTACAATTCCCGGCGGCAACCTGTTGAGGAATTTACGGCCAGTAAGAGGTCACGCATGTAGACTATGTAAAACAAGCTGTTAACTTGATAGTTTATGATATATTTCAATGGAAATTAACAAAGTTTCTTATTAAAATACAATGCTGCAGTCAAGAGTCAAAATACTAATTATATTTCGTCAAATACTTTAATAACCATTGTGAATTCTGAATCTAAGAATTCAAGTTTTTTTTTAAATTATTATTGTCTTATCCTGTGGTCATTAAAAACGGGTTTGGCAAATTGTATGAAACATGCTGAAGGAGGTGTGCAGACACCATTAAATACTATATACATTAGAGTGCATCGATTTTTTCGAAAAAAGCGGGGACTAGCAATTGTTTTAGAACTATGGTTTCTTGGTGAGAACATATTAGAATTGACCGTAGATTACGAATATGGGGACCATTTGTCAATTTTTTTTTGGGCCATCCAAATCGATGCACTCTAATGTACATCTTTTTGATCACTATCAACAACAGAGTCGATATAACTATATAACAGAGACAATAAGAACTTATGACACCAAATTTTTCTCAACATTACAAACAGATCAAGTTTATTTTAGAATTCAACCACGCTCCATTTCGTCCCTGTAAATAAAATTTTTCGAATAGCAGGAACAATTGTTTAGATTCACATTTCCAATTTGGCACTAACTTACTAAATTTTCCCTTGTAGGGACTCAGCAACAGGCCGCAGCAATCACCATTCATCACACAGAGTACTGAAACAAACCAATTCTCATATCAGAAGATGATCATAAATGCTTCTTTAACGTAATATTAAACAAAAGCAAACTTAGTATCAGCTTGAAGTCTTATGTGTGCTTTAACTTATTCAAATTGTTATTTTTTTGTGCGAGTATAGGTATGGTGTATGTTATTGCCAATCCTACGAAACCATGAATATAGCAAACAAAACAAGCACTCAAAAATAAAATGAAAATATAAATAGTTTCCTTCGAAAAATGGAATATCGATTTTATTTTAATTTTAGTTTTTTAGTCGAAATTCAAGAGACCAAAAAAAACGAAAATGTTGTTCAACCAAACCCTATCGTTCGTAGTTCGAATTTTTGCCTGTTTGCAGGTTGATATTTTCTTTAGGCATCTTAGTCCACGATTGAACCATTTCATGTTGTGGAAATGTTTTAATCTCGTAGCTCTCACGTTTGTGCTTTCCGGTAAACGCCAGTCAGCCAGGAATAAAAGTTATATATATAAAGATGTCCTATATCAGGACAAGACAGGACAGATAGGAACGAAAAACAAATTTTCTTATAAAAAACAATAACAAAATCACGTTTCGTTTATTTTAATACGAATATGTAGTACGTAAAATATACCCTTTGTAAGTAACGAGTACAGAGATGGGGACGGGCTTTTCGTGCTTCGTGTCCCGCGTGCCTTTTAAAAAAATCCACGGGCTTCCGGCCTAAAAATCGTGAACGGGCTTTTTTCGTTCGGGCCCGGGCCGAAGTAAAGCCCGAAGCCCGGTAGGCCCCAAAAGTCACGATTTTACACTTAATTTTTATATGGATTAATAAAACTTTTTCTGTAATTATTCACTGTTAATATCATTCACGCATACATTTTATCGATGCGCATCGATATGTTTATCAAGTTGAATTTTTCTACTTATCAAATGCGTAAAAAATCGCTAAAATTAGCAAAGAAAATAAATTAGGTTTCTAAATAACAAGTACATTTCAAATTTTGTTCGGTTTTGGAAAAAAATTAAGAATACAAGTAAAGTAAATACAAATTTGTCTATGTTATATAATAATTTCGGGCCGGGCTGGGGCCGGGCCGGGCTTTACAAATTGATTTCGGGCCTGGGCCGGGCCGAGCCTCAAAAAGAAGTCGATATAGTCTTGTCCGTCTGTCTGCCTGTCCGTCCGTGTGTGCGTCTAGATCTCAGAGACTATAAGAGGTAGAACAACCAAATTTGGCACACAGACTCCAATGGCGTTGGAGCAGGTCAAGTTTTTTTTTTAAATTTTTGCACGACCTCTTCCACCACCGCAAACCGAGAAAGACCCCAACGGCAAAATTTTCAGATAACATTTTTTTGTGATAACTTTCGTTATCTACATATTATTATTATCTACTATTATCAGATAAATAGAGCGGCTAATGGCTAATATAAGTTATTAATAATTCAAGCAATAAAAGCTCTTTAAAATATGTATTGGGTATTCCTATTGTGGGGGTCTCGACTATAGCCTTTCCGACCTTATAATTTAATTTAAGCTGCTTTCTACTGCTGTTTTCTTAGCTGATTAGCGTACTATTCTTGGAAGAAATGAAACTAAATTAAATGTACAAGACTATCGATAGATGTTAACAGAGTTACGGCGAATTCTCTTGTGAAAAATATCTGAAAGCAGGCAGAAGCCAAGTTTGTATTAAGTAAAGTCAATTTTGTACCCTTTCTTGGACGATAAAATCTTCTTATTTTGAATGAAACCCGAAGATGTACCTTGTTTATACATAAATCATTTCCTGAAATACAACAATTAAGTTTTAACTTAAGTCGAATGATATCGTTACAACATTACGCAATGAGATTGTAAGCCAAAAGACCACACAAAACGAAAAAAAAAAGCAACAAATTGCGGCAATTAAAACAATATTTTTTTTTGATTTCATATGGATTCAAATGGAGGGCAGGTTGGGGGTGTACGCATATTTGTTGAAACTAATTAATTGCCACAAAATGACAGAAGCAACGAAAAGGCAAATGAAAAAAACTCAAAATGAAATTTTACGCAATTTCAGATTTTGTTTTTTGGCCTGTTTTATATTTTTGATTTTTGTTGCCGTGGTTGTTGTTGTTGCTGCTGTTGGTCTGAGAAAAACGAAGACAGACATTGCACATTTTGCTCTAATGAGCGACTATACGAGCTATGAGCTGATCTAGACAGCTAGTTTTGGAGGTCATCGCTGTCGCCAACGCTAAGTTGTCCATCCAATTGAAGCAAATGTGTTGTTGTTGTACTTGTTGTTGTTGTCTGATTGCGAAATGAGTTTTGCTTCGTTTTTGGTTAAAAAATGCATTGAATTTACTTCAGTTGGCAACTATAAAGCCATAGCTACAAGTTGCACCAGTTTCGACTCAAACGACTAGCAACAGAAATCGAAATTTAGCCATAATGTAATAGAAATCAGTCTCCGAAAACATTTGCTGCAACTCGTCGCCGTCGATCCGTCCAAGTGAAGCAGCAAGCGCCAACTGTGGCAATCTGGATCTCCCTGACTGGGCCCACATCCCTCATCCCCCTCCCCTAAAGTCTCCAACTCTCATATGTTTGCAGTCTTTGGGATTCTTTGTCTGCCCTGCATTTGACTTTAATGCTTCGCTTGACCAGCAACCCGTGCTGTAAACTGCTTTTCAATTCGATTTATTTTTTAGTTGGTTTATGTTTTGTTTTATTTTTATGGATCGGTTAAAGCCATTGACTTGATTAAATGTCAGATGATTTGAACTCTACAAAACAAAAATTTAAGGAATCGAATGTTAACATATCAATATGTTTATTGTACATTACCTATATAAAACAAGGGGGCTCTGCCCCTGCTCGATTCGCTCCGTTCGATTTAACGACCATTAATGAAATAAGCACTTAAAACACCTAGTCTCGAACAGAGGCAATTTAATTGACACTTTTAACTATTAAAATGTTAAGATAAAAGCATATTTAAAACAAGGCTGCAAACCGGTTCTGAAGCGAACCTCGTAGAACTGGTTCGGTTCGGGGTTTTAAGCAGCCTGAACCGGATTATGAACCGAACCCTTCAATGTATTTACTTTGCGAACCCGAACCTAAACCAAACCGCTTTCAAAAAAAAAAAGGTTCAGTTAAAAAAAAAAAAATTACATAAAATTTATGGCTTTTTAATATTACGCATTTATTTAAGACTTCTGATTAAAATAAGTCATATTTAAATCTTAGCATAAATTTAAATTATCAAAATTTAATTTCTTAAAAACAAACAAATTTAATTAGTTAAAAATGTAGAGAAAAATTGATAACAATACAAATATTTAGACCCCGTACTTAAAAAAAGTACACGGGTCTATTGGGTTTGTTTTAACGACTATGTGCGTAACAGGCAGAAGGAGGCGTGGCAGACCCTATTAAGTATATATATTCTTGATCAGCATCAACAGCCGAGTCGATTTAGCAACGTCCGTCTGTCCGTCTGTCTGTCCGTCTTTATGAGCGCCTAGATCTCAGAGACTATAAGAGATAGAGACACCAAACATGGTATGTAGGTTCCTTTATATTGCAAGCAGATCAAGTTTGTTTCAAAATTCGGCCACGCCCCCTTTATCGCCCACAAATCGAAAAAAAAAGTTTCATATCCATATTATTAGAACAATTTAAAAGCTAGTGACATCAAATTTGGTATGTAGATTCCTCTATTTTGCAGGCAGGTCAAGTTTGTTTCTTTTTTGAATCGGACCACTATGATATAGATAGCGCCCATAGGAAATATCGGTCGAAAATCAAGTCTTAGTATGAAAATCTTTTATGTTTTATGAGACATTGTAACCAATATGATAGAATATGCATTTAAGTTAACTAAATATTTTTTAATTTTTTCCAGTAATAGTTTTTGCCATAGTAAGTATGGGGTCTCCGACAGTCGAGTATGCTCGACTGAAGCACCGGCCGACTAGTTTTGTATGAAATTGAACCAAGGCTCGAACCCAAACCTTGGGTTCAGGGGATATATAAACCAATTTGCAAACAGAACCAATGTCTTTCTCTATGGTTCGAACCGCCAAACCAAACATTTAACAAGATTTTGGAGGCTTACTGCCTTGATCACTGCGGACGGCAGTTCGCGTTAGTGACGAAAGCAGCACGAAGGGTGCGAAAGGCGACTAACTATATATACAGCTAAGTTGGAAAATTTGCTACGACTGTCCGATTAGATCAAATTATATACCGATCGAAAGGTTTAGTCCTAACTTACAAAATGGCATACTAAAACTTTTTCTAATTCACCTGGGTCATGAGATACGGGGGTGTAAGTGGGAGGGGAAAAATTTGTATGATCGCAGCTTGTGGAGCCGTTGGGGCTTTTTGGTAAAATTATTTATTTTTTAAAAATTTGTATCAAAAATACGCGTTGATTGATACCTTGATGACCCAAATCCGTTAACTGGTTCAAAAGATAAATAAATTTGAAATTTTTAGTGGACTTTTCAAAATTAAATGAAAAGTTAGTTTCTTTGTTTGTCTGTTTGTCTGTTTGTATCAAAGCGCTAAAAAGCTAAGATGTAATGATGGGGATTTATTCCTCTTGGAAAATCTAGAAATGTTTGTTTTACGACTCTTTCGATTTCCCGCTAGTTTAGCGGGAAAACGCTAAATCCCGCTAAAATTTAAGCTTCAACAGTTTCCAAACCATAGAAGCTACAGATATGTTCTATACATCATTGGAAAGGTATGTTTGAGGGCTTTGATGCGTACCTTAAAGTATTTTCTTAAGTATTCAGGTAACATTTTACAGGTGATATTATGTTTTTAAGCTTACATTTTGGCGACAAAACGGTTTTAACGATTTCTGTTAAATTTTATTATGTTGTAAAACGTACAATTTCGCGTTTTTTGGTATATGAAACATAAATTTTGGTTGAGGGGCTTGGAAGATATTACCTGTTAAGTGAATAAATACATTTTTCTATCGGTCGGAAATCATGTTTTAGTACGAAAAACTTTTTGGTTTTATGAGTTATCTCAACCAAACTGATACAATATGCATTTAACTTGGTTTTATATATCCTGACCAAAGTTGGTTCAAATCGGACTACTATATCATATAGCTGTCATAGGACCGATCGGGTCAAAATAAGGTTAGAGTATGAAAAACTTGTTTGTTTAGTGAGATATTTTAACCAAATTGATAGCATTTGCATTTAAGTCAGTTTTAAAAATCCTGACCGATGTTAGTTGTTATCGGACCACTATATCATATAGCAAATCGGTCCAAAATTAACTCTTGTTATGAAAAACTTTTTTGTTTTACGAGATATCGTAGCCAAACTAATAGAATATGCATTTAAATTAGACTTATATATTCTGACCAAAGTTGGTTCTAATCGAACCACTATATCATATAGCGGGCAAAATCCAGGTCTTAGTATGAAAAACTTTTTTTTTTCATAGTAAGTACGGGGTCTCTGACAGTAGAGTATGCTCGGTTGTAGCAACGCGAGCAAAGAGAGCAGGGGGCGGAGCCCCCTAGTTTTTCTTTATAATTAAAGAACAATTTTTTTTTTTTAAATATGAAATACGTTGAACAACTAAATTTATACATTTTACTATTTGCCTGCATTAATGATAAAGTTACAATGTCAAAAGCAAAAGCAATTGCAAAATTTCTGATATCAAATCTACACGAGGTAAAGTCTTTATTTCTGATATCATTTTGTGACGAAAAATTCAGTTTAATCTAAAATTTTAAATAAATAAATATAAATTAATAGAAAAGGCGAAAATTGGCATTCGGCACTGCGCAAAAGTAATTTTATGTACAAAGAAGCTCACCCTTTTGCTCACAGTGCACAATGCCAATTTTCGCTTTTTTTTTTATTAATTTATATTTTTATTTAAAATTTTAAGATTAAACTGAATTTTGTTCGTCACAAAATTGGATATCAGAAATTTTGGGGCTAGAAATTGCTTTCGTCACTAGACTTTTACCTCGTGTAGAGGTTTTTTTTGTGGGATTTAAAATATGCCAACCATGAGACATACATAAACATATGCCAACTTAACATTTGGAGATTAACATAACTAAATAAACAATTGAATTAACAGAAGAAATTTAATTAAATATATTATATTCAATTATATTAACATAAAATTCATATAACATGTCTAACGTAAGTTATGCTATGTATATCACTATTAGGGGCGCCGAAAATATGAAATTTTGAAATATTTTTTTAAAAAGAGTTTGAACTTGGAAAAAGTTGAGGGGTTGAGCCTGAAATTAAATTAATCAGACAACGAAAAGTACGATAGCAATTTTAATATGTGGCTGCAGATGATAGCAAAAACATACCTGAAACTGGTACATTTCGAATTCCATTTTTAGAATCAATCGACCCCATAATTTAGCAACTAAAATTAAGATTTGAGTCACTTTTTAATGTTTCTCAGGATTTGAGTTATTAAACAGGCTTTAACACCAAATCCATATTGGACAGTGAACTTGAAAAGCATACAATGAATTTGACAAAGATTATTTAACGATTCTTGTCACATCAGCATCAGCACAAGGGCGTACGCAGGTATGGTAACAGATCTGTCACAAATTATTAAAATCATTGCAATAATACAACCAGTTGAAAAAAATTTCAAGGAACGAATTTTTAAGCATAATGGTTGCAAAAAATGAGAAAAGTTTGCTTATGCAATATGTTCCTGGAGCCCAAGTTGTCACCACCACTTAACAAATTTTTCAGTAATTAAACTTTTTTTAATTTTTAAAATTCATTCACTGTCAACATTACTTAAAATTAATCACCCAGCCGATTTTAAATAGCATTTTACTTTCACAAACTTATAAACATTTTTTAATGTAGTTGAGCCCAGATGAATAAAGAAGTTTTTCTTTACGTATGGCAGCTATATGATATAGTGGGCCGATTTAAACAAAATTTGTTTAGGAAGTATAAGACATAGGCAGAGACTTGCCAGTATTGACATATTACCATTAAGTTTTATTAATAGTCTCGGTTTTTTGCGAACTACGCCACCCACAGTGGGCGTGGAAAAATTTTAATATTTACTTGATCTGCCTAAAATGATAGGGAGTCTACATTCTAAATGTACGCCTAACTCTTACCATCTAGAGCTTTTAGTTCATACGAACAGACAGACATAAGTATATCGACTCGGCTGTTGATGCTGATGAAGATTTTATATACACATGGTATTAAAATACATACTAAAATAAGTAGGCGGTTAAAGTCGAGCACGCTCGGATACCCTGAGCCGACTAATTGTTCCTATCGCAGCTATATGAAATATGTATCCGAATTAAACCAAAAATCACTTAATATCTTCCAAACCCGTCAACTAAAATGTTTCATATTCCAAAAAACGTGAAATTGTCGTAACAATTTACAACATATTAAAATTTAACAGAAATCGTTAGAGCCGTTTTGTTAAAAATCGCCTAAATGTAAGCTTAAAAACATTATATAACCTGTAAAATGTTACCTGAGTACCTTAGAAAGTTTAAAGGTACGTATAAAAGCCCTCAAACACACCTTTCCAATGATATATAGAACATATCTGTAGCTTCTATGGTTTGGTTGAGGTTTCAATTTTACCGGGATTTAGCGTTTTCCCGCTAAACTAGCGGCTTTTTCAAAAAGTCGTAGAACAAACATTTCTAGATTTTTGAAAAGGAATAAATCCCCATCATTACATCTAAGCTTTTTAGCGCTTTGATACAAACAGACAAACAACAAACAAACTGACTTTTTATTTCATTTTGAGAAGTCCACTAAAAATTTATTTATCTTTTGAACCAGTTGTCGAATTTAGATCATCGAGGTATCAATCGACGCGTATTTTTGATAAAAATTTTAAAAAAATAAAAAAATTTACCGAAAAGCCCCAACGGCTCCATAAGCTGCGATCATATAAATTTTTCCCCTCCCACTTACACCCCCGTATCTCATGACCCAGGTGAATTAATAAAAGTTGTAGTATGCCATTTTGTAAGTTTGGACTACATCTTTTGATCGGTATATAGCTCGATCTGATCGGACAGTCGTATCAAATTTTCCAACTTAGCTGTATATATAGTTAGTCGCCTTTCGCACCCTTCGTGCTGCTTTCGTCACTAACGCGAACTGCCGTCCGCAGTGACTATATATTATGTTATGAAAGCATAAACATATCATTTTACCCCCAACCCTCTAGAGGTTGTTCAAAGCGAACCTAATTTGCTTAATATCTTTGTTGCTTATTATCCGGTTGCAATGAAATTAACAGCATGCATCATAAAGATGGTAATCTATACGTATGCCGAAATTTAAAAGCTTTACCTATTAAATTGGCTATGTAATTAGATATTTCAGTCCTTTTACCTCAAACCTTTTCTCTGTTTATTAGCCGATCTCGATATAAATTTTAGCATATTGGTTGCTGTTACTCTTATAGTCCCGGAGATAAAGTTGTTCAAAATGGTGTAATAGCTGCCAGTAATCACTTCTTTGAAACTATACTTTGCATTAGATTAAGGAATATTCTTGACAACGTTAAAAGTTCATTTATAGTTCAAATAGTTAGTAATATTTAATTACGTGCTGCATTCTTGTTTTCTATTTAATTTGTTATAATTGAACCTAACAAAATGACTATGGAACGATTAAGTTTCTTTGAGATATCCGCTTGGTAATTGCCCAGCAGTTGCACAAGCTGCAAGAGAATTCAAGTGGCAACACCTACGAGGCACTCGGAACCCGCAACAATGAGCGTCTAGAGCACGTTGCAAAGTAATTGTAACAAATGATGGTAAATAAAAATTCTTATTTATAAATAATGCCCATAATGCCCACTTATGATCAACTGCAATAGCAAACAAGCCTCAGTCAAAGCTACCTGACACGCCTCCTTCTTCAAACGATATGTAAAGCCGATGACCTTCAGCAGATAATAATTCTTTGGCCTGGTAACTGGTTTTGTTGTCTAGTGTTAAAGTGCTGTATTATTTAGTTTTGAATTTGGTTTTGCTACTCTTTGGATATCTATGAGCTAAAAAACAAGAATCAGAATCGTATCGAAAAGAAAATTAATTCAGAGATCTGCGACGGCTATTTTATTAGAAAGTTGTTTTAGTTCCGTCAGCGATGTCCTTGAGCTGTTAAAAGGTGACAGCGGGGGCTTTGGCCCCAAGATCAGATGCGCCACTGATTCCCCATGAAACAAATCAGCCCATAGGAGATGTTTGATATATGGCCAAAGCGCTTACAAGAGCTTTTTTATTTTGCCCATTAAAACTGTCCAAATGAACCGGTTTTTTGGATTTGATTTTTTGTTTAAATTTTAAATGTATTTGTGATCTCTTAATGTTCCATCTTCTAATTGTCGTTTGAAATACCCAAAACACATGGGGAAAATGCAAAATAGTCCTCAATATTATAATGATTCAATTCATCAAAATCAAACAAACAAAACAACTTTTATTTCAGGCGCTTTTATGGTCAATTAAAGTGATGCTTGCCGTTCGCTCTTAGAACTTGGTTGCAGTTTGCTTTTGTTTTGAAAGTTGATATTTCGATATTTTCGAGTTGGGATAGAAAAAACCCAAGTTGCCTTAAGTGTCATTACAAGTGTCCGCGACTGCTCTGGTTTCATTATATTTTGTATTTTTTGTTGTTAAAATTTACGAGCGTTTTGAGAAGTGACTTTTGCCAATTGACCTTTAGTTGAACTCATCTCGGAAAGAGTTGCAAACAGTTGACATGAGCTTATCTGAGAGGCCTGGATCTGACTCATGGCCTTGTAAGTGCATCTGTCAGATAAATCGCATCTTTTTTTAAGATATCTGAGCTGTTGCCCTATGTCATTTACACCACTTGAACGGTCACTAAATGAGTTATGGATCGCCTCGCTATTGTCGCTCAATGCCAATGACAAGCAGTTCCTGCAATGCACCATTAAAGTGGGTCAAACTAAAAGTCACTTTAGATTGTCCACTTGGTGACTTGCGGCTTGCAATCGAATTTTAGTACGTTCAAAGCTATAAAATCTTCAAATTAAGCAATTTATATTTAATCGTTCCAAATGTCATGAAAACCATTAATACTACTGCTACTTATATCATTTTAGTATTGTCATCTATTTAAGGTTTCAGAAGCCTAAATACTAGAGCAGCTGCCAATCGCGAATGAAAATATTCTGAGTTAAAAATCTTATCTTTATAAAATATTTCGTCATTTAAATTCCTCTAAGGATTCATGATTCAAAAAAATGTTTTTTTTAAGCCAATAGCCCAAATCTTCCTAAGCAACTAGTTTTCGAGTTTCTTCGTTAAACTTTCAGGACAGATAAATTTGAGGTCGCTGAATCCGGTAACGGCTTACTATATCATATAGCTGCCATAGGAACAATCATATTTTATAAACAAAACAGTGCCGAAACCATATCGTAACACGAAAATAAAAAGAGTAAACTTACTATTGTTTTTTTTTTCTAATTTTTTTTTATAATTAAAAAGAGCACCCTTTTACCTTTCTAATGATGTGTGCATTGCCTATAGTTCAGAACTAAAATAAATTAAACGATTTAAATTTACTTGCGACGAATTGCCAAATGCCGTTTGTTTGCACTGCAGAATTTAGTTAGCAACTTACAGCGCATTCGATTAGCTAGCTTCAAGAGATTGTTTCAATCAACTTTTTATCAGTTAGAGACAACAATTTACTCTAAGAATATCATATTAAAGTTAGTCTAATGTTAATATGTTGTCTGAAAATGAAGTTTTAGTAAATACCTATTGCTTGTTACCATATGGTAACGCTATATATTATATTATATATATTATATTATTTGCTTTATTCTTTCCATTAACATAGGCAAAGCTTCTTCCAAGGCCATGGAGTCTAGCATAAGAAAACATTGTTTTAAAAACATGCTTATTCATTACCTCTCAAGCGAAGATTATGCAAATTAAACTTCATCCATAAACTCCGTCCATTTAAAAAAAAACTACGAATTATAATGTATCGGGAGTGAATCAGTAGGACGATTTACGGCAGCTTTCCAGATGGATGCACAACACAATTCAACAAATGCATAAAAAAAATAAGCATTCGGCCTGCAACCTGCCCTTAAATCTTTTTTATAGCTCTTTAAGCTTAGAAGTGATAGCTGACTAAAGTTTATATGTAATGCTACTTAAAATAATCTGTAAACAGTTGTTTGAATGTATTTTGTATCAGCATCCGTTTGTTTTTACTTCTGTCCGAATTATTTTACAAAGTATTGGAGCGATTTAAACAATTTTTGCGGGGAATTTCAGTACGTACCCAGGGACACTGAGGATATTTCGATCAATAAATCAAATTCTATAACTTTTTATTCAGACCTCGAAAATTTGTACGATTACTGAGAATATAACGACTTAACTAAAAGATTTTATATATTTATCCAAAAGTTGTTTACAAAATAGATTTCTGATATAATTAAAAAGCATTTGAATAATGTAAATATAAATCCAAGTATACAAATGCAAATGGAGCCGCAAATAGAAAACTAATACATTATTCTATCTTTATCGAAAACCATAATTCAGATTTAAAAGGGTGAAATTCTGAAGGCAACGCAGCTGATATTTTTGCTAGTCTTATATCTATGGTTGACACCATTTTATTCTGAAAGGTGTATGAAATAAAGTAAAACATTTATGTATTTTATACAATTTTATTTCTTAAAAGATTTTTACATATTTGTTGTTGTTTCTATGCTTTTCATTCATTGTATGACGAAACCGTTCACTGATAATCATAAACAGCTAAAATATTTATAAACATTGCGATTCTTTTATAAACATTTAGCTGAAATTTATCCTAAACTTTAATTTCATATATAACAATGCTCCATTTGATGGTTTCTTGGAAATAATTTACAAAAGGCTTTTGTTGTTCGTCCTTAGGGTTTCTTAAGAGCTAACAGAGAGTGGCAGGGTGGAAGTTCAACTAGAACCTCTTGAAAATTAAAAGGGGGAGCGCAGAGACCGTGTAAGAAGTATCATTTTTTTGTTTTCGTTTGTTGTTCTTTTTGTTTGGGCAGAATTGAAAAAATGTTGCTAAATTTGATTCGGCTGATTTCTGATAAATCCCATTTGCTCCAATAGATTTCGAATCCTCTTTACTTGTGGTATCCGCTGTGGTCGGCGTACACGCTGGCATCATGGCCGATGCTGCTGACGGGATAGTGGCTGACGGGATAGTGACTGACGGCAACGGCGGGTGCGTGCTTCACAACGGAGTGCGAGACGACGGGCACTTTGACGTAGACGGGGTAGGGACGGTCGACGGGGATATGCACGGGCACCTTCTGCACCTTCTCCACATAGACGGGGTAGGGCTTCTCGACGGGCACGGGGTATGGCTTGGGTACCTCAACGGGCACTGGACGATCGACTGGGACATGGATGGGGACCTTCTCGTGGCGGATAACTTCGTAGGGCTGAGGAACTGGGACTGGCACCTTCACGTACTCCTTGACGGGAACGGCAACCTTACGGATGACCTCATAGGGCTGTGGCACGGGCACCTTAACCTCGACTGGCACGCGCTTCTCATGCACAACTGGGTAGGGGCGGTCCACATGCACGGGCACTGGAATACCCTTGGTGATCGTGATGGTCTTGTGCACATCAGCCTGTTTGCTGATCACATAGGGAGCGGGTACGGCATGTGAGTGTACGGCAACGGCGGGTCCGCTGTGGCCATAGGCGATGCCAGAGCCGCTGTGTCCAACAGCAATAGCAGCGGGTGCAGAGTGTCCATAGCCGCTCAGGCCATAACCATGACCATGACCAAGGGATCCGTGACCGATGTGGCCGATATCCAGACCAGCATGACCATAGCCGTAGCCCAGATCAAGCAGACCGCGCTTGTCCAGCTTCTTCTCCAGCGGCACCTTCTCGTCCTCGGGTTTGCTGGCGCAGGCAGAGGCCACCAGCAGAGCAGCTAGGCAGATCTAGATAAGCAAATGCGTTCTAGTTGTTGTTTACTTTATTTACTATTAAATAATATCAGTTTGCTTAAAATTCGCAACATGTTCTAGTGCAACGTCCTATAGGTTATGCAATTGCATAGTGATTAGATAATCGCATTAGAAAGTTACTCAGTGATATGACGCCCATTTGGCTATAACGTTGTCGGTTTACTTTGCTTTCAAATGGTCAAGTGAAATTCATATGTGCCCCGCATGCGTAATGCGTTCCCCGTAGCGACTCTGCGCCTCCGTCTGCGTCTTCCTCCCACCAGCGTCAAACAGACATGACAAAATGTGCGACGCAGACGTCACGCATGAACAGCTCCCTTTCCCTCCCCTTACCGCCTTGTTTGGAGGCATTGTATTGTTGCATTTAGCGTTAGTGCCTTTAATCATATTTGTTGTTGCCATTTTAATTGGTTCGCTAGTTGGCTTAGTTTGATTAACGTTAAACGTGCCTGGCAATCACAATTATGATCATTTATAGAGAGTCAACAATTAACCATTGATTTGCTCAAGTTGAAGTTTATCATTGACTATTTGATTTTGTATTTTGGTTAAGTTATTATGCAATTAACGGACAGGAAGCGAATGAATCGGTCAAGCACCCAATGCATCATCTAAAGAGTTTTCATATTGTAAATAGTGTAAATTGTTTGACTGGAAGGTCTGTGAAGATTATAACTATTTAATTTATGTGGGAATGAACTTCAATGGAAACCGATTGGATTATAATTCCATATTTCTCACATCTAAATCAACACTTTATAGATTCTTTTCTATGTTTCTCAATTGCAATATTTACACATAATTGTTGTATATATATATTTGAATGGAATTGTTATTGTTACTTACAAAAACTTTCATTGTGGAGTGTGTTGGGACTCGCCAAGGCTGTAAATAAATAGATACAATTGTTTGTATGTTAATAAATAATATTGCTTTGCTATTATTGTCTCCAATTAATCTGAGCAAACTATTTATTGTGCGATTTCTTGAGAATATCAATCTTGGTTTTCTTAAACAAAGCTTATAAACACATTAACATTTATATTACTTAAGATTTCGTTTTTAAAATTTGCACAAAAAACTTGGCGTTTGCCAACACTTACGAGCAACTCAGATATAATATTGAAATCTACTGTTTAAGGATTGTAGAATCACACACGATTCCAAACCTTTGACTGGATGCTGTCTGTGGTCAGTGGCGCACTTTTATACCCCCAATGAGTTTTTGTGTCGAAACGAAACTGAAAACGCCGCCAAGCACAAGTAGCCAAGTTAATAGAGCGCCGTTGAAAAAGCTTTCAAAGCGCAGCCGCAACCGTCGACAGACGCTTTGCTCTCTCTCTCTCTCTCTCTCTGAAAAAGCTCGCCAGAGTTGTGCTGGTATTTGTGAGCTTTGCTTGTGTGCATTGACTAGGTAAGTTGGCAGCGGAAACGCTTACCACTACTAATGGAAGGCACCAACACCACTTTAAAAGCTGCTAAGCTTTAATTGTATTGGTAAAACGAGCAGTAAAATATCGAGATTTTCGAAATTGATCAACTTAAAAGCCATTAAAAATGTCTACGTTCACCATAAATTATTTTCGGACAATGAAACAATGTACTTTGGGGAATTTCAGAAAATATCCAATTAATTAGATTATTATTTTTTTTATATTTTTTTAGAATACCCGAATTGAAATAAATGTCAGATGATTCTCTTCAAAAGTTTTTAATGCTATTCTTTCTGTTGTTTTTTTTTTTAATAATTAATTAATTTCAATAGCTCTCAGGCGGGCAAAACCCAAAAGTCTTATACAAAATCATATTGTCTTGTATTAGTTTGTTTGATGCCCCAGCAGATTTATTCTTCCAAAGCTGTATAATTATCATAACAAAGTATAAACAAGAATAGTCGTATGACATTTTTGCAACAGAAACTATAAATTTACGGTCTTTATTTCTTTGCGTAGTTTTTACTGTTTCCCACATTTCTCATCTGGTATTGATATATGTTTCGAGACTCTAGTTGCGTAATGTGAATCAGTTAACCACATTTGACAGTTGTGGTGAAACTTTCAATGCATAATGTTCGACTTAATTATGACTTCATCTGGGGGTGTTTATCTACACTGATCAGAACACAACTCTTAAGCAGTATTAGAACATTATTAATTAATTCATTATTCGAAATTAAATAAATTAAATAAATAAATAATTTCCTACTTTATTTTAAAATTTATAGTTTTTCCCATTGAAAAATTAAATTTGAATTTTGGTTGCCATTCGCGATTTATTTAATTTTAATTCGCAATTCTAAAATAGAGGATTTAAAGACTACATTTTGCGAATAGCTCTTAACTTCCTTAACGGCAAGCTGGAAGCGAAAGCTATGAGATATGTGATAAGGGCGGTGTTGAGCTTATGATATATTGATAGGACTGTCGTCTCTTGCGCATTTCGCTCACTTTTGGGAAGCCACGAGTTGTGGTACATTACGAGTATTGCAATTGCAAATGCAACACATAAGTGTGTAACAGCAATAGCAAGAGATCGTGTTTCTAATTCAAATCACTATGTTGTAACAAATCTGGGTATCAATGTAGCTACTGAAGTTGACTCTAAGTCAATCTCCGGGAAGGGGGTATTGATATGGGATTGTTATTGGGAGAATTGCCATGCGTGAGAGTTGCTGTACCGCAATAGTGAAAGGCATTTACACAAATCAGTTTATATATATATATATTAGTTAGAAACCTACGATTATGAATTTGCCAAAAAAAATAAAGATTTTTTTATTATTTAAAAGCGCCATAAAATGAGACCTGTTATAATAATTGGGCCCTGATTTGAATATGATATTTTGCAAACATAGATTTGCATTTTCAATTTTCAATCGATTCTATAATGGGCTTTTAACTGAAAAACACAAATATTTTAAGCAACCTTGTTACTCAAACAACTTTCCAAATTCAAATAATATACTTTTAAACGGAAGATATTTAATGTTTGAATATCGAATGAATTGAATCAATTAAAGTATGATCTGATCTGAATTGAAATTAAATTATACGGCGATTAAGCAAGAGTTTTAGTTATTTTTCGATAATTATTAAAATTTTTAAACCAGTTGAGCTATTTTGAAGTTGGAGTCCTTAATGCTGTAATTTTAGTACAAATTCATTATAAATTTTTTAACAGAATTTATAGAGACAAAATTTAATGGTTCTAGTTTTTGATTAAATATCTGTTATTGGACGTCGACTTTATTGATGCATGTAGCAAAAGGCGCCGTTGCAAGTTGGTAGCATCCACTTTAAGGCACAACTGGACAAAGTGGTCAACTTTTACTTTCGCAAAATGTGTCGTTTTCTATGTTCGACCAGATGGAACCAAGCTAACTAAGTCAAGCAACCAGTGCAGCTGCCCGCAACAACAACAACAACCACATCAGCAACAAGAGCTATAGCAATAGAAACAACAAAAACAGCGACAAACGTTACGATTCTGTCAGACAACGAAGCCAACAGATGCGAGTTACAATTGAGAGATGCCGGCGTTGGGGCATTGGAGGCCTGCAGATGGAGGCGGTGGTGCTGGTGGTACTGGTGGTGAAGATGGAGGGAGGGAGGGTTGTGGATTGGGGGTGGGGACGCAGCCAGAGGCGGTTGTTGGTTGGATGTGGAGGTTGTTTGGCTGTGACTTGGCATGCGACTTGGGCGCTTTGTTGCATGCTCCGGATTGCAACATAAAAGCCAGGCGAGTGCTTGCTATAGCCACTCCCCCTTAACCCCTCTAGACCCTCGTCTTGCAGTTAGTTCAACACACTCGTGTGGCTGCCGCAGTTGCAGTTGCAGTTGCGATTGCATTTGCAGTTTTTGTGCTTCGCATTTCAGATTCTCATGTTTGCCATCGCCATAAATTGTGGTCAACCGATGCAGCCGATGCGACGTAATTCATTGATTATAACGACAACAATAACTGCAATGCAATGGACTAGCCCCCTCATCCCCTTACCCCACCTCTTTTCGGTCACCAACCTCTGCGCATTTGTTACCTGCTGATTTATGGCCAATTGTCTGCATGTGTGTGTTTGTTTTGTGGGTTTCTTGGTCTTTTCGAAGACCCAGGCACTTGATCAGACCGATTGGTTTTGCTTGCAATTCAATATGCGAAATGAGGCCTAAAATTAGCTAATATAATTATAGGTTATTATACCCACAAAGTAGATCGAGAGACAGAGACACCGAGAGGCAGTTAGATAAACTGGTAGACAGTTGGCATGAGACCCACAAACAATTAGGACAGACTTTAGCTGTCTTTCATCCATGCGATTATTCACACAATTGTGATGCCGCGGGTCTTATATAGATCGTATGTGGATTGCAGCAGATCTTTTATAGACAGACAACTCGCTTGCCACACAGCCTGAGAATTTATGAAACATGCGATGATTCAAAGTGTTGCGAACTAGTAAACCGAACACATTGTGATCGTAATACTCGGTTGAGTACAAGTGGCAAGTTAAATATAAATACAATTATTCGAAAATAAGTTAAGAGAAATGTGAAATACATCTCAATGCTTAAAAACTGATTTCTTAGAAACTGCAAAACAAAAAAAATTAAAATTTATGTTAAGTGCATCCACGAAATCATTCTAAATTGTATACTCTTCATTTATAAAATCAATCAGAAACTAATTTAATTTGTTCAGTAAAACCATTTATATTTAAGTTGCTTTTTGTAGTGTGAAATCATTTCAATACATTTTATTTCAATCATTTCATGACTGCTAAAGTGAATGTACCCGTCAAGTAATCCCTTTTTTATTTAAGACTTTTCCGTACCTTAATTAAAAAACAACTTTTCGATTTATTTTAATTTATATTTTAATATATGCACATGCCCAGCAAACACAAACAAAAAAAAACTGGTCTCTTGTCGGAAATCACTAAAGTTTTTTACTTGATATGTCAAAATGCCAAAACGCTGCAGTAGGAAAACGATCGGCCAGCCTATGTTTATACATACATATGTGGTAGGAATAAAGTATACGCCCTGTTGGCCATATGTGCGCTTTTTCGTGGCCAGCCGCAAATCATTTAAGCGCCACAAGCGTGCAAAACTATAAAACCAGCTAAAACAACAACAGCAATTACAACAACAATAAAAACAACAACAGAAGCATTGACGCATTGAGTGGAAAATAGAGCACAGCTTCCTTCAGACATCGTTTAATAGTAAGTAAGTCTTTGGTTTTGGTGGTTTTTGGTTTTTTCTGCTTTTAGTTAGTCGCCGTTTTGGCCGCTTAGAAACATTGCGGATGCAGTCGCAGACAAGAAGTTGGGGCCGGTTTTTGTCTTGGCCATAAACAGTTGCTTTGGTTCGATGCGGTGCGTTGCACAATGCAACAACTTGAATGCACTTTCAGTTTCAGTTTCGGTTTCAGTTTTACGTTTTGATTTCGTATTCGTATTCGCATTTGAATTCGGTTTTGGCTTTAGCTGTGACAGTAATCCATTGCCATACATCGCAAATTAAAGAAAAAACACTTTGTTCTGCTCTTAATTATATCATTAATTATATATATTACTGGGCTAGATCCGTTTGCCAATTAATTAGCATTTAATTTGAGCTCACAACGTCATAAAGTCAACAGCTGACCCGTTCTCCGTTGATCTCGAGATCCGTGCCAAGATCCGTGCGCATAAATCAATAATAAGTATCTCAGACATTCCCCTCAGCTTCAGTCAGAGCCAAGCAAACGAATTGATATCATACATAGTATACAGCTCACCGAAGGCAGTCAAGATACGATTTGATCGCTGCTTGGCTAGCATTCGAACTTGATCTAATTCTTTTAAAGTACAATACTAGTTGATCAACTTAATTACTTATTTTTTTTTTATGCAACTAAAGAGTGTCATTCCAAACTCACTATTTTTTTATCCTACATCCATTTAAATTTACTAAAATTAATAATAATTTAACCCGAATAGCCTCAGCGCTACCATATGGTAACACGCAATAGACATTTACTAAAACTTAATTTTCAGACACGTATTAACATTAGACTCACTTTAATATGATATTCTAAGAGTAAATTGTTGTCTCTACCTGATAAAAAGTTGATTGAAACAATCTCTTGAAGCTAGCTAATCGGGAAATGCGCTTTAGGTTGCCCGCTGCATTCTGCAGTGCAAAAAAACGGCATTTAGAAATACGTCACGAGTAAATTTAAATCGTTTAACTAATTTTAGTACTGAACTATATGCAATGCACACATCATTAGAATGGTAAAAGAATTCTCTTTATAATTGTGATAAAAATTCGAAATAAAAAACACTTTTTCCCGGTAAATTTACGCTTTTCTTTTTCTTGTTACCATGTGGTAACGCTAGTACGGATATGGCACAGGTTTTTTCAAAAATACATTTTAATCGCGTTTCGGTACTGTTTTGTTCATAAAATATGATTGTTCCTATGACAGCTATGCGATATAGTAAGCCGATTTGAACCAAATTTGGTCAGGATGTATAAAACCAACTTAAATGCATATTCTGTGAGTTTGGTTGAGGTATCACAGAAAATAAAAAAGTTTTCAAGACAAAAGGTAAATTTGACCCCGATTGTTCCTATGACAGCTATGTTATACATACGATATACTGCACCGATTTGAATCAAATTTGGTCATATATATCAAGGAGGAGGCCTCCTGTTGGATAAAGCTGTGTTTATTTGACTTTTTCGAAAATATTCGAATCGTGCAATATTAAAAATACTAGTTCCCTGTCGGTACAAGCGTTAACTTATAATAACAGCCGAAAAAATGGTCCTGTCGATTATCCTGACAAGGACTAACAAAAATCATTTTTTTTTCGAATTCAGCCCCTCAAATTTATCAGTCCTGAAAGTCTCATGAAGAAACTCGAAAAAAAGTTGCTCAGGGATATTCGGGTTAAACTCACAATAAACTTATAGAATACAAAATAAATATAAGTAATCCGAGCCTTAACAATTTACTCTAAGTATCTAATCTTATTTAAAAACAAAAAATAAATAAACTAATATCTAAAAATATAGTACATATATTGTCAATAACATAATTGTATCATGTAGACTCAGAAACATGAGTAAATTTGTGTCAGCTTCTTAAATCTATTTGCAATTACTGTGTAAATCGTGTCTTTATGTTTTATTGTCACATAAATTTTATAGACGATAGTTACTTCTGTTTATACTTTTATGAGCATGGCTATGGTTAAACATACACATACATACATACATATATCTTTTTTAGATCAAATATGTTTGTTTTGTGTGTGTGTTGTGAATGTCACGTTAATGTAAACACGTTAAGGTCATTTGAATTGCTGTGCTGTGCTGTGGTCACTTGCCCGTCCACTCCGAGACACAAATGTGGTTCAATGTCCACTGCAGGCAACCACCAACCACTGCTGACCAGCCGTTCATTGAATGCATTCAAACGTTTCGCTAGACTCGTCTGACAAAAATCAAATTGTCAACATGTCAAGGGTCCAATAATTTTGGGCATGTAATTTTGATTGTTATTTTTCTTACACTGACAAGACATTTTTGCATAGTATTTGTTGTGGCTGTTGTTGTTGTAGATATTGTTGTTGCTGTTGCCATATGTATCTTTCCCATTGTTGCGCTTGACAAAGCTAAAGCAGAAATTTGTTATTTGCTTAGTTTACGAGTTAACCTTGACATTTGGCAGTTTCGATTTCGTAATATAACAATTTTCAGAGAAATTTCAAAGCGATCAGTAATTAATGTGTACGAACTGTAAATAAATTAATTGGATTTTGGAAATTTGTTATAAGTTAATTTTTGAAACTAACATAATTAGTTTTTTAAAATTTATAACCAAATTAATCGTCACATATTTGATTTTCACACATTCCTGTAGCAATTGCCAATGAGTATGTCGCAAGCGTTTAGAAAAAAAACGACGAAAATGATTTTAATGCACACTTTTCACAATATTCGATCACGTCGAGACGTGGAAACAACGTGCCAAAGAGCCATTAAGTGCATCGGCAGCAGCAGGGAAAACAACAACAAAAGCAACATTAACGTCGTCTACAACAACTAAAGCAAGAGCAAAGCAAAAGCAACATAGTGTGGTATGTTATGTTTTTGGCACTTGGCAGTAGTTGCCACATCGTCGCCACATTTTCCCAGAGACTCTCCGATCGAGACCGGGCTGAAGACCGAATTTCGACTCAGACGGTGTCTCAGACATGACCCAATAACAGGGATTAGGCGACCGCGACACGGCAGCTGCTGCTTCTGTTTTTGTTTATGTTGTTGTTGTTGTTGCTGCTGTTGTTGCTGTTTTTGTTGCTGTTGCTGTTGCTGCTGCTGCTACATCGCTAGTAGAGTGACTTGGACTATGTCTGTGTGTTGACTGTTGCCACTGCCACTCAATCATTCAATCAAATACACTGACTATGGCTGGGCCTGGGCGACGAGGTACCAGTCCACGTCCAGTCAATCAGTCAGGCAGCCAAACAGGCAGCTTTGCAACTCGTCAGCCCCAAAGACAACGTTCCACCGCCGGCAATTAGTCCAACTTTTTGCTGGTTTCTGCTAAAATTATGTGTTGCGAAAATTCTTTCAACTGTTTATTGCTTGGACATGGAACATGTGTTTCTCCTTGCAATGAGAAATATTTGAAAAATCTTTAATTCTCTAAAGCCATGCAGAAAACGGCTTCAATTATTGAACTCCTCTGGTGCTGCGGGGCGTATGAGCAATGTCATTAAACTGAGCGCTGCTAATGAATGGTTCAATGTAGTTCGGCTCAGTTCACCTAAAATCACATTCAATTGGTAGCTTGGTAAATAAAATATTTTCTAGCAAAACTTATGTATTCTCAATTGCATTAACGCAGCAATAGAATCTGTTGCAATTCTCTAATCAACAGACTTTGGCTAAAAACCTGTTGCTCAATCAGGTTCCAAAAATCAGTCCACAAATGTTCAATTATGTGATCTACTGTCGAATCGTATAGTAAATATTTAATACAAGCTTTGCTGAAATAATAAATATCAACCAAAACTTTATATAAAAGAAGTCCGATACTTTGGCAGAAAAAAAATCTTGTGGTTGTCCAGCATTTGGTCAACATTTTCAGAAAAAGCTCAGCTAAAGTTTTATGTGAAAGAAATCCAATTTTTTATAAAAAACAATATATTTTTGTTGCTTTATTTATTTCTTTATTTAGTACTACATTTAATTTTTGACGCTCGGTCAAAACCAGCTGATTGTGAGTTGAAAATTTCATTGCAACTTACAGCGTGATTGGTGCTTGATTTGTAATATTATTAAATGGCCTGTTCCCTCTATTGGTCCTCCAGGATATTCGGGGTCTTCCTCTCCATAGCTGTCCACCATACCGTAGCACCGTATCAAACACCTAACCGGCTAAAGATCTTTTTCCAATTGAAATCACTGTATGTTCATTCAACTGACTTTGTGAAAATGTCGTTCCACCTGTTTCGATAGGTATATTTTATATTTCTACTTACATATATTGATACCTAAATATCAAAGAAAACGAAAATAACAGTGACGCGGCATATTTTTAATTAATTCTCTTAAATTCAATTAATCTCCATTCCTGTATTAATAGGGGAGATGCATCTTCACTTCTGTTAAAATAATTTATAAAAGTTAAATTTAGTTTCAACTATAAAAAGCTGTTTGCGATAAGCACACGTTCTAGTTATTGTCACAAAAAGTATTCTCTTATGAATGCATGAGTTAACGACAACTGGTTAAAGTTGTGAACCCCCTGGGACAACAATCGAATCAGTTTCGAACTTGTGCGTCTTTTGTTCCAGCATTAATATTGTTTGCCAAAAATAAGTGACTTTGGTATTCTAGCAACCATTGTCTAATTTTATCGAAAGTCATCAAAATCAAATAGCTTATTGAATTTTAGAAGAATATAAAACTATAAAGATCATTAATCTTTAGCATGCCGAAGACTAGATACCTTATTAGAAAAATATGTTAGAATATACAGAAAAACTACAAAAATAATTTTAAAAAAATTCAATTTTTAACGGATTGCTTCCATGCTTGCTGTGTATATGATATAGTTTTCTGAATTTTACCAAATAAGGTCAAAATGCATAAAGGATATTTCATATACAACTTGTGGGTTTGGATAAGTAAGCCTCAAACTATTAAACAATTATCACTACGGTCGACAATATATACAGCTAATTAGATTTGAAATTTTTAGTGGCATTCTCAAAATGAAAAGTCACTTTATTTGTTTGTATCAAAGCGCTAAAAAAGCTAAGATTTTATGATGGGGATTTATTCCTCTTAAGAAATCTAGAAGTGTTTGTTCCACGACTTTTTCAAAAAAAACTGATAGTTTAGCGGGAAAAATCCCGTTTAAGTTTAAGCCCCTACAGTTTGCGAACCATAGAAGCTACAGATATGTCCTATAAAACGTTGAAAAGGTTGGTTTGAGGGCTTGGTTGGTCGAAAATCAGGATTTGTACGAAAAACTTTTTTGTTTTTTGAGATATCTAAACAGATAATGCATTTATGTCAGTTAATACATCCTGACCAAATTTGGTTCAAATTGGTTTACTTTATCATATAGTCACATTGGTGACGACAATGCGTAAACAATGTAGACAATCCGTAAACAATGTAAACAATCCGTAAGCAATGTAAACAATTCGTAAATTACGTAAACAATCCGTAAGCAATGCAAACATTGCATAAACAATGTCTACAATAGTATCCTTCATAGGTTTGGCTACGCTGCTGGTTGATTTTTGGTGTTGTTATCTTTTTTTTTAATGGCCTGAAACCCTTGCTAAAAGAAATTATAAACAAAAAACTAAATGCAATGTGTCACCCAATTGCAATTATCTATAATATTTATATTTTATTCATTTACACTTTAGATATAACTTATATTTATATAAAATTATATATTTCTTAATAATTATGGTATTTTTAGTTAATATTTCTGTCGCCTTTAATAATGTCTATTGTTGCTGTACGGAAAATTCTTATAGAGCTCGACAATGTGTTTCAAATGCACTATAATCAGGGGTGACACAGAAAGCAAAAAAGCTCGAAAATCTCCTAAAACTCCATACATCTCCATCTGAACAAGCGAGCAGAAAAATCAAATGAAGGAACTAAATTACTCATAATTACGGACTTACCTCTGTCGATCACTTCTGATATTCGACAAATCGAACTAATTTCAAACCATTTAATACAACTTTATTATGGTGAACCATAATATTATAATAATGAACAATAAAGTTGGATAACTACCCAACTTTAATTGAATATAATTCATTCATATTCAACAATTTTATATAACTTTTTTCCCTTGAGTGCGCCAGCTCACTTTTCTCACATTGTCGGCATTGTCTACATTGTTGACATTGCTTACATTGTTTACACATTTACAATTTATAGTTGACACTCAATTGTTTACACGTAGACAATCGTGTAATCTACAAGGTGAAGTCTACGCGGCACATCACTGAAGATATCTCATCAAACAAAATACATTTTCATACTATGGCAGCTATATGATATAGTGGTCCGATCCAAAAATAAAAACAAACTTGATCTGCCTATGGTATCCAGGAACCTACATACCAAGTTTGGAGTCTCTAGCTCTTATGGTTTCTAAAATCGACGCGTTCAAACAGACGAACGGACGGACAGACAGACGGAAAGACAAAAGGACATGGCTCAATCGTGTCGGCTGTTGATCCTGATGAAGAATATATACTTTAGATGGTCTGTCACGCCCCCTTCTGGCTGAAAATAATAATTTGTTATTGTAAGGGTATGTTTTTATACCCGTTATTTAAATAAGTAAAAGGGTATATTTTGTTCGGTGGAATGTATGTACCAGGGAGAAGGAGGCATCTCCGACCCTTTAAAATATATATATACATGATCAGCATCAATAGCCGAGTCGATATAGTCATGTCCGCCTGTCCGTCCGTCCGTCCGTCCGTATAAAAAAATCTATCTCAGAGACTATAAGAGATAGAATAACCAAATTTGGCTCCCAGATTTCTGTATACCCCACGCAGATCAAGTTTGTTTTAAAGTTAAGCCTCCGCCCCCGCAAATCGCGAAAAGCCACCACACCCACAGTTTTCAAGAAAATACGTTTCTTGTGATAATTAATGCTTAAAACAAGATCGAACAAGTATATATATATTAAAATAAGTAACGGGTATCCTATGGTCGGGATCTCGACTATAGCCTTTCCGACTAGTTTGTATTAAGACCCCGTACATAAAAGAATAGGGGTCTTATATTTTTTTTTAATGTGCGGCTGTTGAAACCGATTGAAAGATATATAATCTATAAAGTCAGTCAATATTTGCACAGTTGCATAAAAATTTAGAAAGAAAAAAACTGAACACTTTTTTAATTATTTAAAATTTGCCGCATTACATTCCATGAATATTTAAGAATTAAAATATGTTGTCATTTTGTTATTTGATACCTTGGGTATAACTGGAACTAAATAAGAATGAGTTGAGTAAAAGGCCATTAACAGATAATAATAAAACAGACTTTTGCAGGCATGCGTAATGCAATGCTAACCTTAAATATCGACTGTAATTTGCTTTGGCTTAGTTATAATTATGACTCGACCTTGAGGCACAATGTGGGGCAAAACAAGCGATCGAGTTTATACTTGGCTGCAGATCAACTCTCACCCAGAACAATTGACAGTTTTTACCTACCAACCGTATAGTCAATAAGCGTGACTGTTGCCATTCTAAAAGTTATGTTATTTAACCATATACCATATCGTGTTTGTGTCTTGCAGATACTTTTTCTCCACGGTGCTGCAGTTTCAGCTTTATAGACGCATGTGTCAAGCCGCTGGCCAATACGTGCCCAACGATCCGAGAAAGCCATTGCATAAGTGCGACATCTATCGGCAGCCAGCCGCAGGCAATATACTTAAGTATGTTACACATTTATTTAAACTACTTTTATTTGTTAATCATTTAAATCGTTTAAATCAAGTGAACTGGTAATTTTTTGTTTTAATAGTAATAGATACTTGATTTTAATTCCATTTGCCTTAAGTATTCAGACAGCCAAAAAACAATTTACGTTTTATTTTCGACTATTTTACATAGTCTTCACTTCCTTGCTTATTTCCTGCGTATTACATTTCGCTGGGATCTTAAATAAAGCTTTATGAATCTTTTTAATTATTTCCATTGTGTTTACTCGGATGAACGAAAATCGATTGATATTTTTTGATTTGACAGCTGAATATGCTTTATTTAATAGTAGAAAAAAACAAAATGAAATTGGAAACGTCTGTTTTTTGTTAAATTATTTTTCGAGATAAGTGGCTTCATATTAATTTAAGTTATGGATTAATTTTTAATTAATTGTTGTCAAGCATTTTGCGACAAATTCATGTATATTTACATCCGTTACTTATCTGCAACCTTCTAAAGTATATATATCGACCCCTTTTTGCAAAAGTATCGTATGCTACATAATGTAAATTCTACAGTAGGCGATTTTTTTGTTTTTAAGGACCTGGGTGAAGATAACGCTTCCAAATTTAAACTGCTTATTAATATTAGAGACCTGCATAAATGTATTCGAAATGCCCTATGAAACATTCACTTTAAAACTAAACACCGTTTGTTGTACCCATTTTAAGTGAATATGTGTGAATACTGTATTTTATTGTATATTAGTATGTAGTGTACACATTCACATGTATATGGGTATATGTATTTTTGACATACTTCTATATAGTGTACTGCTAAAAATGAGTTTAGCATTTTTGTATACAGTATACATACTGTACAGTGCTTAATGCTTGCATTTAAATAAATAAAATTGCATATAATAAGTTATATCTACAAAAAAGTCGAATTAGATAAATAGTGCTGAATAAGAATATAGAGCTATACTTTTTTGGCTTTTACAACCGAGTTCCAGTCTCGGACTCTGCTAAAATTGCGCTCCAGTCGCTTTAATTGCGTGCGCTCTGGCTTCAATTTGTCACACCCAGTTTGGTTATGTCCTTACCCACTTGACCACATTGAAATCTCGAATATATATTGTCCCTATATTTTTTCAATTAGTTTGATTAACATATTTTAAGTACAAATTGTACACCTCTGACATATCAGTCAAAAACACTGAACACCTATAAAAATATAGTGTACCCGATACTAAACAAACATCATTTATAGTATTTATTTTGCATAAGTTCCCCTATATAAGTGTACACATTATTTGTCACATGTTTATACATTCTATACAGATGTATAGTGTATAGTCTTTTCGGGTACAACATACTAATGTACATCTTGTGAATTTAGTTTTGAATACATTCATGAAGGTCTCTAATTAATATTGAGCTTCTTTAATTGTTACACAAAAAAAAATTTTGTAAGAAATGTATAGTTTTGATATATAAAATAATTATTATTTTGTGCTCATAGTTTTGATAGCATCGTCAGAAAATGTATTACTTACGATAAGTTTAAAAAAAATTTGAACTAATGAAATAAATTTATATAAAGTTTAAATTAAGAAAATGAAACATTTATTTCAACTAATTTATTTAAATATATATATTTTTTATTACAAAATTTAACTGAATTCAATTATCTTCAACCGTTTCCTTATACTTTGGTATTCAACATAATATTTTGAGAGAATATTTTTTTTTAATTTATCCTTTATTAATTACTTTATTAGTCTTTGTGGAACAAATTGGGAAAATAATTTTTACTTTATAATATCTGTATTATTTCATTCAATGCATTCTTTGCCCTATGAAAAAATGAAATCGAATTGGCTGCAAATTAAATGAAGATGTTAGAAAAAATGTGCCAATATTCATGATCAACATTAGTGTCACATATAGTAAGAGCTAAGAAGCACCACATTTGGAATGTAGACTCATTATAAAGTCAGGCAGATCGAGCTTATTTTCAAATATTAGAACAATTATAACAATAATATGAAATTGGATCAAAATAAGACGATTGTTACACCAAGATGAATGAGATAAACAAAATACAATATAACTTCTTCAATCTCAATCCCTAATCGGCCTCACATTCATTATTTTAGGAACCTGATGGCAAAGGGCGCTTCACAGCCATGGCAAGAGGTGCTGGAGGAGACATTGGGCGAGGGTCGTTTAGACGGTACTGCTTTGAGGGAGTACTTTGCACCCTTGGAGGAATGGCTGCGTCTGGAGTCTCTGCGTACGAACGAGTATGTTGGTTGGAACTATGATGGGGACTACTGCAAACGAAGCATCGAAACCGCTGGACTACAAATATTTGGTGGCTACTACAACGGAGTAAGAGGATCAGAGGACAACATATTGATGCTAATCCTAGCGATCTCTCTGTGCTACCTATTTGTCTAACTAAAATCGAACTAAATTAAACAATCAAATGCACTTATTTTTATGTAGTATATTAATTTCCGCTTAATCAAGTTGCATATTCCGTACATATCTAACCGAGTTGAACTTGAATTAATGCCAAAAACAATTCTAAATAAAATAAAAAGTAAACAAACATAAACAAAATACAAATTGTCGGCACCCTAAGCAAACTATTGAAAAATAAAACCGGTTTGTTGGGTTCCCGCGGGGGGAGATATACAGCAATGGGTAGCGGTAAGAGGGGTGTCTTAGCTGTGGGCTGTGCTGATGCGGGTCATTGGAACGCCAGCGTCGCACGCACATTTCAACTGTTGCTATTGTTGTTGCATTAAAATGTAATCAAATAATAAACACAAAAAACAAACCGCTCCGACTGCAATTGCAGTTTTTGTTGTTTCTGTTGATGTGTGTCTCAACTGGTTTCTTTTTATTTTTTGCTTTTTATAAATTTGATTTAATAAATTGCAAAAAAAAACGACTTCGACTGCAACTGCAACTTCAGTGTAAACAAGATAATCAACGCCGTGGTGTAACGGGGCGTGGCATGCCATGACCGAGGGGCAGGAGGTGGGACAGTGAGACGCAACTCAGTGCTCAACTCAGTGTCATTGTTCTAAGTTTGTCTAAGAAATCAGATACTTTAGTAATGTGAGTGCAGAGCAAGTTCTCGGCTGTCTTATAGTACTGTCAGTCTGTCGGTTGAGGGGACACTTTGTTTTCATGTTGATTACAATCAACGATTTAAGCGAGTCGGTTTGATTTTGTGTGTGTGTGGGGGTCATAAAGAATATTATATTATTATTATTAAGCCAAGATGATGAGGCTTAATTCAATTGAAAAGTAAACTTACATACGGCAATCCATTTACTTTGTACTTTCTTAATCACAACACGAAGAACAATATTGTTGAGAATCATCGGCCAGAAGATTTCTTGTGCCCAGCCTTAAGATATTCTGCGAACACACTATAGTCTATACAAACTTTGAATCGTCAAACAGAATCTTTCACAACATTTTGGTGGTTTAAGAACTTAGTCTTAAATCAATTCCTAATCCCCGCTGCAATGCATAAAAGGTAAGATTCTCAACCGTTCGTTCTTAAAGCAGCTGTACAAGATAGTGGACCGATATAACTAATTCGCCAAAATATGCATTTGCGTTTATATTCTAAATGCTGATCAAATTTGGTTCAACAACAATAACAACATGAATAATAATAACAACAACAGAACAAAAGCGTGTTTACCTCGCAGAAACGAAAACTGCAACAACATGTTAAGGACATTATCAACATTTCAATTAGATGCAATCATCGTCATCGCCATCGTCATAGTCATCGGCATGTGAGCAGTATGCTGTATGCTGTCTGGCAGTTTGTGGGTACGGATTGTGGGGAGGAGGACGCAACCTGATCGTTTCGGGGAGTTGAGTGCAGCTGTATCGTAGACATGTGTGTGTGTGTGTGTGTGTCGGATTTCACTTTCGTTGTAGAATTTAACTGTGCATTGCGTACTTCCGCCCTGTCGCCGCCTCAACCTCAGTATCCTCCCCAGCCGAGCCCGCGCACGGCGGCCTTCATTAGCTCGACAAAAAGTGTCGTCGGCGTCGACAATTTGCAATGACAACTTTTTTTATAATTTTTTTTTTTATTTATGTGTGTATTTGTTTACTGTTCACTGATTTTGGAGAAGGAACACTCGACTGAGCTGCGGGAACAAACAGTCTTAACGAGAGTCGCGCTACAAACGCACATGGAACGCAATTCGAGCGGAAAGAATCAGAGCAACGAAAGTTGAAGAAAGTGACTACTTATCATATGTGCACAGTTAAAAACTCATTACTGGAATATACAGAACTACTTTCATTAATAAATTAAAATAATATTGATAAATTTAGTAAGCTACATAACACTAATAACAAGTAAAACTTATAATTATTAAATAATTATCAAAGTTTAATTTAAGTAATGAGCTCCAAGCTTGAGTGATTTATAAATTCCAATAGGTTATTACAAATTTAAAATCGGCGTTTTAATTATATAAGTCTAACTGAATATGAAGCTGCCGCAACTTATCTGCAAATTGCAGATGCCTCTGCTGCTGCGGCTGTTGTTGTTGTTGCAAGTGATCCTCACACGCTGCCAGAACAGCAGCCTTCGTGTCAATACAAATCTCAAGGAGATGGATGCAACCGCCATGGCCTTGCCGTCAATATCGGCTGCAGGCAATATTTGTACACGCGAGGAGCCCTATGTGGAGGTGGTTCAGGTGCCGGAGGTGCAGCCGGTGCGTGTACGCACTTCCACCTGGTGCCTCGACATACCACCGCGTTGCTCCTCATACAAGACGGAAATGCGTGAGGTGATGAGGGTACAGGTGAGTGTGGCTAGTGTAAAGTTAGTGTAGGCTACGTGCCTAACTGGCAGCAGGTGTTTAACTGCCGGCTCTGCCTTTGCGGGTTGATATTACGTCATCCCAGCCACTGGCAACACCTTCGCAGTGGCCATTCATCTAGTCTTGGCCACTTACCCCACAAACCTGATTTCATTTGCCAAACCAGGAAGCATACCGAGCATTTCTATTATATTGGCAAACTTCGATGACCGCCTTTGATTATGTTGCTCATATTTTTAGTATATTTTATGAGTTCTGTCAAGAAAAAAATAGAAAAACATTATAAAAAGTTGCGCAAGCGCCGAGAGGAAACTGCAATTCACAGAACGGAAGTTGCAGCTGTGTGTGAAAAATCTTTGAAACCTAAGAAGTTGCGACCGGTTTTGACCCATGAAAATATAGTATAGCGCCAGGCCACGTCCTTGGCTCTCAAAAGTTGTATGAAGACTTGGGCCTATTCGACGTATACGCATGAATATCAAGTGAATTCTCTTCGATTATGGGGTTTAAATAAAGTGCATATTGATATGGTATACTTTATATGCTGCCGATATTATTTCAAAACACTTGAACAATTCTTCACAATAATTATTTTTGAGCTTTTGACTGAGCTCACGATAACAAACATAAAGTTGAGGGTAAAATAACCGAGAAAAATCGAGAAAAACAAGTGGATCGTAAATATGGTCAGAATCCGGTTGTCTATTTGGCGCCTAATCAGGTATGGCTGGTTTTTTCCTCTTTTTTTTGGAATGAGCCAAAAAAATGTAATTATGTCATGGTGTCAGTGACAGAAAGTGCAAATGAAAAGCGGAAAAACAAGCATCTATGCGCAGGCAGGCCAACAGCACAATTAAGTAGTCCACGAGCAAGGAGTTTGAGGCAGTTGTAGTCGAAGTCGAAGTCGAAGCTGTTGACACACTTTCGATTGCATCACGTTAACGTACGGTGCAAAGTGACCATAAGATGTAGTCAGTTTTGGGTTATTTTACTGTTTCAACTCTAATTATATGTATGTGCACATGGTATGTGTTTGTGTTTATAACTTCTGTGCTTGACAAACATAAATTTCATAAGTTAACTATTTAAGATTTCGTAATGGATATTTCAAGAGTTTGCAAGAAACCCTGAAGAAAATTAACAGATTTAAGATCAAAGAGACAGACAATTTGACGTATTAATTAAAATATTTGTCTTTTCAACTAAATATATTTCCAAGCTTTTCTTAGTGTTTCTTTAGCTATTGGAGGTGCCAAATATGCCGAGAAATTCTGGTTTTAGTGTTAAATTTTTTGCAATAATTATTTGTACAGAAAATACCACTGCAAATTGCCAATTGCATTTATTAATTAACACGAAAAAAATCGGTTTCAAAAAGGCATTTACGATAAATTAAACGAGTTTCAATCTTAAAATTTGAAGTAGCGGCAAAATGTTCAAAGACTTTTCAAATAAATAATATCAAGTTAAGTGAATTATATAAAACAACAGACGCAATGGTATAATATTATCTTTAACAGATGATTGATGGACTGACAGTTAAAGATCGATTGCGACAGATCGAGTTGGAAGGAGAAAGAGAAAGGGAGAGAGAGAGAGAAGAGAGGAAGAGTAGAGATGAAAGCACTACGACTTGTGGCCGTAATTTGATTCTTCTATGTAAATCATTGCTTAACATATTTGAGTATTCAATTACCAGCCAAGTACTGAGTATTTAAAACTGGGCTTAATTATGCTTACAATGAATATGAAATAGCAGCAGCAGGAAGCGGATAAGAACGCTCCAATAAAGAGTGCTCGACCACGACATACCCTGTTAGCAAATTCATACATATGTAATCGGACAGGAAGCTAAATACGTTTTTGGATCGGAGGAGCTTGTTCTTTCTTCAGCTCCACTTCCAAGGTGTGACAAATTATTCTGAGATAATTCTTTGTACTTTGCATAAAACCAGTATACTCCTCTTGCCAATTTCTAATGGGATCAGGGTACATAAAAGCGAAAAAGAAAATCTTGAATTGAATTTCAGTGATAATATTAAAATTTCCGCTTTATTAATGTATGCTGGGGTAGGCACAAATGTGTGGAATAATATAGATGTATGTACTCGACTCATAACTTTACAGCAGCATAGCTATAGATACAAGCTCATCAGCAACCAACAGAACAATGCGTAAGTTGGGCGGGAATTTACTGAATGAAAACTGGGAATACTTCGGGGTGGACATTGAAATGATTGTGAGAAGCTGGTCGCATTCACTCATTCAATTAAATTGGCAACTCAAGGGGTGTATGTGGATATCTGAGTGTGTGGGGTTGTAGGCTTGCTCTGCGGGTCTCAGATTTATCATAATCAGCACTTTGGCTTTTGTAAGTTTCAAGAACTGAACAGCGTTACAAAGTTCAATGAGGGTCAGAGAAGTGACTGCTAGATGGAAAAAATTCTTATAAGATTATGCGCATTAACTTTGGCGTCAATATTTATAATTAAATTGAGGAAATATACATTGCATTTTTTCTGTGATTATCTTGACATAATGAGTATTATAGCAGTTTGCATAATGCAAAAGTTTACGACTTGGTTGTCAAATTAAAAAGGACCTGCGTCCAAATCAATTGTAAAGAACATTAAAGCAAGCACTAATAAATTTTATCCAATTCTCTGATTTTTGCAACCGTACATTATATTTTAAAACGAACATTTAAAACAAAAGTGAACTAGTTAGCGGCAAAACGTACTAATTTAAAATAAATTAAAAAAAAAAATAATGTTTAAAGAAAACCGAAGAGTAGCTGAAATCTCTTACTATATATGTTCAAAAAGTTTACATTTCAAAGTTAAATGCTTCAAATACACAAACGATATCAAACGGAAAGCGAACTGAATTTCAAATGTAAGGCGAATATGCATCGCTCCCTAGTACATCGCACTGAAACAAGGGTTCCTAAAGTGGGTGATATTATGCAACTGCACGAATAATATTAAATGATATGCCTTGGTGGTCAACCTAACGCATTAGCCAGCCGTGTGACAACTGAGCCATTGGATCTCCAGATTCCTTCATTAATATATTCACATATTTTTTTTAATTTTCCATTTATTTAAAATATATAATTAAATCCTGTATACAAATGAACTGCGATCAATTTTTCTTTCAGCCCTAAATGTAAAAACAAATTAAGTGGTCATTATAGGTAGTAGAAAACCTGTTTAAGATATAATACAATCTATACCGTACGATTAGTTTCGAGTGTTCTTCGCTTACTTTTAAAGCCTCTATATTAGTATTTCTAACCAATCTTACTAGCTAACCAATCTCTAATTTTTATCTTAGTCTGATTGGGTTTTTCTGGGTTTTCCACAATCCTTGCAACAAATGTTGGACCAAACGTTTTCTTTTTCATTTTAGATACTCCCAGAATATTTATATTTACATTTACATTATACAGTAATATTTAAATTTATTTGTTAATTTAAATTTATAGTTAAGTGTCGGCTGCTTATAGTTTGACAATTAATAAATAAATATACAGGTGTGTTCCAGAAATCTCTAGAGATTTTGAAGAGAAATATTTTTGAAAACAGCAGTTCGAAATGTTGGTGTTCCTAAAATGTTAAAGATTTAATATTTTGAGCATATTTTTTTTGCATTTTTAATCAAATTAAAGATATTTTAATACAATTTAATAAATATTTAATTTTGTTAAATCTCATAAGAATTTTTTTTAGACATTTGACAGTAATGGTTTCTTTCATTCAGGAACGCCAACAATTGCTTTTGGGTTGCTTTAGCGATGTTAGAGATTTGTAGAACACACCTGATCAATTTGTATTCAAAAAAATTATATGCTGTATAGTATACAATGTATAGTATACTCAAGGGCACACAAAATAAATGTGCAACTTGGAGCATACTTCTATGCGCATAATATAAAAGTGCTCACAGCTGATTTGACATGCTGAAGTATATTATGATTTTATAATACTTTGCCTTAGCTTAACCTATTTATCAAATCAGCGTTTAAGTTTTCTTTATTTCGTTTTTCCAATCAAAGGGTAGTGGGTTCAATAAGCTGGGAGCCACTGTATATTTCATTAATATTTAAAAACAAAGTGGCTCAGCCCCATGAACGCTTCGCTCGCGATGCTACAGTCGAGCATACTCAACCCTCGGAGACTCTGTAATTACTGTGAAAGAAGCAACGACTACTAAAAATTAAAAAATTATTAGCTTAATCGGCTGTATTACAGTTTCTACTACTTGTTTCAATGACAGCTATATGATCATAAAACATAAAAGTTGTTACGCGCTCGATCGATCCTATGACAGCTATATGATATAGTGGAGTAGGTTGAAGTAACTTCGGTTACGATATCTCATAAAACAAAAAAGTTTATCATCCTAATACTTGATTTTACACCGATTGTCTTATGCGATGTGCTATATGAAATAGTGGTCCAATCAAAAAAAGAATCGTACTTGATTTGCCTGCAATATAGAAGAGCCTACATACAAAGTTTTTTGGTCGCTAGCTCTTATAGTCATTGAGATCTCGATGTTCATACAGACGTCAGAACAGACGGACAAACTTAACTTGACAAACTTAACGGATAGCTTTACTTTTATTAAGTACGGGGTCTAAAAATATAAAAATAAAATATGCGTTAGGTTGTCAACTAAACAGCGCTTGCTCAGCGGAGCTACACCCCCAAATAGCAGACTAACTTGTATTGAAAGTCAACAAAAAGTTCCGTTAAATCAACATTCTTAATATTTTTAGAGGGTTAATAAAATCCACTGTCATAAATATAAAGTATTTGAAATATGAATACAATTGAAAATTTTATTTAACTGTTGAATTGATAATATAAAAAAAGGTTAAGCCATATTTAATTTTTAATGAAGTTTAAGCTTGTCGACAATTTGTTACTTTTTGCACTTGATAGCCCCGACGGTTTTTAATTTTGTAAATCAAATAAAAACCAATAACCACTATTAATATAAGCACAAAAAGAAGAGCCAGCCTTGTAGAGTCCCATCTAGGCTCCTGTTGCGGTAGTTTCGGTAGTTCTGTTGTTCGTCCGGTGGATGTTGTTAATGGTATTGCTGTTGTTGATACTGTTGATGTTGAAACACCTGAAACACTGACATCCCCTGGTATATCAGATGACGAAGATGATGATTCCGTAGATACGCTGGTTTCTAACGTCTCCCACTTCTGAGCGGTGGCACAAACAACCACCAGCAAAAGTGAAGCACAATAAATCAGTCCCGAAACTTTAAGCCGATTCATTCTGAATTTAAGCTCCATAAGTATTTATATGTTATTATTTTTGTACAATACGTCGAAGTTCACAAACTGTTTGCACAGAACTGAGCAATCTTATAACATATGCTGTCAAATTATTTTGGAACTTGGAGGCCGCAACAGGAAATGCGAATTGATAACATTTTTGGGATGGATTTTCAAATTGTATGGTAAATGACTACTAATACGGAATTAAAGTTATGATAACTGTGCACTGGAATGATTTAATGTTATTATTACTCAGGCGCGCAGCTTGGGGGCAGAGGGGGTTTCAAAAGGGGCAATGTGCCCCAAGACCTCGGGGTTGAGGGGCCCCGCGCTCGAACACCTCCGATGGACTTTCTTATATGCGGGGAAAGTGGAGAAAAATGTGATGTTTGATTTTGGTTTTCTTTAACTTAAAAATATCTAAATAACAGTTCGCTCGAGTTCTAATATTGAAATTCGCTTGAATTATAGTTGGAACCCATGCTCACAAATATTATTTAGCGTGGCCCCGATTATTATAAGACACAAAACTCACCAAAGTTCCTTCATTAGCTCGGTACCCAAAAAAAAATGGGTACTAGAGCCTGTTAGATTCGTGACAATTATAAATATTATACTACTTTAAACACCTTTATCTCCGAGACTATATGAGTTAGAGCAACCAAATTTGGTGACAATACTCCTAGGATGTTGACCTATGTCAAGTTTATTATAAAATTTGACCAAGCCCACGTTCGCCCACGTAAATGATATAAAATCTAACAACAAGAGCATTTTAAAGCTACAGCCTTGAGACTTGGCACACAGGTGGGAAGTACAAGCCCTTAATTGTGCTGAAATTTTCATCGAGTTAGATTCATAAACAAAGAAGATATTTGAGGAAATATGATATCTGACCAAAAATCCAATTTTGTGAAGGACAAAATTCAGTTTAATATAAAACTAGTCGAATGGTGCTACAGTCGAGCATACTCGACTGTCGGAGACCCCGTACTTACTATGGCAAAAACTAACAATGGAAAAAATTAAAAATATTTAGTTAACTTAAATGCATATTCTATCATATTGGTTACAATGTCTCATAAAACATTGTAGATTTTCGACTAAGACTTGATTTTCGCCCGATCGGTCCTATGACAGCTATATGATATAGTGATCCGATTTGAACCAACTTTAGACAGTATATATAAGACTCCGTCTGTATGAACATCTAGATCTTGGAGACTATAAGAGCTAGAGACCCCAAACTTGGTATGTGGGTTCCTCTATAATGCAAGCAGATCAAGTTTGTTTCAAAATTCTGCCACGCCCCCTTTATCGCCCACAAATCGAAAAAAAAATACATATCCAAATAATAAGAACAATTTAAAAGCTAGTGACACCAAATGTGGTATGTAGATTCCTCTATCTTGCTGGCAGGTCAAGCTTGTTTCTTTTTTGAATCGGACCACTTCATCATATAGCGCCCATAGGAACAATCGGTCGAAAATCAAGTTTTTGTGAGAAAAACTTTTTTGTTTAATGAGATATTGTAACCAAACTAATACAATAAGCATATGACTTGGTTTTATATATCCTGTCCAAAGTTGGTTCAAATCGGACCACCATATCATATAGCTGTCATAGGACCGTTTGGGCGAAAATCAAGTCTTAGTAAGAAAAACTTTTAAGTTTTATGAGATATCGTAACCAAACTTATAGAATATTCATTTAAGTTAGTCTTACACATCCCTTCCGAAGTTGGTTTAAATCGGTCCACTATATCATATATCCACTATGTCATAGGACCGATCGGGCGAAAATTAAGTCTTAGTATGAAAAACATTTTTGTTTTATGAGATATCGTTACCAAACTGATAGAATATAAATAAAACTTGGTTCAAGTCTTAGTATGAAAAACTTTTTTGTTTAATAAGATATCGTAGCCAACTGATTAAATATGCATAACAAAGTTGGTTCAAATCGGACCACTATATCATATAGCTGTCATAGGACCGATCGGGCGAAAATCAAGTCTTAGTATGAAAATCTTTTATGTTTTATGAGACAGTGTAACCAGTATGACAGAATATGCATTTAAGTTATCTAAATATTTTTTAATTTTTTCCATTATTAGTTTTTGCCATAGTCGTGTATGCTCGACTGTAGCAACGGCCGACTAGTTGTTTTGGGTACCGAGCTAATGAAGAAACTTTGGTGAGTTTTGTGTCTTATAATAATCGGGGCCACGCTAAATAATATTTGTGAGCATGGGTTCCAACTATAATTCAAGCGAATTTCAATATTAGAACTCGAGCGAACTGTTATTTAGATATTTTTAAGTTAAAGAAAACCAAAGTCAAACATCAACATTTTTCTCCACTTTCCCCGCATATAAGAAAGTCCATCGGAGGTGTTCGAGCGCGGGGACCCGGGGTCCTGGGGCAAATTGCCCCTCTTGAAACCCCCTCTCCAACCCCTAGCTGCGCTCCTGAGTAATAATAAAATTAAATTATTCCAGTGCACAGTTATCATAACTTTAATTCCATATTTAAGTAGTCATTTACCATACAATTTAAAAATCCATCCCAAAAATGTTATCAATTCGCATTTCCTGTTGCGGCGTCCAAGTTCCAAAATAATTTGACAGCATATGTAATAAGATTGCTCAGTTTTGTGCAAGCAGTTTGTGAACTTGGACGCAGGGACTGAAAATAATGATTATTGTTCAAAATAGCAACATAACAAATCAACCATAAGGAGAAGTTCAATTTTTGTTTTGAATGTACCAAAATTTGTGTTATTTGTATATCTCTGTAAACAGCTAATAAACTTTTATTTGAGTTATAAAAGAAAAAAATCAAAATTAATGGTTATTTAAAGACTTGATTTTGTAAATCACATTTAACAATTACTTGTGTTTAAAAAAATTAAGAATAATTATTATTTTTGATTTTTATTTTATTAATCTTTTATAAGAGTCTTTGATTTTTTTTTTTGAATAAAAGTCTTTAAAGACTTTGAAGACTTTTATTTTGATAAATAAAATAAAATTCTTAAAAGACTTTTACGATTTAAAAACTTTTGAATAAAAGTCTTTGTCGATTTCTTCGTTCATACTCAAGATTAAACTTTCAAAATTACAACACCAGTAAAACCTTCGACATTCTATGAACCTTTATCCTCTACTAACTAACTACGCTCTTTTTCGCCGCACAGCGGGATCAATTCTCAATTGATTGAGAACTGTACCTTTAAGGGTATTAAAATTCAAATACCCAATTTTTAAGAACAATTTAATTTTTCCTCATGAATAACAATATGTTATTAGTTATAGAAGCAATAGCATAGGGGGATAAGTTCAATCTAGCGAATTTATAAACGTGAGTTCCAATACTATTATGGTTTTTTGGATTCAAAAAATATTTTTCTGTTTTTCCAACTACTTCAGTACTTTATTTTACAATGTAGCTGGAAAAAATTTGTCCATGGTGTAGATAAAAGAAAACCAAGTGTGTAATTTTGCAATTTTTTTTTTCATTATAAGCGGAGATATTCACAAAAACTTTTATTCAAAAGTTTTCATATGAAAAAAGTCTTTAAAGACTTTTATTTTATTCCTCAAAAATAAAAGTCTTTTGAGACTTTTAAAATTTTAAAATCAGAAATAAAAGTCTTTACAGACTTTTAAATTATTCATCAAAAATGACTTGAAAGACTTACTAAAGACTAATAAAATAAAAATCAAAAATAATGATTAACTTTAATTTTTATTTTTTTCTATAAAAGTAACTTTTAATTTGTATTTATAAAATAAAAGTCTTAAAATAACCATTAAAAGTGACTTTTTTGGATATTCCTTATAATAGTTATGGTCCCTGCTTGGACGTATTGTACAAAAATAATAACATATAAATACTTATGGAGCTTAAATTCAGAATGAATCGGCTTAAAGCTTATACTGTCTAAAGTTGGTTCAAATCGGACCACTATATCATATAGCTGTCATAGGACCGATCGGGCGAAAATCAAGTCTTAGTCGAAAATCTACAATGTTTTATGAGACATTGTAACCAATATGATAGAATATGCATTTAAGTTAACTAAATATTTTTAATTTTTCCATTGTTAGTTTTTGCCATAGTAAGTACGGGGCCTCCGACAGTCGAGTATGCCGTTCGACTAGATTTTTTATTAATTTAAATTTTTATTTAAAATGTTTATATTAAACTGAATTTTGTCACAAAATTGGATATCAGAACTTGTGGGCCAGAAATTGCTTTCGTCTCTAGACTTTTACCTCGTGTAGGGGTTTTTTTTGTGGGATATCAGAAGTTTTTGCATTTTCTTTTGCTTTGCTTTTTAGACCCCGTACTTAACAAAAGTGCAGGGGTCTTTTGGGTTTGATTTAACGAATATGTGCGTAACAGGAGGAGGCGTGGCAGACCCTATAAAGTGTATATATTCTTGATCAGCATCAATAGCCGAGTCGATATAGCAATGTCCGTCTGTCTGTCTGTCCGTCTGTATAAGCGCCTAGATAGAGACACCAAACTTGGAATGTAAGTTCCTCTATATTGCTAGCAGATCAAGTTTGTTTTAAAATTCGGCCACGCCGCCTTTACCGCCTAAAAATCGTCATAGAAAATTTCATATTCAAATTATAGGAACAATTTAAAAGCTAGTGACACCAAACTTGGTATGTAGATTCCTCAATATAACAATCGTTCGAAAATCAAGTTTTAGTATGAAAAACTTTTTTGTTTTTAGAGATATCATAACCAAACTTATTGGATATGCATATAACATCCCGTCCAAAGTTGGTTCTTGTTGAAACCAAATTTGGTTTCAGCGCAGGCCACAATCGATCTTCTGCGCCCTATCTTCTAAAATCGAATAACCTGCAAATATGGAGATGTGCCGCCAAGAAGCTGTGATCTGACACCGTTAGCCTATTATCTTTGGGAAGCGGTCAAGGACAAATGTTATGAACAATCCTGAAACAATTGATAAGTTGAAGAACGAGATTTGAGTTGCCATTGCTGACATACGTGCCGAAACAATTGAAAATGTTCTCAAAAATTGGTTGGATTGAACGAGCTACACCCAAGTCAGCTGTGGTGGTCGTTTGTTTTCATAAATAAATGACATAAAAGAACCTTTCCAATAAACATTCAACCTTTGACAAAAATCCATCCGTTTTTTTTTTATTGCAATATTAAATTCCAGTTTTTAAATGGACCACCATTTATGTAAGCAGTTTTACAATTTATCAATTTAAATGCGCACAATAATGTTTCTCTTTTTGTTCTTTATCACATCTCAATTCCCATTTCTTGCTTTTGTTCTTTTAGAAACTGAACAAGACGCGCACAGTTCGATTTTGCTGTCAAGGCTATGAGGGCAATCTTTCTGACAGTCAAGCCAGCTGCAAGCCCATTTGCCGCGGTGGCTGTGGGCGTGGCAGCTGCCTTATGCCCGATATTTGCAGTTGCGAGGAAGGTTACACCGGCAAACACTGCACCCAGCGTTAGTAGTTCGCCTTAAAAAAATGATAACCTCATCTGATAGTTCAAGGTCATTGCAGGCTGTGATCATGATCGTTGGGGATTGGACTGTAAGAATCCGTGCCAATGTCGAAATGATGCTGTTTGCGACAATAAGACCGGAGTGTGTCATTGCATTGCCGGCTGGGCCGGCCAGTTGTGAGTAATGTAAACGATTTCTAATTTAATCATTTCAGTCATGAGTAACGATTGCTTCCAGCTGCGAACAGCCCTGTCCACCGGGAACTCATGGCGTCATGTGCCGAAAAGCCTGCGGATGCGCTGAGAGATTGTGTCACCCTCAGACCGGAGAGTGTATTCGACAGGATCATGTGGGTGCTTTAAATGTCAGCCATGTCGTGCTTGAGACCATCAACTCGACAATGGCAAATCTCACACACAATATTAATAACATTGCCAAGCGAATTGGGAGCATGCCGGAGGGTAGCCTTGATCAGGCCTCGCCGAGTCCTCTGCCCGAGGTCATACTGATCAAACAGCCTGTTCAGGAGGGCTCGCACACCCCCAAGATTATACTGCATGAGTCCAGCAATGCTCTCCTAGAGAACTTGCACACAGCCGCAGCTGCTGGTGTACCAGCTCCAGAAGTAATACACGTAATCACCAATGCTGGCAGTGCGTCGCAGGAGCATTCACCTCAGCTCAACTTGGCAGGATTTGCATCTGGCGAGACCAATCCAAGTAGAAACACTCATGATCATGATGCCAGCCTACTGAGTACTTTGATCGTTATACTTCTTGCGCTAATGACTGCCATTATACTTGGCTTTCTTTATGTCTATCGACGCTATCATGTCCAGAAGGAAGCTGTCATCTACAATGCCAATGGAACGATTACAACTCATCCATATCCACATGTCGTTACCAATTCCAATCTCAATCCAGAGGTTGTTATAAATGAGTCAGCTGCAATGGGAAAAATATTTCACGGGCCGCTGCCAAAACCTCCAGCCGCAACTGCGGTTAATCAAACGAATGAGGGTATGTAAGTGTCGCCCGGCTGTTACGAGGGCGGTTCGATGAATAACCTAACAATACTTGAGCCTAAAGTTCTTTAGCATATTCTGTTTTAAAAAGAAGAAAATAACTAATTCGTAAAATAGATTATAAGCACGCTTGAAATATTTCATATTGAAGCTCGGTTAAATTTCTTAATTCATAGCAACATTTAAAAACTGTATCTTTAAGCCAAGTTGTTCATCGTATTGGCCAAGTAGTTAGTCATCTGATCTTATCTTTGAGAAATTCTTGCAGTTTCTCCACCGGAACTGTATGACACTCCTAGCAATAACTCATCAATAAGAACGCCGCCCTACGCCTATTCTAGAAAGGAATCACTTTATTCAGTAATCTCGCCCAAGTCACGCAAGGGAAGTCTCGACTCGCATCTGTATGATGAGATACGTTACCATCAGCAACAGAACCAACAACAGCATTACCAACATCACCACCCTCAACCACATACCTCGGAAATACGCTATCAACACTCTACCATGGCAGCCGCCTACTTACCACCACCAGTACCAATGACGCAGCGACAGTCGAGTCACCAGCACCAACCACAGCAACATCATCAATCGCAAAACTCACATGTTTCCCACTTAGTAATACCGCCTCAGGATTCCAAATTTCTGCAGGTACCTAACCAGATTACAACACAAAAGGTTGCTCATATATAGGAGTGCAACATTTTGTGAACTACATAAATTTGATTATATTTTTTATTATACCTGCATAATTAAAAGTATATGTGTATGTTTTAACAATATAAACAATAATTGGCTTGTGTTATAATAAAGATACATTTTACATTATGCATTTTTCATTATGTTACTTGATAATAAATAAAAAAAAAAAATTCATTTGAGATTTTGAAAATTGTGACTTTAGAAACAGATATTTTTCTATTCGTTCTTGCCGTTTAAGAAGTGATTGTTGTAGGTGGAGTCTGCGTTATTGTAGGCTTTGGGCTAGTAGTTTGAGGTTCCGGCATTGTAGGCTGCGGTGTTGTAGGTTGTGCTGTTGTAGGTTTTGGGCTTATGGTTGGGGGTCTTGTAGGTGTTGGTGTTGTTGGATCAGGTGGTGGCGGCTCTGTTGATTTTGGTTCTGGTGGTGGTGGCGGCTCTGGTGGTGTTGGATCTGGTGGGGGTGGCGGTGGAAGCGGTGGAGGCTCAGCTGAAGTAGGAGATGGTGTTGGTGTATGAGTAGATTTTGTAGGTAGAGTGGGCTTTGTAGGGATAGAAGTTTTTGTATAATCAGTCGGTTTTGTATGTTGAGTAGTTTTTGTATAGTGAGTAGATTTGTATGGTGAGTAGATTTTGTATGGCGAGTAGGCTTGGTATGATGAGTCGATTTTGTATGGTGAGTATGTTTTGTATTGCGAGTAGGTTTTGTGTGGCGAGAAGGATTTGTATGATGAGTAGGTCTATGTGGCTTCCTGGTGTGCTGGGTAGGTCTAGGTGTTCTCCTCGTGTGGTGAGTAGGTCGAGGTGGTCTTCTTGTGTGATGAGTCGGTCTAGGTATAGGCTTCTGGTCGGTCTGGGTCTTTTGGTCGGTCTAGGACTAGGTCTAGGCCTCCTGGTTGGTTTTGGCTTAGGTTTAGGTTTAGGTCTGGGCTTTGGTTTAGGTCTGGGCTTTGGTTAAGGTCTAGGCTTTGGTTTTGGTCTAGGTCTTGGTCTTGGTCTTGGTCTGGGTCTAGGTCTCCTTGTCGGTTGCCATTTTAATTGTGTTAGTCCTGTAAGTGATTCTCCCTGAGTTTTTTTTTTTATTTTGGATCGACGTTGGTCGGAAATTAATTTTTGCTCTCTCCAACACAAGCTTTCTTACATGGTTGAAAGGTAGGCCACTTTATTGCAGTTACAGTGACAACAAGGATCAATGCAATGGTAAAATTTGCGAGTCCAGAAATCCAACGTCCCATGCTGTATACACCGTAACTATTAATACCCATATTCATTGAACTGGGTTGATTTATATACTGAAAAAATGTTTATTTTTAATAATTTATAAGCCTTATCGATAGAAATAAAGGCGTTGAATCTGCGGGTAAAAATTAATTCACATATTTTATTTTGGGAAAGACGGGCTATTGCTCTATATCACAATTTTGCTTACATATCTACAATTTAATCTCGGTTTTGGCTTTCCACGATAAAATTTGAAACAATAAGTTCATATTTGCATTACAGTTGTTCGGCTTGCAAGAAAAACATATGGGGTGTTCACTTAACCCTAGCATCCTTGCAGATTGCACATGTGCTCATTCTTAAAATGTGAATACCCCCAGTCAATTGTTTTTTTTTACACATTTGAGCTATTGTTTTTTTTATAACATCTTTAACGAAATCTAATTGTGATTTCAACGTAAAGCACTATCCCACAAAAAAACCTCTACACGAGGTAAAAGTCTAGTGACGAAAGAAATTTCTAGCAATTTTGACGAACAAAATTCAGTTTTATAAAAAAATGTTAAGCAAAAATATAAATTAATAATAAACTAAAACTAAAAAGCTTTTCATACTAAGACTTGATTTTCGCCCGATCGGTCCTATGACAGCTATATGATATAGTGCTCCGATTTGAAATAACTTTTGACAGGATATATAAAGCCAAGTTTTATTTATATTCTATCAGTTCGGTTACGATATCTCATAAAACTAAGAAGTTTTTCATACTAAAACTTGATTTTCGAATGATCGGTCCTTTGACAGCTATATGATGTAGTGGTCCGATTTCATCCAATTTTAGTCAGGATATATAAAACTAAGTTAAATGCATATTGTATCAGTTTGGTTGAGATATCTCATAAAACCAAAAAGTTTTTCGTACTAAAACGTGATTTTCGACCGATAGAAAAATGTATTTATTCACTTAACAGGTAATATCTTCCAAACCCTTCAACCAAAATTTATGTTTCATATACCAAAAAACTCGAAATTCTACGTATTACAACATACTAAAATTAAACAGAAATCGTTAAAGCCATTTTGTCAGAAATCGCCAAAATATAAGCACCTTTCCAATGATATATAGAACATATCTGTAGCTTCTATGGTTTGGAAACTGTTGAGGTTTCAATTTTTCCGGGATTTAGCGTTTTCCCGCTAAACTAGCGGTTTTTTCAAAAAATTGTAGAACAAACATTTCTAGATTTTCGAAAAGGAATAAATCCTCATCATTACATTTAAGCTTCTTTAGCGCTTTGATGCAAACAGACAAACAGACAAACAAACTGACTTTTCATTTCATTTTGAGAAGTCCACTAAAATTTTCAAATTTATTTATCTTTTGAACCATTTTGTAAGTTAGGACAACATCGGTATATAACTCGATCTGATCGGACAGTCATAGCAAATTTTCCAAATTAGCTGTATATATTGCTAGTCGCCTTTCGCATCCTTCGTGCTGCATTCGTCACTAGCGCGAGCTGCCGTCCGCAGTGATTCACGTTTTAAAAATGAGCGCATGTGCACTCTGAAAGGATGCTAGCTTAAGTAAGCAACCCAATTGTTTTGATAAACATGCGATATAAATAAGTCGTATTTAAATCAGAAAAAATTCAAATTTTATCCAACTCTGTGGAGTATTACTTTTGTATGACACAAGGTACACAAGTTTTTGTTGAACGATTACAAGCAATTAAGAATTAGATGTTGTTCATCATTTTGTCCGTTTTTTGGCACTTTGCTTAAAAAGCACATATTGCAGATCTATAATTATGCTTAACCCGAATATTGTTAGCGTGACCATATGGTCACACGCAAAATGCATTTAATAAAACGTAATTTTTAGACAACACATTGATTGACACATTTTCTTGAAGTTAGCTGAACGAAAAATGCACGTCAATATTTTCTGCAAGGCACCATGGGCGATATTTCGATTTTGGCGGCATAAACTCTAAATGTAAAGACTTAAAAGCTTTGATGATTTGGAAATTGAACCATCCCCTCCCCTTTCGCCTCTGAGAAAAAATTCGGTATATTGTCAAAAGCTCTAAAAGTAAATCTAAGCAGTTGAAATTCTGTACAAATATTACAAATGTGCCAAAGGCGAATAGCAATATATACAGCTAAAATTATATTGACTGACTGTGAGTGAAAGTAGACGTGTTTTTTAGAGGCTGCGTCGATCTGAAAAATTAGAGCGAACTAGGAGGTTCCGCCCCCTGCTCGCTTCGCTCGCCAACCACCGGCTCACTTCGCTTGCGGTGCTACAGTCGAGCACACTCGACTGTCGGAAACCCCGTACTTACTATGCAAAAAGCTAAGACTACTAAAAATTCAAAAATATTCTGCTCACTTGACGACCTCCCAGAGCGCTGTATTATATTTTCAGCTAAGTTAGATACATATTGTATTAGTTTGGTTACGATATCTCTAAAAACAAAAAAGTTTCATACTAAGACTTGATTTTCTAATTTTTTGAAGTAACTGCTTTTGGATAGAAAGTACGGGGTCTCCGACAGTCGACTATGCTTGACTGTAGCATAACAACAAGAAAAGTATTGCGGTGAAATATGAGTGAAAAATTGCTTCTCCATATTTTTGCAAACCCGGCTTTGATACAGTGTTGCCAACTCTTCATGGCCGCAAAAAGCTATATTAACATTATAAAAAACTTAAAAAAACTAAAAAAATTTTAAAAAGAATCCAGATTAACTGCCAATATACAGAGGTGCCACCAAAATCTAAGCCAACCGAAAACCTCCCAAAAATGTATAGAGATTTGGAAGATTTTCGGTTGCTTCTGCTTATTGTTCTTATTATTCTTGTAATGAAAAGCATTTGTACATATCAGCATAACCATTATCTCCCCCACCTATGAAGGTTTAGTTTGGTCCAAGTTAATTTTAAGTACTTTACTTTAAAATCACTCAGTTTTGCAGTTATGGAAGAAATTCTTAATTGAGGCATCACGCATCCAGGCGTCTCACGGTTTTTGCTTATATTGTATTTTAGACATCTTGAGTAAGTGCAAATCAAAAATTGTGAAACCCTTTGCCAGTGATGGCAAAGATAGTAACGCGGCATTTACTGATATTAGTGGGATTCCTGAAACTGATTCAGATTTGATTTTGATTTGGTTTAAGAAAATCTGAATCAGTTTCAGGAACGACCCTTTTTGCACACTGATTTGATTTTGATTTCGAGAATTTAAGAAAATGGCTGGAAAACACAAATTGACAAATGAAAGTGTGAAAAGTGTTTTTCTTAGACTTTTTAGCTCGGTACTTGAGACTTGGCACACAGGATGGGGAGACGAGTCCTGAGGTGTGCTGAAAATTTCATCGAGATCGGTTAAAAAAAAGAGAAGATATTTGAGGAAATATTATATATGGAGGATATATAATCACCTGGATCTCAGAGCTAGAGCTACCGAATTCGGTGACCATACTGCTATGTTCGCGTTGCACGCCGTGGTACGCACAGTCTGGAGGGGTGGGGATAACAGCAGGTATACATGTTATGTTTACGTGTTAATAACAATATAATTTTAGTTATACATGTTACATCAATGTTATATTAACATAGTATAATTTATGTTAGACATATTATATGAAGGTTATGTTAGTTAATTTTATGTTAATATACATTTATTCTGTTAATTCAATAGTTCAATAAATTATGTTAATCTATAACTGTTAAATTTGCATATATTTATGTATGTTTGATGGTTAGTATGTTAAATTTTCTTTTATTTTAATCTTTTTAAAGTTAATAGTATAATTAGAATAATACTATTTGCTTAAAATGCTTAAGCTGCAATTTTACAAATTAACAGCTCCTTTATTATCTGCGTCTTTTTAAGCTATTTTCGTGAATTAGCTTCAATTACACTGGGCAACAGCCCAAATCTAAATTGAACCAAACCGACTTTTTTGGATAGATATGGGGCCAAAAACGACGAAAAAAATTTTTTTTTCTTTGGCAGAATTTTTTTTTTTAGAATTTTTTAAACTTTTGCTTTTTTTTCTTGCCGTTTTTTAGAGGTGCGCCCACTTTTGTCATCATTACTCGTGAATGACCGATTTTCAAAAACTTTACTTTTCCTGAAAGCTAATGAATATATTTGTATTTCATCCATACACAGTCGAAGACTTAAGCCAGTAGTTTAAGAGCTATTAATTTTTGAATTAAGAAAATGTTTTTTATTTATTTATTTTTTTTATTTTACAAGGTTAGCTATAATACACAAGAATATTAAAGCTAAGTGAATAAGAGCCTTAGCAATAGACGCCTTCGCTCTATGAAGGATTATATCTTATTTGTTAAATTACAATCTTGTATATATCTGTATATTTTATTTATATTTATTGTTGTGACGTAGGGTAAGATGGAAAAAAATGTTTTTTATAAGCTATTTTTTTAGTTTTTTTTTACTTTAAAATTCAAGGAAAACTCGGAAAAAGTTTTGAACTTCGGTTATTTTTAATTTAATTTTTTTTTTGCAAAGCTGCATTAATTGAGCGTCGTTTAAGATATGATTCATTAAAATCTATGGAGAAGCGGCGATATTATAAATTTATATCTTTGCATATTTTCTTGATTTTTATGACTTCCTTGTAAAGCGGCATAACCTTTAGTATGGAAATTTGTTGTGTGCTTTGAGATATTCTAACCAAGCTCACAGGAAATCAATTTTCTGATGTCTTATACATATTGACCACATTTGGATAAAATCGGATGACTATATCATATAGCTGTCTTAGGAACGATCGGTCGAAAATCCACCTTTAGTATAAACAACTTTTTAATTTTCAAAGATATTTTAATGAAACTCACAAATTTAGGTTCGAATCTGTCCACTATATCATATAGCTGCCATAGGACCGATCGGTCTAAAATCAAGTTTTAGTATGAAAAACTTTTTTGTTTTATAAGATATCTTAACTTAACTGATAGAATATGCATTGAAGTTGGTCTTATGCATCCTTACCGAGGTTGGTTCAAATCGGTCCACTATATCATATAGCTGCCATAGGATCGATCGGAACAAAATCAAGTTTCAGTATAAAAAACTTTTTTTATTTTTGGAGATATCTCATTCAAACTCAAGAATTGCACATTTTTAATTGCCCTTAAAATCCCTCCCAAAATTTATTTGAAATCGGAGCACTATATCATATAGCTGCCATAGGAACGATCGATACGAACGGTCGATAGGCAACCTTTAATAGGGAAAACTCTTTTATTTTTTAAGTTATCTATACCAAGACGTTTCATCTTATACAACCTGTCCAAATTTGGTTGGAATCGGACCACTATAACATATAGCTGCCATGGGACCGATCAGTCGAAAATCAACCTTTGCGAAAAACTTGTTTCATTGTTTATATGCTAACAACTTAGCCATCTTTCCATAGATTTTAGCGGTAAACATACTTAACAATGGGCAATTAATGTAGCTACATATATAGAAACAAATTCAATAGTTCAAATGACCATCCAAATTTTCATACTAAAGATCATGCCGCTCTACAAGGAAGTCATAAAAATCAATAAAAACATGTATAGATATAAAATGTTGTTATATCGCCGTTTCTGAATGGATTTCAATGAATCATATCTTAAACGACGCTCAATTAATGCAGATTTGCAAAAAAAAATTGAAACCGAAGCTCAGAAATTTTTCCGAGTTTTCCTTGAATTTTAAAGTAAAAAAAGGGATAAAAAACATTTTCTTAATTCTAAAATTAATAGCTCTTAAGCTACTGGCTTAAATCTTAGACTGTGTATAAGTGAATTACAGATATGTTCAGAAAAAGTAAAGCTTTTGAAAATCGATTTTAGCATTCTCGAGTAATGATGACAAAAAAGGGCGCACCTTTAAAACACGGCAAGAAAAAAAGCCAAATTTTAAAAAATTCTAAAATAAAACTCTGAAATAGAAATAAAAATTAAATGTTTTTTGTCGTTTAGGGCCCCTTATCTATCCAAAAAAAGTGGGGTTTGGTTCAATTCAGAAGAAAAAAGTAACAATTTGTTGCCTAGTGTTAAAATCACCACAAAATGAAACCAAACACCAAGTGAGGCCAAATAATTTTATCGAAATGCACGGTCCCACATGTTATCGAAATTAAATCATAATGAAATCAACCTCACACCTGATTTCGTGAAATCACTTAGGGTTACCAAATTTTGCGTATAATTTTTTTTAATTTGCCTGTCAACCCTACACATTTTGTATGGAGCAGCTGTGAACAGCTGATCGGCGAAATCAAATCCGTAACGAAACCAAATCAGAATCGCTTTCAGGAATACCTACATTATTGCAACAACTATGGATTAAAAGTGATAATAATAATATGCTTAGATATTTCGATATGTTGGCAGAAGTTTTATAAATCCAAAAAAATGCATTGCAACTTTCAATAAAGCTAGAATTCCCGTCACCCTCTAGATCAGAGTTGGGCAAGCCCTTGCTCTCGCTGCTCCCAGTGCTCCGACTACAACAACAACTTTTGACGCTGCGCGAATTTTGTAAAAGGAGTCGCGAGGTTTTAAAAAAATAAATTAGTTGCAAATAAAATACGTCAAGCGGGTTTGGTGTGCAAATATCAACTAACTCTTCTTTATTGACTATGTTTTAAAGACAACTTAAATTAGGTTTACAAAAGTACTTAATAGGTTTTCTTATGAACTATTCTAGTTGACATGTGTAAGATCGTTGGCCTTTAGTTAGCCTGAATTTAATGACAATCGATGAACTATGCCTTTCCTGTTTACTGTGTTATATTGCCTATGTGGATTTTGTATTTCTTTCGAATTATTTTGGTTGTCATGTGTCAGATCTTTGACCTGTTCATTTCCTGTTTATTGTATTACTTTAAAGTATATCTTTTTTAGCATTTAATGAGGTAAGCATTTCTTGTACTATATTATTAATAGGTGGTAAAGACGCAATTGGGTTTTGGACATATGTGGGAAGTGAAGTGACCCCCAATAAAACTAAACAACAAACACACACCAAATGCTCGAGTTTTGGCTGCGACGCGTACGGTCATAAAAGTGTTCATTTTGCTATGATTTATGACTTCAGCAGCGTCTTGTACACTGTGTGAAAAAGTAAAGTTGGTTTTGATGCGTGTTGATGCGTTTTTATTTTTACCACATAATAAGCGTTCGACTTGCAAATAAAATTAATTAGAACTTCTTTTAGTGTATAATTGTTTTGGTTTGTCAAAACCAACAACAAGCACACAGAAATTTCGTCGCGACGCACAGAGTCATAAATGTGTTCATTTTGCTATAATTTATGACTTCAGAAGTTGTGTTTGTTGTAGATGTTGTTCTAGTGCTAATTTCGTGCCCACCGCTGCTCTAGATCACAATTTTTCCCGCTTTTGGTATTCGAGAAACGTCAGATCTGACGAGAAAAAAGCTGACTTGGCAACACTGCTTTGATACAGCTGTTCTGCTCACATTATCAGAGAGTAGTGTTGTAAAACACCAAAAAGACACTACAGCTGTGCTGCTCTGGAAAGCTTGTGACAGCCCTGGCTTATCACCTATCGATGAGTGGCAGCACTGCCTATTTCTGTATCAAATATATAATTCAACCTTTATCTTTATCAATCCGCGCTTTTGTCAATTCATTATACACAAAGCAATGCGACAAAGTGCAATCATAATTACAATCTTCGTTCTGTGAGATGTCAAGCTTCTAGTGCTGAAGACGTTTTTTTCGACACCGCAAATATGGCCACCGACCAAGATCTCGCAGATCAACTGCACAATATTAAACAACAACTTAATCAACTGCAACTATCACGCCAAACAGCTGGATTTTCATCACATATCCCACAATTTCGCATTCCAAAATTCAACAAAACAATTCCTCAGACTTGGTTTTTTTCAATTGGAACGACCATTTAATCTCCACAACGTCATTACTGATGAGCACAAATTCGACATAATTTCTGTAAATTTGGAGGAGGATGTAGTTGTCAAGGTGGAGGATCTTATGGCACAGCCGCCGCTAACTAACAAATATAATACTTTAAAGCAGCGCGTGCTTGACAAATTTGCAGAGTCAGCTGACTCAAAGTTAAAGAGACTACTGCGTGGCGGCGAAACAGCTGGGAAAAAAACCATTCAACATCCTGGACAGCATACGTCGTCTAGCACCAACCACCAATAACTCTCTGTTTCTACCACAACAGATTCGGCGATTCGGCCCGCAAATGTCAATGCAATGCATTGTGCAAGACGTTCACAAACCTACAGCTCCTGAGCGTATTCATGCTGTTCCGTTTGTCACTTCATTGAAACACGAGGTGCACCAGTAGCAGGACGCCCAAGACGACTATCGGGCGAGAAATGGCTTCGGCAAAATCACAAGTCAACATTCTTATTGATAATGGAATTTGTCGCTACTCAAAAAGCCCATGGGCCAGTCACAACGCTGGATCTGGAGAAGGCGTACTATCAAAGTTAAATGGCACAGGAGGACATAGAGAAGACTGCAATCTGCACTCCATTCGGCTTGATATAATTCCTATTTATGCCATTTGGTCTCAAAAATGCAACGCAAACTTTCCAGCCTTTTATTGACCAGATCTTTCGCAAAATCGATAATGTGTTGCTATGTTGATGACACTCTTATAATGTCTGACCCACCAGAACAACACAAGCAACATTTGGAAAATGTTTTAAGCATACTGCAAAATCAAAGCATACAAAGACAAACGCGTTCTGCACAAACAGAGGTGGACTTTCTTGGTTATGTAGTCAACAGCAAAGACATAAAACCGCCAGAAGATCGAATAAACGCAATATTAAATTTTCCTCAGCATCAAACAATCTCAAATTGGGTAGTTTTTTCGGAATTCTGAACTATTATCGTCGCTGCATTCCTCATGCTTCACGGATACAGGTTCCTTTAAACGATTTAACACGGAACATGAAAAAAACGACAAGCGGCTGATGGAGTGGTCTTTAGATACTCTAAAAACATTTTCTGAGTGCAGAACAAGCTTAGCAAATGCAGCAACGTTGGCCCATCCCAATTCTCATGCAGATCGGCAATCAGAGCGGTTCTAGAGCAGCATTCTGATCTGGGTTGGCAGCCTCTTGGATTTTTCTCCAAAAAGCTCACCTTCACCGAACGCAACTACAGCACCTACGATCGCGAGTTGTTGGCCATCTACGAGGCGATAAAACACTTTAAGCATATGTTAAATGCTAGAGCGTTCAAAATCAAAACTGACCATAAGCCTCTAGTATATGCTTTTACACAGCGGCCAGAGAAGGCATCACCTTGACAGCTACGTCATCTCAATTTTATCTCCCAATTTACGATCTCAATCATTCATGTGAGTGAAAACGATAATATTGTTGTAAATGCATATCAATGCCAGCTTCTGTCGACGCCAATCGCATAGAGGAATCACAAGTTGGATGGAACAACCTCGTTACAGTTGCAATCTGTAGAACTCACCAAAGGAGTGCACGTCTATTGCGATGAGTCGACGGACTCAGTCACAGCGTATTCTCTCATGTTTATGGATTGTCACACCCTAGCGGCAGAGCCACTCTCAAGCAAATTCGTCGCAAGTACGTGTGGCCTTCAATGTACAAGGATGTGTTAGCATGGTCAAGGAACTGTCTACCATGTCAAAGAGAAAAAATACACAAGCAAAATTCACTTTTACCGGAAAAAATCACTGTACCGGATCATCGATTCGAGTATGCACATTTCGACATTGTCGTCATTCCACTGGTAGACGGCTACAGATATTGTCTAATAGCCTATTTCCACGACCACTCACATTTGGGTCATCTTGTCAGATTTGGATGTGCCTCATTTTTGGCTTTCCACGACCAAATGTGAAACTGTTAAGACACTTAAAGCAAAGCAGCTGTTCGACTTCTGTGCACAAATTATAAAAAGCAGACGATAACAACATTTTATTATTTATTATGATATTATAATTGGCGCAAATTTAATGGCTACCGATTTTATTGATGAAAACAGCTGGTTAAGGTGATAATTGCTTTTTTTTAAGAGTTTATCGATAAGCATCGCGTGTTCGATAAAAAAATAATGAAATTCACAGGGTCGAATGGGAAAAAATCGGCTCATTCATTATGGATGAGCCAACATCATCATCCGGATTTTGTACTGAAATGAAGTCCACATTCGGGCCGGATGATGAAAATGGCGTCGGATGAGCCAAATGTGCTGTCGTGGAAATGGGCTATAACAATGATCGACCGTTCTCTCACTGGCCGGAAGCAGTTCCTCTTCGGGATATGACTGCAGAGTTTTTGGAGTTGCTGGACAGCACGCTTTGGTAGTCCAAAAATAATAACAACCGATCAGGGTATGCAATTTGAATCTGCGCATTTCAAGTCGCTAGCCAACGTGGTTGAAAGCGAACGCATTCATACAACTCCATATCACCCGCAGTCAAATGGTATGATCGAGCGCTGGCACAGATCGTTAGCAGCTGAACTGATATGCAACGCTGGCACGTCTTCGTTAAAGTTACATCCAACTGCCCTCCTGGGTCTGCGAACTTGCATCAAGGAAGATATACAAGCTTCAAATGCTAAAATGCACTACGGATGTACACTTCATCTCCCTAACGAGTATTTCACTGACTTAAACTCGTCTCCAAGACCTGCTAAATTCGATAGTGAATTTTACACCAGTATGCAAACGCTGATGTCTACGCCTGCAGCGCACCACAATAAGCCAAAACTCTTCATTCACAAGCACATATGTATATGATTGCTCACATGTTTTTGTGAGAACAGACTCCGTTAAGCAACCGTTTTTACCTCCGTACACTGGACCCTTTCAGGTTATCGACAAGCCTTCAGATCGGGCTTTTGTCGTGCGAATAAATGGCAAAGATACGTCAATCTCGATCGACAGACTGAAACCTGCATTCTTGGAACAGAATGAAACCGTCACTGCCCGTCTTCAACCATTCAAACATATGAGAGACGTTCCCGCCTATAGACCCATGACATGTCTAGAAGGAGAGTACAGTGGCAGCCCTGGTTTATCACCTATCGATGAGCGGCAACATTGCCTATAATCGATAAATAAACACGATACTTGATCGAAGCTTCGAGACTCAACGACAGCCAACTTCATTTTGATTTTTGAAATAACACGCTTGAGACAATTCTATATCAAATATAGAATTAAGCAATTATCTTTATCGATCCGTGCATTCGTCCCTTTATTATACACTAAGCAATACGCCAAAAGCTTTAAGTAAACGACAATCAGGTTTACTAATAATTTATTTAAAACTTAACTGAATACAAATTATGAAATATGTCAGAACCAAAATGAATTGTTGAACCAGCCAGAGACGCTGATATTTCGAGAGAGAGCTTTTGTCGTGAAGAATAATCGATTTCCCCCATTCGATATTACTTATCGTCGTTCTCGTCAACTATTGCCGGCGGACGGTGTTGCCACAGCTACCCGCCTTCCAGTGACCTGGTCGGGAACGAGATCGGTTGCTTTTTTTCGTTCGTAGTTTTCAGCGGCTTATTGATGCTGGCTGAACTGTTGTCACTGGATTCTTTGAGGAAAAAAGCAGGTTTAAGTCGTTCCGTGGACATAGCAACTTCCTTTCCATCCATCTGTATTTTGAACACGCGATCGGTTGATCGTTGTACCACTTTATAAGGTCCAGTATACGGTGGTTTTAGTGGCTGACGTATCATTCGCACGTGCTCACGACATTTCACCGCGAAATCTACAGCCTTCATTGGCTTATCCAGATCATCATAAAATTCGTTGGGCAGCCGGATATTGCTACCGTACCGTGCAGTCGACGCACCCAGATCTTCTTTGTAGCAGGTCCTGAGTCCAAGTAGGACTGTTGGCAGCAATTTCGTCCAAGGCTTGCCTGTATTACACATCAAGGCGGCTTTGAAGAAGCGGTGCCAACGTTCAATCCTTCCACTTGATTGTGGATGATATTGTGTTGTGTGGTTGCTTCCCAAAACATCCGCAAGGGATTTGAATAGAGCCGATTCGAATTGTGAGCCCTGATCCGTAGTTATTGTTTTTGGACAGCCGAATAGAGCTACCTAGAGAGTCCGGAATGCTGCTGCTACAGTTGAGGCGTTCATGTCCTTTAATGTAACTGCTTCAGGCCATCTCGAGAGTCGATCGATCAGGGTTAAGCAGTGTCGGTATCCATTTACCATAGGCATGTAAACAATGTCGATATGATCATGTTCGAAACGATTATCTGGCATGTCTATCTTTTTGGGTATCCGTGATGTGTGCCTGCTGATTTTCGATTGCTGACAAGGTAAGCAATTGCGTGCCCACGATGTTACATCCTTCCGCATTAATGGCCAGACATATATTTGTTAAATTTGTTTGATTGTTGATCTGCCACTGGGATGGGATAACCCATGTACCGCCTGGAAAACAGCATAACGCAAAGGTTGCGAAATGTAAGGTCGAACAGATCCTTTTGAGATATCGCAGTATACGTTCACGCAGTCTCTGAGCTCGAGCGATTGGATTTTGAGCGATGAACTGCCTTGTATAAGCTTGACCAGTTCTGCATCGGTGCTTTGTTCCAGTTCGATCTTCTCCAGTGATACTGCAGTAGGCATAGAAAAAGCATTTTGCCGAGAAAGAGCATCTGCCACTGTGTTATCAGATCCAGCCAGGTGAACAATATTTGTCGTAAATTGCGATATAAAATCCAAATGCCGGAGCTGACGAGGAGATGGTTTTTCTGGCTTTTGGGAAAAAGCGACAGTCAGTGGCTTATGGTCTGTCTTCACAATGAAAACACAGACTTCGAGCATGTGTCGGAAATAGCGGATAGCGTCGTAAATTGCAAGGAGCTCTCGATCGTAGGTGCTGTAGTTTTTTTCAGCATCTGACAATTTGCGTGAAAAAAATCGGAGTGGGTGCCAAGTGTCCTCAGCACAGCGCCAATTGCAATATCCGAAGCATCGCAAATCAGCGCCACATTTGCCGTGGATGCCGGGTGTGATAGCAGTGTCGCATTAGCTACTCTTTGCTTGCAGGAATCAAAAGCGTTGACGAGTTCGGGAGTCCAGCTGATTTTGCGCATGTCATTCTTCTTTATGTCACGTGTGACATTGTTGAGCAATGCTTGAACTTCAAATGCATGCGGAATGCATCGATGAAAGTAATTGATAATGCCCAAGAAACGTCCAAGCTTACAAATTGTTTCAGGCAATTTGTAATTGTCAATTTAATAGCTCAGGAATCTTACTTGGGATTTTCCAAAATGACACTTGTCAGTATTAACGCTCAGACCATGTTCTTTAAGTATTGATAATACAGTTTTGAGATGCGCCTTATGTTCGCTGTGCGATGTAGACATAATAAGGATGTAATCTTTGTAGCAGTAAACAAAGTACACTCCTCTGAAGATATTATCCATAAAGCGCTGAAAGGTCTGTGTAGCGTTCTTAAGTCCAAAAGGAATTCTATAAGCCCAAAAGGTGTGCAAACTGCTGTTTTTGGAATGTCCTGCGTAGCCATGGGTATTTGATAATATGCTCGTCGATTGTCTATTGTTGAGAAAACAGTTTTCGGCAAAATCGTGTATGTGTGAAATTGGGTATCGATCTGGTACCGTATGCACGCCAGCCTCCAGAATTCTTGCTTACCAGATGTAACCAGATTAGCAACCGAAAGCGTCTCCCCAGAAAGACGACGTGGACGATCTGCAACTGGATTGCCTGTGGTTTCAATGTGATGGACAACATCGTGTGGAGATCTGTTCGTGCCATGATTGTCAGAGCTGGAAGTATTTTGACATTGTCGAACCAATTCGTGATAGTTGCTTTCCTCGTTTACAGATGTCACTGATAATTCTTTAACTTTGAGTGCCGGGCCATGAGCTGAGGCATTAATTTCTACGTCGATTAGCTGTTGAGCTTTTAAATCAATTAGCAAATTGTATTTTACCAAGAGGTCAGCTCCAATTATGGCAATGGATACGTCGGCCACGACAAATGACCAGCTGAATGGGCGTCGAAGTCCCAGGTCGAGCTGTAGTGAGTGTGTGCCATAAATATGGATAACAGATTCGATCGCAGTAATCAGTTGCAAAACATGTGGTTCTGTTTTGTGAGGAGCAGCCGTGCGTGGGACGACTGAAACGACGGATCCTGAGTCGACGAGGAACCGTTCGTTGGAGTTTTTATCGGTTATGTAAAGGCGAGGCTCGGTAGGATCGACAGTTGAAAATATATTAGGTTGTTTTGTCATACTGCCGATCGAAAGTGAATTGCTGGTCGATGTTGGGCTATCGTCAACCAGCGAAATTGACGACAGCCATTCTATTTTCGGGGCTGCCATTTAGACCTACCAGTACGACACTTGCGAGCATCGTTGCCGAACCGCTTGTGAAAGTAGCACAGTCCATCTTCTGCCTCGTTGTTATTGATTTGCTGCTTCCACTTTTGCGAGATAGATGAACCTTTGCTGTTGTTAAACTGAGTCTGCAAATTGTTAACAGAATCTATTAGTTTTTGCAAAGTTTTCTCCATGCTATGTGAACGAGAGATCGCATCTACTGATGGCTTAGCAGATGGCAGTATTAGCTGTTGAGATGTGTACGCATCGTCCATCTTAGCTGCATCAAGCATCTTGTCAGCTACCTCAGCCAAATTATCCAAATCGTCTTCTGGCCATGCTGACAAAAGGGGTCGAATTGACAATGGAACTTGTTGTACAAAAATCGAACGGATCACAGGTTCCAGGTTGCTTGGTGCCAAACGTCTCATATGGGTAGGTAGGTTTCGTAGGTTCCGTAGGTTTCATGCCGCTCATTTCTTTAGCCTGCAGCAGACGTTGAATTTTCCTCTCTTTTGTCTCAGCATACTTTTTCAATAGACGTGCTTTTAGTGTATCATAACGTCTTGATGAGGTGGCGTTGCAATCAGATCCTCAATATTAAGGATGACATTCTCATCTAAGTTGATCACAATACGATCAAACTTGTCAATGTCGTCTGAGATGCTGTGTATACGAAACACCCGTTCGAGTTGCTCAAACCACAGTTGAGGGTTGCTCTTGTTAAATTTTGGAAGTTGCACGCGATGCAAGTTGGTGTGCGGGCTTGCATTTTTAGAATACGTTTGGGCGAGATCTTGGATTATGCCCTCTATATTTTCCAAATGGTTCGTCAGTCTTTCCGGATCCATGTTGCCGCTTGTTGAATCGTAAAAAATTTCGTCTTCAGTTGACACGTTGTCGTTCGAATTCCGAGAACGTAAATTGTAATGCGTCATCAGCGTTGCAATTTCATCAGAAAATATGCACAGACACCAAATACATATGTATGTATATGTGAGTGCTGCGGGAATATCGTTGTGTTCTCTTAGTCGGGGTCACCACTTTAGTAAACGACAATCAGGTTTACTAATGCTTTATTTAAAACTTAACTGAATACAAATTATAAAATATGTCAGAACCAAAATGAATTGTTGAACCAGGCAGAGACGCTGATAGACGAGAGAGAGCAATATTGGGACACATATGTATGTGATAAATCTTGAACGAATCCTGCAAACAATAGATGAAGCAAGGAAACATACAGCGTCTCACGGAGTGCATAAAATAAACAAAACTCATGCAAAAAGCGGCCTGCAAAAATTCAAATACAACCATGGTTTGATGCAGAGTGCGATAAGGTAAGAAAATACACAGAGAATCTTGAACAAAGCTAATGCTTCCAACCTGAATGAGGACAAATTCCGATATCATGTAAAAAACACAAAATACCGAGCATTTTGCTGCGAAATGCAACGTTTATACTATCGAGAGTTGGAAAATTCAATCTGCGCTATAAATGACAGTTAGCCTTTTTGGGCCACGGCTAGAAAAATAAACGGCATAAAAGCTAAAAAAAGTATACAGGTTTCTCCAGAAGACCTGGCTAACTACTTCAATTGGCTATTATACAAAGCAGGATCAAGCCATATTGAAAATGTACGCTTGCTAGAGACGGAGGTGGAAGAGTTACAGGCCAGCAAACCCGGAAAAGAACCAGGGGAGGATCGAATCTAACAGAGGCTTATAAATAAATACTTAGTACCAATCAATTTCCCAAGAGCTTTCAAAGAAACAATCCAACAACCCTCTGTTTAACCCTCTAAGGCTACTTTCCAAAATAATAGAAAAAAAGTATTCAAATAATTTTTTTTTAAAGTGAATAAATGCTTCTAAGCTCAAATATGTACTTAGAAATAACGTAGAATCTTCGGTTTACCTGTAAGGTGAGAAAAAAGGAAAGCGTGCCTGAAGGCACGCTTGGGGCTTTGAGTGAAAAAAAAAAAACATTTTCAAGCAATGAAGATTTATTTTATTTTTTCTTATGGTATTTTAAAAAACAGTTTTTATTCGCTGTGCAGCATAAATGCAGATTGCATTTCGTGCATATGCATTGCGTTTGTGAAGATTTACAGTGCTTGCAACATCTTTTTCCACTGTTTCGATCCAACCAATGTGGGAAATGGTTAAGCTGGTCAAACCGCAAGTCCGATATTGGATGTTTTGATTTTTGACCATGTTTGAGCTCATGCTGAAAAGGTCGATGAGAGCGTGGAGACTGCTTTGCCCGCTCTGCCTGCGAGGATGGCGAATTTATTGTTCGTCCTGACTGAGAGGATGAAGACTGGTTTGCCCATCGCGGTGAAGATGCATTTTTGGTATTGATTGGACGACCCGGTAAGTTTTTGTTTTTATATGTCACCAGCCCTGCGGCTAGTGTTTCGCGAAATTCTGGGAGTGCGAGTAATTTTTCTTTGCTTGCGTTCTCTGTTTGGATACGTCTGTGTAAAATATAGGCGTTGGTGGCTGCCATATCAATTAGGTGATAAAAAATTCGTGTTGCGGCATCCCGAGTTTTTGCTCTGATATGATAGCGGCCCATTAGGCCGTCCATGAGATCTACGCCGCCCATGTGAGCGTTATACTCATGCACAATTTGGGGACAGTCAATTGAAATGTGTCGCTTAGCTTTTCTGTCAAAACGAGCAGCATTTGCAGTTTTTTCACGAGGGTTTGTCCTTTCAAATTGCTTAACACCCACATAGGTGGACAAAAAGCGAACAGGCTTGCTGTCTTTCCAGAGTACATTGGTTATGTCGACACCATATAATGACCCAACGTACTCAGTCGAAAAACCACTTGGCAATTTGCTGATGGCAATATCGTTTGGTAGCTTGCAATTGGGGATACGGTTTACACGCACCGTGCCAAGGCTATAAATACCTTTCGCTCTTAGATAAACCATCAAAGGCAGAGATGTATAAAAATTATCGAAGTTAATTATGTGATTCTTAAATCTTTCTACAGTTTGTGTTAAGCGCACTATAATGTTGGCCGCAGCGTCAAGATCTGGGTGACCAGGTAAGACCACATTATCACCGGCACCGCTGTAGATCTCAAAGCGGTATGCGTATCCAAATGAATCGCACAATACAAATAGTTTGATGCCCCACTTGTGCGGCTTATTTGGCATGTACTGCTTCATTTTTGTGCTGCACATTTGCTCGTCAACACAAAGGCGGGCATACTTTGGCACCGAGTCAAACCGTTTGTTGAGACAGTCTAAAAATTTTCGCGTACGGAACAAAGGATCGTAGTCTGGTTCACCCTTTTTGATACGTTCGCGCTCATCACGTAGCGAGAAGTACTTCTTGATTGCGTCGAATCTGCTTCGGGTCATGCAGGTTTGTATAGGTCCGAACGCATTTTGTCCCCAGTAGCTCTTCAGATTCGGGTAGCGATAAATGGACATGAACATCAAAATACCTATGTAATGGTGCATCTCATCAGTGTTAATTTTGAACTTATTGTTAATATCATCCGTTAAAGCTGCGCACATGGTTTCGTCGACGATCATATTCATGATTTTCGCATTAAAGAAATAGCAAAAGAGCTCTAGTGGAGTTTTGAGCTCTTTTATTTCTGCTGGCAGCGAAAAATTGCCTCGAAATGCTACATTGTTAACATGCAACTGCATACATTTCTCTCGCCACAGAATCTTACTGTTATTGATTCAATACCTGTATAAATAAAACTAATTATTCACTAAAATAACACATAGCAACTAAATTTGGCTTACCAGCTCCATTGAACCCGTCGAATCTTCACTGATTGGTAATGGTGATCGCGGCCTTTTTGCAGTTTTCTGGGAAGTCTCAGCTTTCTGTGCATTGTTTTGGACATTTTCAACATTACTCTCAATAAATGACACAGTCTCAGCATCCTCTAATGCAGTATGTGGAAGGGGCAAAATTTAAATTATCGCAGCTAATAAGGCCGTTGTGGCCCTTTGGTAAAATTTTAAAAAATTTTAAAAATATAAAAAATATCGATCGACTGACACCTTGATTACCCAATTCCGACAACTGGTTCAAAAGATAAATAAATTTGAAATTTTTAGTGGCCTTACCATAATGAAATAATAAGACATTTCTTTGTATGTTTGTTTAAAAGTTAAAGGGATTTATTCATCTTCGAAAATTTAAAAATGTTTGTTTTACGACTTTTTGAAAAAACTGCTAGCCTTAAAAACGTACTAAAAAAAAGGACAGGTGTATATTAAGTTTGTTTCAAGGAATATGTGCGTAACAGGCAGAAGGAGGCGTTCCAGACCCTATTTAGCACCAAACTTGGCATGTAGGTTCCTCTTTATTGCAAGCAGATCAAGTTTGTTTCAGAATTTGGCCACGCCCCCTTTACCGCCTAAAAATCGACATAGAGAATTTCAAATCCAAGTTATAAGAACAATTTAAAAGCTAGTGACACCAAACTTGGTATGTAGATTCCTCTAAATTGCAGGCAGATCAAGCTTGTTTCATTTGATCATTTTGGCTCATTCAAAATGAATAATTCGATAATTTTTATACAATCGGTCGGAAATCTTGTTTTTGTATGAAAAACTTTTTTGCTTAATGAGATATTCTAACCAAACTGACACAATAAGCGTTTAACTTGGTTTTATATATTGTGTCCAAAGTTGGGTTAAATCGGACCACTATATCATATAGCGCCCACATGAACAATCGGTCGAAAATCAAGTTTTAGTATGAACAACTTTTTTGTTTTATGAGATATCTAAACTGATACAATAAGCATATGACTTGGTTTTATATATCCTGTCCAAAGTTGGTTCTAATCGGACCACTATATCATATAGCTGTCATAGGACCGATCGGGTGAAAATTAAGTCTGAGTATGAACAACTTTTTTGTTTTTTGAGATATCGTAACCAAACCTATAGAGTATGCATTTAAGTTAGTCTTATACATCCTTACCGAAGTTAGTCAACCATATCATATAGCTGTCATAGGACCAATCGGGTGAAAATTAAGTCTAAGTATGAAAAACTTTTTTGTTTTTTGAGATATCGTAACCAAACTGATTAAATATGCATAACATTTGTTTTTATATATCCTGTCGAAAGTTGGTTCAAATCGGACCATTGTATCATATAGGTGTCATAGGACCGATCGGGCGAAAATTAAGTCTTAGTATGAAAATCTTTTATATTGTATGAGACATTGTAACCAATATGATAGAATGTGCATTTAAGTTAACTAAATATTTTTTAATTTTTTCCATTTTTAGTTTTTGCCATGTAAGTACAGGGTCTCCGACAGTCGAGTATGCTCGACTGTAGCACCGGCCGACTAGTTTAAATTCTGAAGGCTGTAATCATGCACGTATTTAAGTGAAAGTTTGTATTCCGCGGCGGTTACATTGGTTAGCACGGCAGGCATAGCCATCATATGAGTAGACGAGTAGCTGCTGTAGGAAAGGTTCAATATTGACAGTTTCGTTGTTTTATTGGACTATAAATGAGCCCGATAGGTGATGGTTCCCTGAAACCGCCACGATCGTACCGTTGAAATTTGTGTGAGCTCGACCATTTCTTGATCGTTTCTGTTTGTGTAGAAGCAACCCACTTATATCTTTTTGAGTTTGTTCTTTAAAATTTGTGAGGCCTTGGTAATTTATACTGGAGGTCCGGTCGAAAAAAATATCGACCGGCTTGCGGTTTGTAACCGAATGGACAGAGTTGTTATATCTGTCTACGGCTATGAAAACCAACTCCATTATCCTAAGTCTCGAATTAGCGCCTTTTAAACACCTATAAATCTCAATGAAGGTTGAATGAAATCTTTCTATCTGACCATTTACTTCGCTCTTTTGGGATGGTGTGCAGTACACAGCGATTCCTTAAGACTGTAAATAATTCAGAACTGTTAAGCAAAGTAGGCCCCTTTCATTATCTGACATTATTGTTTTCGGTGCAGTAAATTAATGAAGGACTTCGGTCAGTTTTTCTCGCAGATGTATCGACGACTTAGACTCAAGGGGAAAGAGCTTGACAAATTTGGAAACTTTGTCAATACAACTTAAGAATTTGTGGTTTTCAATCATGAACAAGTCTATGTGGAGAATCTCGCACGGGTAAGTGGGGATTGGGGTTAGCTGGAAGGACAAAGAATGTGATAAGTGCGTTGTTTCCTATTGAGCTGAAGAATGGGCCAATAAGCTGATGACTTATATTAATTTTACCTGCTGCAGAAAGGTTTCAACAAGGGGGTGCAACCCTTAGCTATCTGGGGGCTAATGAAGTTCTTGTTTGCACCAGTGTCTATAAGAAATTGCAGCTTAACCCCGTCATCTGTGTTACCGAAGTCATTCTCAGGACGGAGTTGGTCATCCGCTTGTGGCGGACAGGCTGGCAATGTTGCCGCGCCACCGTGATAGACTTCGTTATGGTAAGATTCGTTGTTTGACGTTGATGTTGTTATCGTTGAAGATGGGACAGTATTCAGATGGTACAACCTTTGCGATTTGAGGAAAGGATTAAGGTTAGACGAAGCGCTAGGGCTGTGCTTGAAACTGGAATTACCGTGACTCTGCGCGCTAACATTAGAGCGATAGAATTGCCCTGACTGGTTAGATTCCATTTTAATCGCTGGTCGGTGGGTCGAAAATTTTTGAGAAGGTTGTTGCATCTGGGGTGCAGGTTGATTCGGTTGGAATCCCCACGGGTATCTAAGCCCGCCTGCAGGGCGATAGGAGGTGAGGAATTAGAACCTATTCGTGTAAGGCTCGTGAACTCTAGAGGTCATATTTTGTAGTTCCATGCATGTGGCGTATGCCTCTGGTAAAGTTTTTGGCCCGCGAATTATTAGCAACTTTGACACATCTCCATTTAAACCCGTAATAAAAACGTCCAATGCCCTGTCTCTGTAAGACTCTACTGTAGCGCTAGTAATTTTTGGGTTTTGATCCCCGTTTTGAAGGCTTCGTACTGTAAGGGCAAAGTGTTTATTGACTGCTGTATAGAAAGCGTCAATTGTCTTCATCCCTTGAGTCATCTGACCCATTTGGTGTTCGAGTGTACGTCGATCGGTCGATTATCGATCGAAAGAGCGGTCTGTCCTTGATTATCTGGTAATCCATCAGAATCGCTTCTGCTCTACCGATCCAAGAGGCGTAGTTATCGAGCTCGCCCTCCAAGCCCTGTAACTCCTTACCACAATCTGTTTTGGTTTTGGTTGAGCGACAACTTGACTTGCCTTCTTACTTGACTTGCTTTATCAACATTCTTGATGTCCTCCTTAACGCTGGCCATTTGGCCGAGTAATGCAGTTAAAGTCGTATTGAACTTCGTCAAAGTTTCCTTAATTTCTTCCATTTTTAGAACGGACAGACGATATTTCACGATTCAAAACAGATAAATGTTGAGTATGATTCACAATGATATACGGTAGACGTAGTTAAGACAGTTAAGATTTTTATTGTTAAATAATAATATCAATTCGTATATTATAAAATTGCTTTGATTAAAAAAAAATTGAAAAAAAATTTTCTTTTTTAATTTTCTTGTTTAAAGTTAATTTTTAACTTAAGGTTTTTTTTTGGTTTTTTTTATTCTTGTTTTCTTTTTATTATTTCCTTTCTTTCTATTTCGAAATCGTTTCACCCACCCGTATCCAATGTTGTTTTTTATTATTTTCCAATGCGGTTGTGTAGATAGTGTCTTTATATCAGTGTCAAATCACTTTCAATGCGCAGATTGTAAATAAATAGAAATGACTTTAGTAGTTTGCAAAAATTATAAAATTCAATTTATTTGTAAAACAAGTGATTAGTGAATTTATTCGTGCGTGTATAGCTTTTCTTTCTGATTTCCTATATCCTAATAAGCTATTTTTTCTTTGCTAACAACATTTTTATTTTTATTTTGATTCCATTTTATTCAGTATTAGGCACGGTGGGCCGTATTATTCCTTTTTGGCATATCGCCTACTAAGGTACGTTGAACACACAACTTACTAGGCGGCTCTTTCCATGCTGGTAACACTGAGCGTAATTAGTAAGCTACCACAACCACTTTTTTCGTTATGTTTTTCGCAAACAAGTTGCCGCATCGGTTTATCGTTTAACTTTTATTTATTCTTGTGACATTCCATGCGCCCGTGAGTTCAGAGCCTTTCGGTAAACCACAGCGGCGGATTTCTCACTTATTTTATTTTATATTAACCCTTTTTGCGATCGTGAATCTGTTATCCGCTCGGCTGTGAACAGGCAGATCACCGCAGCGGGTAGGTTATATTTGTGTTATAACAATTTATGGGTATAGTTTAACCACATTTAAGGCACTCAGAATGCTGACTCGGCGCGGGGGGTGACGATGGAAGTAGAACGTTGGGCTGCCAGCGGATATTGCGACAGCGCTTGGAATGTGCAGCTCATCGCGGGGGGCGATGAGAGTCGAGGGGGAATAACTGCACTGTTAGCTTGCATATAGCTTGGTTTTATATATTCTGATCAAAGTTAATTCAAATCGGACCACTACATCATATAGCTGTCATAGGACCGATCGGGCGAAAATCAAGTTTTAGTTTGAAAAACTTTTTTGTTGTATGAGATATAATATCTCAACCAAACTAATACAGTATGCATTTAACTTGGTTTTATATATCCTGACCGAAGTTGGTTAAAATCCGACCACTATATCATATAACTGCCATAGGACCAATCGCGGCGAGAGAGCTAAATATTTTTGAATTTTTAGCAGCTTTGCTTTTTTCATAGTAAGTACGGTGTCTCCGACTTGTAGCACCGCAAGCTGGGGGTTGGCAAGCGAAACGAGCAGGGGCAGAGCCCCCAAGTTATAAATCACATCTTAAACGTTGCGTAATTATTGCAGCTATGTGAATAAAACAAGAATTTAATCAATTTTTTTTCGAGTTTTCCTTGAATTTTAAAGTAACTAGTCGGCCGGTGCTACAGTCGAGCATACTGGACTGTCGGAGACCCCGTACTTACTGTCCAAAAGCAGCAACTTCTAAAAATTAAATAATATTTTAGATAAACTTAAATTCTTATGCATAAGGCCTACATAAATTTGTCGCCGCTCGAATTTGCTTTCGATATAATTAAAAATTTTATCGGCACCCAGGGAACACCACGAGGAGGTCATTACACTTGTAATGGGGTCCTATTATCCAAAAGAAACTTTTGGGGACTTTCGAGTCGACTTGAATTGCGTAAAGCAACCCCTTAGTTCCCAAAAATAGTTTATATCTGCTATCAACGCAGATAAAAGTATATGCATATATATATATATATATATATATATATCTATATATATGTACATATAGTAATAAAACTAAAATAAAAGTAATAGTAATAAGACAAAAAAACAGGTAATAATACAAAAAAAAATATATATATATATTCATATATAGCTAATAGATTAAATATAATAAAAATAAAGAAAGTCAAAATTCTATCATCTAAAACTCACTATTTTGGACACTAACTAAAATGCCACTATGATGACTATATACAGTCTCAAAGGTAAGTGCGTTAGCCCTTTTATTAGAAATATTTGTCATCGTCCAATCAATATGTGTAGCACCATTGGTTGTAGACGAAATCAAATCTAGGAGGGACTCATATCTTAATCTACATAAAAATTCATAGATTCTATCACTAGATTCTCTGCGAGAGCGTAAGCATAGATTAAAATCTCCTAAAACTATGGAATTGCTATTAAAAAATGGAAACCTCTGAAATAAGTCCTTAAATTCTGCTTTAAATTTAGGTAATGGATATGATAGGGTTTTGTATAAAATTAAAAATCCTAAAGACTTGTATTTAAACACGGTAAACTCAAACACTGCAGAAGAAAAATTATTACTATCAGCATAATGTCGACCACTGAAAAACAGACTAACATTCTCGAATAGTTCATTTTTTATGAATATAAGAATTCCTCTGTTCGGCCGAGTTCCGTTAGATAATGATTCACAATCTAGACGGACTACACTATTATACCCAGGTATTTCATATGTCTCGTTTGAAAAAGTAGAAGTCTCGAAGAAACATAAGAGAGAAGAATGAAGCAATAATTTATCTGAGCAAATATCATTAAAGTGACAATGCAAGCTCTGGGTATTTTGAAACAATGCATTAAATGTATTGCTGTCGAAAAGACAGTTATAGTGGGTACTTCATAATTTGGTGCTTCGCTGACTTTGAAGCTCTTGCTCTACTGGTGAATGAGGACTCGACTTTGGAGGAATGAATCCCCCAATAATGAAAAGGCCTGCAGCACTAGTGGCTCTTCTGCAGGCTACGTAAAGGGCCTCACGAATCATCCTTGAAGTTGTATGAACTACCACTTTACTGTAAGTTGCTCCTTGGCTTTTATGAATAGTTATACCTTCTTCAGGAATAATTGGAAATTGATTACGGTCGATGTTTATTTTCTGGTTTGAATGAAACTCTTTGTGGTTTTCTGAATTGGGGTCCAAGAAGGCTCTAGAGGATGGGGGCACTTGGCCCGAGCGTTAATTCCAACACTTTCATCTATGAATTATACCCAAAGAACTTGAGGACTATTGGATGAATGAAAATTTATATCCATAAGAATTCCGGAACCATCTGCTGTATCTATGTTGACCGTAATCATATACTTGGCAGTGGTTTTCAAAATAAGAGACGTACATAACCCTTGAGTTTTAGACGTCTGAAAATTTTTGACTGCCTCCAGATGCCTATTTTTACCTTCTGTGGTAAGATGTGAAGCCTTTATAAAATCAAGAGCAGTGGAAATGTGTTGAGCATTTGTTTAATTTTGCCGCGTTAAAAACAGAAGTATCTTGATTACAATAAAACAAATGAATTGCATCATTTGGTAACTGGCTTTCTTCGCAAGTTCGAGATGCTAACAAAGAGATGTGATCAGACGATATATGACCGGATGCCATGTTATTTAATGCTATTGCAAAAGCTTGGTCATCTCGCTGTCGCATTATCTCTGTGAGCTTAAAAAAACTTAAAGTTCCACAAAGACGACCCATATATTGCAATGTATGGGTCATGCAACGCTGAATTGGGCTTGAAAATCCATCGATCTCCAACAGGACTTAGCTGTCTAAGATCACCGAAAACTATAACAGATATCCCTCCAAATGGTTGGTCCGACCATTGAAATTTTGTCAATTATTAAAACTTTAAGATCCATAAATTTGAAACGGAGGGTGTTTAAGAGGTCATCTCCAAGATTTTTAAAGAAGGACCCAGATTGATTCACTGGAAGTGAAAACATAGAATGAAGGGTAGAACCCCCAATTCCGAAAGCTGCTTTTCCTGTGGGAGCACACAGAAGAGTTTTGGCAGTATTTGCGTTACACTTTGGTCTGCGTAGATATATTTGAGAAAGGGACTGAAAAAATGCTTAAGTTAACCTACTTTTGCCAACACCTGCTCCACCTCCCACAAAATCGTGGAAAACCAATTTATGGTGGGCATTGTGAAGAGCATGAGTTAAATAAGTTTTTTTCTTTAAATTGAAATATTGAACAATGTTCGACAAGCTCTCAGGAGATATTAGTGGTGGAAGCTTTACTATTCGCATAGTATCATCCGAATCTTCATTTGGGTCATTTGGATTGTTATTGCCATTTGTATTTAAAACATTTAATTGAGAACTGCTCTTCCTCGGTGTTGCCCTCACTTTCTAGACCCTTCTAAGCACGTCTTCTAAATTTTCTAATATATTATAATTCCTAAAGTTAAACCTAATAGTCTCCTCATTTTCTGTAAAAACTTCCTCACAATTTTTCTGAACTAGCTCTATTTCGTAGAGCAATCCGACTACAAATATGTCATTTGAATCTGGAGACATATTTTGAAGTTGCTCTTTAGACTTGAGCATTCTAACGTTATGCTCCGGTAGTAAAGTGTTAATATACACTTCTGCGTTGCTAGTCTCAGACAATCGCGTACCTAAACAGCGATAGGCGGCTTCCTGATCTGAAATTTCAGTACCGGTAATGAATTTGTGACCAATATACTGCAGTTTTGCCTGATGGATAGATTGCCATACTTAATCTCTTCGATGGCATCACGCATCAGTTTAGAAATGCCCCGTTGGGATTTGTTTATATAATTAATTATATAATATGCATATTGATCCAATATGAATTGTATATCAATATTGGCTCGCAGCATTTCAAGAATTTGTTTATTATATGCGTTAACATTTATTGCTGCAAGACTTCTCTTCAGGAAAATTTGTGGCTTTTTCAAAACAGATCTAATGGCATATATTTAGTTCTCGTAAGTAAGGTTCACTTGATCGTGAGATAAAATATTTTCGAATATGCTCAAGTGATTTATGGTGTCCGAATCGAATGACAAAATTAAGAAATTCTGAATCTTTTTTAAATTTTCACGGTGAAGAGAAATTTGAGGAGTTTCTTTAGGCAGTGGCCTTAAAATTTCTGTTTGGGGCATTGGGAAATAAGGAATACCAAAGCGTCAAATAGAGTTTCCTCTCACTTCACGTCTACATGACTGCCCGTGCTTGTGCTTGTGGTAACGAATCGATCAATGAAGTCTATTACTGGAGAAATAGATGCATCATTTTCGAAATCTACTTGAGGGGCATCTTTCAGCCAAAACATTCCGTGGATGTGAGGTGAACCTCTCTGTTGAAACTCAGCTCGCCAGTAGTACATAACAACATAATGTTCTCAAGCTGAGTTTCTTGACCCCCAGCTCCTCCATTTCAACATACTCTTTAGGATGAAACGGCTGCTGAAATTCTTGATCGAGTTCCTCTAATAACTCAACGTCTGCTTGAGAAACTACAGAAAGGGAACAGTGTCAGAAGTATAAGTTGAAATCCACTGCTGATTAATAACTACATTGTGCTTCATATAAATTTCAGTATTTATTAAATGCCTTATGGCATCTGTAACCTTTAGGGGTCTAGTTTCAGTCATATAATCATGCCTTTATTCCATTCTTCGTTTGAGGTGGAGCTGTATTACCTCTGATTCATTGAAAGCTCTTCCAAAATCAATGTTACGGAGACATGTACTGCACAACTGAAGTTTGTTGTCATCAGAAAGAAGATCACTAGAATGACTTAAAAGAGAAGCATTACTTTCAACGAAAGCTCGAGAAATTTTTGTAACTTGATTTGGAAACCACAGGCCTTTGCAACAAAGACAAACTTGGTTTGCCACCAATTTTACATTAATATTAAATTCACGTATTTTAACCTCCAATTGGGTTATGACGTCGTCCTGAGAATTATTCACGATTCTCTCTCATACGGTCAGCAGCATTACGTTGGTTTTCTGCTTCCCTGTTTTGACTGATGCTCCTATTTTGGCTAACTCTCTGACTAATCGTCTAATGGCGTTAGCAATTGCTTGTCGCTGTAACAATCGAGCACTTTGTCGTCGTGCACTGTTAACAGCTTGATCGACAATCCTCCTCGTAGGATTATCTCTAGCTTGAGATCTAGAAATTCTATCTCTCTCTCTTTCTAAAATGCGAGTCTCGGGATCTGAACGACTAATTGCTCGAATTGTGTGTTGCGTATCTGTTCATTGTATCTGTGTATATTGTTTTGACGTCGTGTGGATCTTCTCAATTTATCGGACAACCTTTCCCTCTGCATAATCTCACCGTTTGCACGTCTCTGTCTCCTACTCTGTGTATTGTTCTGCTGCTCAGTTCCCCGTAGGTTCGTATTCTACGAGAGAATTTTGATCCTGTTCCTGATGTCCAGTCTGAGGATAACGTCTTCTAGTTGAGCGTCGCGTCCTATCAATAATTCTTTCTACTCTCCTAATCTCCGAATCTTCTCTGCGATCTCTTTGAGAACATGCATTATTCTCATTTTCTATTGCTGAATATGGGGAATTTTCCCTAACTGACCTATTTCTTAAGCGGCGATTGTTAGCTCGCTGAGAGGTGGACTGCCGAGATAGGAGTTGCATTTTAAACAAAATTATTTATATAATATAATATAATATAACATAATATATAATACATATATGTATATAATATATCCCACAAAAAAAACCTCTACACGAGGTAAAAGTCTAGTGACGAAAGCAATTTCTAGTCCCAAAATTTCTGATATCCAATTTTGTGACGAACAAGATTCAGTTTAATCTTAAAATTTAAAAAAAAAATATAAATTAATAAAAAAAAAAGCGAAAATTGGCATTGTGCACTGTGAGCAAAAAGGGTAAGGTTCTTTGTACATTGCGAATAAAAGCCCTCAAGCACACCTTTCCAATGAGGTATAGAACATATCTGTAGCTTCTATGGTTTGGAAACTGTTGAGGTTACAATTTTACCGTGATTTAGCGTTTTCCCGCTAAACTAGCGGGAAATTGAAAAACATTTCTAGATAATCAATGAGAAACAGATCCCAATCATTACATCTACGCTTTTTTAGCGCTTTGATACAAACAGACAAACAGACAAACAAAGAAACTAACTTTTCATTTCATTTTGAGAAGTCCACTAAAAATTTCAAATTTATTTACCTTTTGAACCAGTTAACGGATTTGGGTCATCGAGGTATCAATCAACGCGTATTTTTGATAAATTTATAATTTAAAAAAAATAAATAATTTTACCAAAAAGCTCCAACGGCTCCACAAGCTGCGATCATACCAATTTTTTTCCCTCCCACTTACACCCCCGTATCTCATGACCCAGGTTGGTTAGAAAAAGTTTTAGTATGTCATTTGTAAGTTAAGACTAAACCTTTCGATCGGTATATAACTCGATCTGATCGGACAGTCGTAGCAAATTTTCCAACTTAGCTGTATATATAGTTAGTCGCCTTTCGCACCCTTCGTGATGCTTTCGTCACTAACGCGAACTGCCGTTAAATAAAAATAATAATAATATATAAGAAGAATGAATAAGAATAATATTATATTTATATTACAAAATATATTAAAAAGAAAATAAAAAATTCAGTTTTATTGATATTAATAAGTTTTATTTATTTTATTATTTAATTATTATTTTTACATACATACACATATAAAAACACACTGGTGCACAAAGCGACGCAGTCAAATGTATAAGCCAATGCAATGCACGTACATATGTGATATAAAGCTATGTACATATGTAAATATATATGTTATTTTTTTTTGATTATACAAAATTAGGAATTTTTATGCTACTCCGAAATAGGCACAAACGCACATAAACGCAGTGCAAACTGCAGTGCCCCAAATTAAACAAAAACACTTTTTAACTTAACACTTTTGAAAATTAAGATACTACGTTAAACGCAATTAATAGAACACTAGTCACACCGATTATTTAATTAAGTAAAACTTGTCAAATCGCAATTATCAATTTTCAAAATCACTCAAGCAAAGCGCACATAATGAGTTGAAGAAGAGACAATGTAAAGTCAAATAGAGACAATATGCATAAAGCATTAGGGAGAGCGAGACAGCCATGCAATTCTAAGATCTGTTAAGTGCACATATATATACATATGTAAGCACGCGCCAAAACAAAATAAGTTTCTAGCTTAACATTCAAATATATAAACATGCGTAATGCATATTTGGTTATGTTAAGCATGTGTTAAACCTTAACGGAGAATTAATTAAAACTACTTGTTCAACATACAAAATGTTGAAATAAATAAATTTACCAACACTTAAATCATATAGTAACATAATTGAAGATCAAAATTAAATTAAATAATATAATTGAATCAAAAGAAGTAAAAAGATAAATTTACTAAAAACATAAATTTACACAGTAAATTAAAAAAAATAAATACATTTACATAGAATTTTAGCATAACATTCGTATAAAAACCAGTATAAAAAAATTTATATGAAATGATCAAACATGTATTCAATATATTATATGAATATAACATTCATAAAAAATAATATAAATAAATTATAAAATAAAAAAAATAACTTTAAATCAGCTGAAAATAAAAGTCGAACCCGCAACAAAATTTCAAAAAATTTTATATGACAGAGTCTCAACGTGTTGAGCCATACTCGCACTTAGGCGTAGACCTTCCAATTGGAAATAAATTGTATTTTAACATTTAAGGTTAATATTAAATTTATCAATAAGTACTGAATTTTAATATAAAATTAAAATTAATACGAACATTAATAAATCAAAGGCCTTCGGCCACGGCAGGACTCGAACCCACGAGCACTGTACGACTCCGCGACCCAGTACACTGCTCGGAACTTTTTTTAAGTACGAGGTCTAAAATGCTAAAAAAAAAATCTAAGCAAAAAATCATCGTTTTCTTAATTCAAAAATTGATAGCATTTAAACTACTAGTTTAAATATAAGACTGTGTATGAATGAAATACAGATATCTTGATTTTTTTAGAAAACATTTTAAAAAAGTAATAAAAAAGCCAGATTTATCAAAAAATAAAAATTTGCATTAGAAAAAAATGTTTTTCTATTCAATAAAGTGGGTTTCGTTCGTTTAATAGCCAAAAAGTTTAAATTTGTTGCCCAGTGTAATAGACACTTAAATTTAAGTAAATTGCATATTAATAGTTATATTAGTGATCACCAACTTAAAAAAACTATAGAAGCAAAAAATAGCAAAAGTTATCGCCAATAGCTGTAATGATATATATTTAAAACGTCAGAAAATCAATTCTTTACACAAAATAAATAAAATCGAAAATAAATATATATTTGTTTTCAATTTACACTCTAAAAACGGAAGACCGTCTACAGAAGGTCTTACCCGTTAGAGCAACCCTCTATAGATTATATAGCTTTCTGATTGTGGTGTTGTAGGCTGTGTTTTTGTTGGTTGCGGTGATGTAGGCTGCGATGATGTTGGTTGCGGTGTTGGAGATTTCGGTGTTGTGGGTTGCAGTGTTGTGGATTTTGTTGATGTAGGAATAGGTTGCGGTGTTGCTGGTTGTGGTGTCGTTGGATCAGGTGGTGGTGGTGTTGGAGGAATAGGAGAAGTAGGTGGCGGTGGAGGTGATGAAGGCTCAGGAGAAGTAGGTGGCGGTTGAGGGTCAGGAGAAGTAGGTGGTGGCTGTGGAGGAGGTGGATGTGGGTGTAGGTTGTGTGAGTGTAGGAGAAGGTTTGACGGTAAGACGAGTAGGCTTTGTATGGTGTGTAGGTTTTGTGGGATGTGTAGGTTTTGTATGATGTGTTGGCTTTGAATGGCTAGTAGTTTTTGTATGGCGGGTATGCTTTCTACGGCGAGTAGGTCCTGTGTGGTGAGTAGTTTTCGTATGATGAGTTGGTTTTATATGACGAGTAGGTCTTGTATGGCGTGTAGGTCTAGGTGGCTTCCTGGTGTGGTGCGTAGGTCTAAGTTCTCTTCTCGTGTGGTGAGTAGGTCTGGGTGGCCTCTTGGTGCGGTGAGTTGGTCTAGGTCTAGGGCTTGGCTTTCTGGATGGCCTGGGTCTAGGTCTAGGCCTCCTGGTTGGCCTAGGTCTAGGTCTAGGCGTCCTGGTTGCCATTGGTCTGGTTCTAGGAATCCTGGTTGGCCAAGGGTCCCTTGTTGATTGCCATTTTATGTAATATCCCTGTAGTTCTGGAAGTGTCGATTGGCCATGCTGGAACTAGCTACTGCGCTACTCCCTACATGGGTACTTTCTTTACTGACCCTATGGTAATCGAACGCCGAACCACCGAGTAAATAGCTACTTACTCGACTGACCCTGTGGTAAGCGAACGCCGAACCACCGAGAAAGAAAAATATTCGCGGACGAAAGCGTAAAAGAAACGTAACGGCTTAGCATAACATTTTCTTTTGTTAATTTGCGAATAGGGCACACATGGCCGAAAAATAACTTCGATTATGTTTTATGTCGCTGTTTGTTATGCTGGTACCGTTTGTTTTTGTTTTGTTTGCTGCTCTTTCGCAACCGGCGAACGCTTCAGCGCCTGCCGGTTGACCAATTTTGTGAGAGCATTGCAGTTGAGAGGAGTGCAGCAAAAGTCAAGCGCAAAGAGAAAAGGAAAGTATTATTAAATAAACATAAAAAAAGTGATTTAATCCTAAAATTAATTAACAACAAAGGTACGACAATAATAAAACTCTCAAATTAACAAATAATATGCATAGTGAAAGGCATATAAGAAGACTTAAACAGCAACAGAAAAAAAGTAAGTATGATTATTAAGCCTTAAATCAAATATTCATACATATATTTATATATAGCTGACCGAAAAGCGACGCAGGATAAAATCGAGGTCCTTGTTGAAGCAGTCTCGGAGCAAACTGCCACTATTAAAGGTATGACAAAGCAGCACGGACAAGGACAAACAGTGGCCAGAAAATGTCCTATTCAGACCGTGAAGGACCTAAATCAGATGTATATGGAAAACATCGAATGGATATGGATATAGATACATTTAACATTTTTCCTTTAAGTCAAATTCCTATTTATTTTCTATAGATTGATGCCAGATCCACATAATGCCAGGTGGAATTTCCAAGAGCTTTAAAAATATACGGTTGTATTAGCCCTTAATGTTGACGGCGTTCAAGGCAAAGCCGCCTTGAAAAACGTAAGCAGCTTTTATAGAGTTTTCTTGGTAGGTATTATTAAATTAAAAGAATTTAATTTTTTTATTGATTTATCGATTCATTCAAAACTAATAGATTTTCTTTTTGCTCTTTAATTCCAAGATGCAATCAATTTGGTCGATGGGACTGGGTCAGCTGAAAACCAACTAAGACAGGCATTGCAGCTGCAAAAAAAACGCTTTTTTAAAAATTCAAGCATCAAGAAAAAGAAAATTGAAAGCGAAAACGAGAAAGAGACCAACAACAACAACAATGAATAACAAATATATTTAAAATATGACGAATGTCTAAAATAGTTAACAGTTTTATTTATTTGAATAATTGGTCATTGAAGACAAAAAATTAAATTTAAAATAAACAAAAATGGATTTCATATTAAAGCACTTTTAATCATTTCCTTCTGGGGACCCATTCACAAACCCTAGCATGGGTACCAATGTAAGTACTCTTTCTATGGGTACTCATATTACCAACCATTGCATGGGCACCTAAGTAAGTACTCACTCTATGGGTACTCATTTCACCACACCTTCTATGGTTACCCAGCTCACTAGTTCCGGCGGTAAACGATGTGGTATGATTGAACTTATTTGCGGACATTTCATACAAAAAACGAAATGATGAAACGCATTGCTTAGGGTTGGCAAAATAAGTAGAGGAGGTTTCCTAGTAAGTAGTTATATCACCAGCCACGAACTAGTGCCCAGTACTGGAGGGATGTGACTCCCGTTAGTGATTTTTTCTGAGTTCTTTTATAATTATTATTATTCTCACAAATACACATACTGTGTACACAAACTTCATTGGGACCGCATTTGGGTTTGCAAGTATCAATTTCACTTTGGGCATTTGTATGTTGTAAAATATAATCCTCTACGCAGACGCATTCGCCATGCTTACTGTGCGTCCTCGCTCCATCATAAGATTTCCTGCATGGTTGAAAGGTAGTAGCAGTTACAGAAACAATAAGGATCAGGAAAATGGTTAAGTATGCAAGTCCAGTAATCCTATATCCCGTGCCATGAGCACTATCACTTTTCGTACTCATATGCATTGCACAAGGATGAGTTGTGTTGGAGAAGAAGGCATCTCCGACCCCATAAAGTATATATATTCTTGATAGGCATCAACAGCCAAGTCGAGATAGCCATGTGTGTCTGTCCATCTGTCCGCCCGAGTGAGTGCCTAGATCTCAGAGACTATAAGAGATAGAGATACCAAACTTTCATACGCAGACTCCAATGGCGTTGGAGCAGGTCAAGTTTGCTTTAAAATTTTGACACGCCCCCTTCCGCCTCCGCAAATCGCGAAAAACCGCCTGTTCGTCTGCACAGAAAAAAGGATATCAGAAACTAAAAGAGATAGAGTAACCAAATTTGTCTCAACGATTTCCATAGCCTCGACTTAGATCAAGTTTGTTTCAAATTTAAGCCACGTCCACAATTGGCCCCGCAAGTCGGGAAAAACTACCACACCCACAGTTTTTTAGATAATACACATTTATTTTTTGGTAATTAACGTTATTTATTAGTATTTATTATATATTATCCCACGCAATTAATTTGAATGTAATGTTTTTAAAGTAATACAAGTAATTTTTTTAAAGTACTTTTATATATATTGAAATAAGAAACGGGGTCGGGATCTCGACAATAGCCTTTCTCGCTTGTTAGGACTTGAGCCTATCATTGAAAATGGGCAAAAAGGGTATAGCTGTGTTTTACAGAAATGTATGTAACAGGCAGAAGGAGGGTGCAGACCTCATAAAGTATGAATATATCTGATCAGGAATCAACAGTTGAGTCGATCTGTACCCTGTCCGTCTGTTCGTCCGTCTGTTGAAATGTCGATCTCAGAGACCAAGTGCGAGACTTCAAATTTGGGAATGCATTTGTGAATACCATACGCAGGTCAAGTTTGTTTCCAATTTTGATTACGCCTCTTCGCCCACAATTGAAAAATAACGATTTATAGTACTTTTTTGACATAGCACTCCTCAACTGAACAATCGAAGTTGAGAAGTATGCGTATTAAACGACCCTGAAAATTACAAAGGATGACCCATAAATAAAGAAGTTATTTGAATTTAGATTTATTGAATAATTACATTTGATGGCAAATCAAACGTGCGAGCGAGACAGCATGTTCACGTTTTAGGTAAGGCGCACAACACAGTAAGAAATAGTAAACTTTTCTTTCAGCTTCGATTTCGCTAACATGACCCAGAGACTTCAAATTTGGAATGCAGGTTTGTGAATACCATATTGCAGGTCAAGTTTGTTTCCAATTTTGGATGCCACGCCCCTTCGCCCACAAATTGAAAAAATAACGACTTGTTATAAGCAATTTTTTGACATAGCACTCTAAATTGAAACAATCAGTTGAGAAGTATGCGTATTAAATGACCCTGAAAATTTCAAAGGATTGACCCATAAATAAAGAAGTTATTCGAATTTAGATTAGTTTGAATAATTTATATTTACGGCAAATCAACGTGCGAGCTGAGACATATGCTCAATGCTATATGCAAGGCGTACACAAACACAGAAGAATGACTAAAAATAGTACCAATTTTCTTTTACTTGATTTCAAGTACTATATGACCTAGAGATCAAATTCTGTTATGTAATTTATTACATTTAGGTCAAGTTTGTTTCAATTTTGAAAGCTACGCCCCTTCACCAAATTGCAATAAAACGATTTACAGGCGCAATTTTTTTTGATATAGCACTCTGAACTGAACAAATCAAAGTTGAGAAGTATGCGTATTAAACGACCCTGAAAATTCCAAGCGATTGAACTACAAACAAAGAAGTTATTCTTAAATGAATTTAGTTGAATAATTACATTTGATTACAACAAATCAAACGTAAGGAGTTGAGATTGTTACGTTCCACGTTTGTATGTTAAAATAAAGACAGAACTGTGAATATGACCCATTTTTTTTGTTCAACAAGAATTGCCGATGCTAAAAAAAATATTATCGATATCATGTAAATGAAAATGTTAATTTATAACGATGTATATACAAATATACAACTTGATTAAAATATAATTGTGTTAATATATAAATATGTATTTTTAGCTATAAAAAAATCAAAGTAGTTTTCGATAGCTATGTAGCGTTAGAAATGTGCATGGAGAAATATATGATCATTTTTTGGTGAAGACTACTTTGGCATCTTTGCCGAGCACTGAAAGCTGCAAAATAATACCTTTAATTATTAATATTTTCAGACCCTTACACATATATACAAGCATCTGCTATTATCACAAAAAAAAACTTAGCATTTACCGCTTTAAGAACTCATAAAATTAGACAGCCTTTATTTCAAACTCTCAAGACTGGCAGCAGCCTTTGGCAGGCTTTGAATTTGTTCCAGGCGGGAGAGTGAGAGAGGAAAATGGTGCCGCCAGGATTGGTAGCTGAGCAGTTTGTAGCCTGGAGGCCACCTTGACATCGCTAATCGATCGTGCCGAGCTCACGATTACGACATGATTTCCACCACCCGATCACTCAATTCCTCTAATTAACCTAGGAGAGAGCAGCTGAGAGACAAATGGGAAGGGGAATGATAGGAAATTTGCGCTTAGCAACAGGCAGTTTTGGGCATGGAGAGTCTGATTGGAAACCGATAGACGCACGCGCTGGGAGCTCTGGTCGGTTCAAAGATTTGGCAAAAACGTGTGCGGTGCAGTATATATATATTATATCAATATATATATATGGAAATACATCTATATGTATAAAGTGTAGTGGCGTAAAAAATTATATTTATTAAAAACGAAATAAATATAATTAAAAAAATCGTAAATATTTAAACACATACGTTCAACGAATAACCCAGTGCAGTGATATGTGCATGTGTTGCACATTATATATATTACATATATAAAATATACATAAAGTTATTACAACAACAACAACACCAACAATAAGCAACAAGTGTTAAATTCTTTTGTGATCCCATACACATATACATTCACATACACTCATTAACCCACAAGTATATATATATACATATATATACATATATTTTTTTTTTTTGGCAAAAGAAAATTAAACAATTAAACGGCAACAATAATTCAACAACAACAAAAACAATTCAACGGCTAAAACAATATAACGTGCGTCGCGCCAAACAATATTAATACGACAAACAACCGCTGACGGCAGGAGAATTTTGAAGCGTGCAGCAGCAAAACAGTGACGTCCCCCATTCTGGCTGCATTCAGCACAGATTCCGCGGTGAGCTGTATTGTTCATTTCCTGTCACGGACTGGATTATGATTAGAGATTTAATTTGTTATTTATTTTACTTGTTATTTTTTTGTTCATATCTTGTTTTCTTTTTTTGTTAAAGTCACATTATTTATTATTGTTTATTTAATTTATTATTATTTATTCTGTCATTCATGTATTTATAATTTATTCATTATTTAAAATTTTAAAGAAATAATTTCATTTATTTAATTCAAAATTTAATTTGTCCTAATTTATTAATTTTGTTTCTATTGTTTATTTATTTTGATATTTATTTGTTTATTTATTTCCATTAATTAATTTATTATTTTCGTATTTTTTTTTTGTTGATCTTTCTTTTGTTTTTCTGCCATCCGTCCCTAATTTATTTATTTATTATTTACATATATTCCCTCCAAACACATTATTATTTTTCCACAGGATTCTTAATATTTACCCCTCAGAGCCTGTAGGAATATTAGGAGTCCCTGTTTCGTCAAAAAATTAAATAAAATAAGAGTACAAATTTGAACTAATAAAAGTAAAAATAAAAGGAGAGAAAAATCTACAAGAAAGAAATGCAAAAAAATTAAGTAAAAAACACAGACACTTAGCACGAAAATAAACAAATATTTATTAAATGTAAAATTTATAAATAAAATTATAATGATAAGCATACTTTTATAAATAAATGTTAAGAAGTTGAAAAGTTGAAAATATGAGCGCGTAAAAAACTTATTGAGGGAGGGGATCGCATCGCCATGGAATAGAGTAGTCGTCGGAAACATTAGGGTGGCGCAACTACTTTAAATTTGAAATGTTGCCGCCACAGGAAGGGCGGGTACGCTGCGGTATAAGACCGAAGCCGCCGATAAGTGTGTCCAATGTTTTGTTTGTGTTTTGATATCGATATGTTGTATCGTGTTTTGTTCGTGTCGTTGAGAGTTTGAAATCGATGATTGTGATTGTGCGCTCGGCGGGCATTGGTTAAGATCCCTACCCTGAGGTGACGAGCTAGCCAGCGTTGCCCCAGGAAAACAAGCCGAGACGTAACAATATGGCGCCCAAACTGGAAACGGAGCTCGGCATCGGTTCCACCGATGTCACAGCAAACTGCCCAGAATAAATAAATATAAAGCATAAGATGACGAAGTCTCGAATGCATGTTTTGGGCGGCCGATCCGAAGCGGTGTTGTAGGGGCGTTAACGCTCACCTACAATTGCACGTGGAGTGGTCGACCTGTACAGGAATCGTGTTTGTATTTGTCCAATGTTATAGTAATTGTTGTAAAGTAGTTACGTTTTTTTTTTGTTTTCGTGTCGTCTGTCCAGCTGCTGAGGCGTGATGAATACGGTGACCCGTGACGAGGAAGATCCTCGCACGCGTTGCATCGTGGGCATCGAGAGGGCAGCTAGATGGTGTATAGTTGGCCATGGTGACCCGTGAAGAGTAAGATACTCACACGCGTTGCATCATGGACTTCTATCCCATCGCGGGCACGACACTGAAGAAAATTCAGATAATAAAATAAAGTGAGAAACGGAGTGCTTCAACTGCCGATCATCAACTTGATTGATGATCTGCAGCTGACAATACTCACTTGTTTGTTTTTTTTTTTTTTTTGTTATATTGGGCACCTATCGAACTTTTAAAGTTGGCGTAGGGTCTAGACGACTATTTCCGGCAGGATGCGATCCCCACCTCATATTGACTGAAAAGAGAAGATAAACATATATATATATATATTAAAGTCTTTTTAGTGTGATATTATAAGTAATTATTTTTTTGTTGTCCAGTATTTATTCAGTTAATGTATTTATTTATTATTTAGTATTTATTGAATTATTTATTGGACAATATTTAATATTTATTTATTTGTTTGTTAATATTTATTTGTTTATTTGCTAATATTTATTGATTTATTTGCTTATTTATTTATTTATCATGAAATTATTTATTGTTAATTGATTAGTAATTATTGATGATTTTTGCCACTTATGTATTTATTTATTATTAGTATATTTTCTTACCTTTATATATTTATTATTAATTTTGTTGCTCGTTTTCTGGTATTGTTGTTGTTGCGATAAGGACAGGCCGATAGTTTCCGTTAGTCTTCGTATTTTTTTTGTTAGGTTTTCAATAGAAATGGCTGAAGGCGGTAAAAAGGGGCACGGGTACGACACCCGACAAGCCACTCAAGAGCGGGAGACCTCTTGGGAGACCGAACCGGCAGGTTATGGGACGATGACGAGGACACCACCACCGGAAGAGGCTGCAAGGCCATCCAAGGGCAGCGAAAAGCCTGTAGTGTCCTCCGTTGAGGCATCGGCCATAAACGCCATGTTAGCACAAGCGCATGTCATACGAAGGCCCAAGGAGAGGGGATCTGCCAGGCAATCCGTGAGGAGATGCGGAGGTTTCGTGGGCATCATGAAGGCGATAAATGACCCTGTTCGGCCACAATTACCGGCCTTTGACGCGGAGGCAACGGAGGAAGCTAGCCTTTGATGAGGAGCAGGGCAGGCAGTAGGCATGCAGCAAGGCGCAGTGCCAAAGCAGGCCCAGGCGTGGCAGGTAATATTCAGGCTCAACCAAATTCGGTGCTAAAGCCAGCACGAACACTCTTCCCGAATGCACACCCAAACGAGCATAGGCCGATGGATCCGAGCAAGTCATTGGCGGAATCCGGTTCCCAACAAGGCGGATTTGTATCGAGGATAAAAGAAGCAAACGGTTTTGTAACGAGGGCTTGATAGGCAGCAGGAGGAGTCTGGCAGTTGAGACCGTCTTGGGTCAGAGTCGAAGTGGGACGTGTTGTTCGATGGCGACTGCAGCAAGTCTTCAGTAGAAGATTTTATATTCCGGGTTGAGTTCCTGCAGCACCAATCCAGATGCCCCTGGCGTGAAGTGCTTCGCTGCTTCCATCTTTTGTTAAAGGGTAGGCTTACGGGACGATCTGGCCCGGTACATATACGCCTGATGTATTCTCTGTGTTCAACTACGGACGAATGTAGCGAGGTGGTGTGAGAAGATGTACGGCAGGGCGCAACCAGCCAGCGTTTGATACGAACGATGCCGAGGCTCGTGGGGTTCCAAGAGGTGTAATGTCGGCGAATGAAATCGATGTATCGGTTGAACAGCCGACGGTGCCGGAACTCGAGGTTGAAGAGGCTCGAGTTGTCACGAGAACCGCGTAGAACGGATGCTGGAACTGCGGGCAACCAGACCACGATTTCCGCATTTGTATGGCCAAGGAGCGATTTTTTGCTATTGGTGTAGACCGGACACATTTTGTCCAACATGTCCGGATTGCGCGGGAAACGGGCGGAAGGGCGCGATGAAAGCGGAGAATCGCCAGTAGATGAATCTCGCGAAGATGTAGGTTTAGATCTGGTGAAGGGTAATAATTATAAGAATAACGTAGGGAATAAGTTTAATAGCATTCGGCACTTACCTTATGAGGAGCGTATTAGAGCATATCTGGAGGCTCGAAACCGGATATTCGATGAGCGGTTACTAGATGGGATGCGAATGGTGACGCGTAAGATGAAGAAGGCTACGATAGTAGCGCAGTATCCAAGCGGAGGCGGCAGGTCAAGCGACAAGTGAAGTCGCAGCGGTTGCTCGAAGCGCCGGACTGACTTTTTTGCAGCCGCGCGAGCAGCGCGGTAAGCGGCTAATGTGCGGTTTGCAGTTTTGCAGCTACAGGCGAATGGCAAGCGGCGGTACGCGAGTAGTGTACCGGGCATTGCTGCCGAAGTGTTCTTGCGCGGCGCGGATGGCAGCGGCAGGTAGTTCGGCGGATGTTCCAGCGGCGGTGTATGGACGGCGTGGAGGAGCGCAGGCGGTTGACAAAAGCAATGGTGTAGGCGTTTGGAAGTGCCGGATGGAAGGCATGGAAGCACAAAATGTGTGGAAGCTGCCAGCCAGTGGACCGTCACTATCCACTGTCGCAGTAGCAAGTGGTCTGGATGAAGTCGACAAGATGTTAGCAATCGGTGTCATCGAGGAGAGCAACAGTCCGTGGAGTAACCGTACCACGGTGGTGCGAAGGCCGGATAAGAATCGCTTCTGTCTCGATGCCCGAAAGCTCAACACCTTGACGATCAAGGACGCCTATCCATTGCCTAGCATTGAAGGGATATTGTCGCGAGTGGATCAGACACTTCATCTCTAGCGTCGATCTAAAATTTGCCTTCTGGCAGATCGAGCTAGATGAAGAGAGCAAGGCGTGTACGGCGTTTACAGTGCCTGGGCGACCGCTTTACCAGTTCGTCATGATGCCTTTCGGGTTGTGCAATGCGGCACAGCGTCTATGTCGTCTTATGGATAAGGTGATCCCGACCGAGCTACGATCAAACGTGTTCGTATCTCGACGACCTTTTGATCATAGCTCCAGACTTTGAGACACATATGGAATATCTCAATCGAGTCGCCGAGTGCCTGAAAGCCGCAAATTTGACAATAGGGTTGAAAAAGTCACAGTTCTGCTTTAAGTCGCTTAAATACCTGGGATTCATCATAGGCGGGGGTACACTACGCACGGATCCAGCTAGGGTAACGGCCATAGAGCAGATTCCAGTGCCGCGATCAGTGCGCGAAGTTCGTGCGTTCCTAGGTACTACTGGGTGGTACAGGCGGTTTATTAGGAACTTCGCTTCCAGCAGTACCACTCACGGATGCTCTGAAGTCCAGAAGTGGCCGGAAATTTGTCCTGAGCGAGGAAAAGGTCAAGTCCGTTCAAGAATTTAGAAGAGCTATGACGACGGCTCCGGTTTTGCACGCTGATTTCAAGAAGCGTTTTTATGTCCAGTGTGACGCGTCACATGCCGGTGTGGGTGCCGTTCTCTTCCAGCTAGACGAGTCTGAGCAGAGACCTATCGCGTACTTCTCGGCGAAGCTTAACAAGCATCAGGTTAATTACTCGGTTACCGAGAAAGAGTGCCTGTTGCTGATTTTGGCGATCCAGAAGTTCCGGCCATACATCGAGCTTATGCCATTTACGGTCATCACAGATCACGCCAGTCTGAAGTGGCTGATGTCTCTGAAAGACCTGAGTGGTAGGCTAGGTCGATGGTCGTTGCAGCTTCAGCGCATGGACTTCGAGATCGAGCATCGCAAGGGTGTCGACAACATCAGCGGACACGCTCTCGCGAAGCTTTAGTGCTGAGGTCGCAGATTTGGCAGAGCCTGAGTTCGATCCGAGCGAAGCGTTAGGGTTTCAGACAAACGAGTTCGAATCTGAGAGTATAAAGAATTAGTTCGGGAGGTTCATGAAAACAAGGAATGCTTACCAGATTTAAGAGTAGAAGGTGGTGCAATCTTCAAGCGCGGAGTGTTTAGCAAACTTGAAGAAGAGCTCGATGGAGCGACATGGAAGTGGGTGCCTGCGTCTCTCACTCATGAGTTGATAAGGAGAGCGCACGAAGAGCACACAGCGGCACATGGTGGAGTTGCAAAACGCTGCATGCGCTACGGAGGCAGTACTTCCAAAGATGGCAGTCCAAGTGGCTGACTTTGTTCGAAATTGCGCTCTCTGTAAAGAAACAAAAGCAGTAAATTGTAGGATGCAGGTTGGTATAGGAGCAGAAGTCGTCACAGAGAGGCCTTTCCAGAAGCTTTACATCGATTTCTTAGGGAAATATCCGAGATCGAAGCGAGGTCACGCGTGGATCTTTATTGTGGTGGACCATTTCACCAAGTTTTCATTTTTAAAGGCCATGCGCGATGCGACTGCGAGCTGCGTGGTGGAGTTTTTAGTACAGGAGGTGTTCCATAAGTTTGAGTTCCTGAAGTGATCCATTCGGACAATGGTCGTCAGTTTACTGGCAAAGCCTTCGAGGAGATGATCCAAGCTTATGGAATCAACCACCTGAGAACTGCAGTGTACTCACCACAAAGCAACGCAGCAGAGCGCGTGAACCGATCGGTATTGGCAGCGATTAGGGCGTATCTGGAGTCTGACCATCGGGAGTGGGACATGTACCTTCCGAGATCGAGGTAGCGTTACGCAATAGTGTCCACTCGGCTACAGGAGTGACACCGTTCTTCGCTTTGTTTGGCCAACATTTGATGTTGAACGGCACACAACGCATTGGGACGCAAATTAAAATCACTTTGCGAGCACGAATTTGCGAGGTTAGGCAGAACAGATAGGCAGCAACTCATCCAAGAGAAGATCCAGAAACATCTCCATGCAGCATATGAGCGGAGCAGCCTGCGCTACAATGAGCGTGCACGGAAGTTGCACTTAAGTCCAGGTCAGGAAGTATTCAGACGCAACTTTACGTTGAGCAACTCTCAGTAAAGCTTACAACGCTAAATTTGCACGGAAGTTTCTGAAGGCACGTGGTGAGGTCCGTTGGCTCGAACATGTATGAGCTGGAGGATGAGCAGGGCGTTCGGTCGGCGTGTTCCACCAAGGATATTCGCCAGTAATGGAAGCATGATAGGCTCTAGTGTTGAGTGGGCGTGGGCCTACGTTGGGCGCGCAAAAGGTGGGCAACTCTTGGCAGCAGATTCACCGACGCTGCGTTACAAAATTCCAGTCCCATGCATACGAACATTTGCGCCACTATTCTGACGATCCGGGCGGAAATCTTCGTGCCGGTGTTGCATCTGGGCCTGTGCAAATTAACAAATGGCAACAATTTTCTTATCGATATTTCGATATCTCAAATTTGTCCAGCGCGCCAAGTGTGACCGAACTCTGCGCACGCAACACAGGGCTGTGTTCGTCGGTGAGAGCAAGAGCCACGGAGAGAGGGAGAGAGTATGCGTGAGCGCTTATTGTGCAGAGTGCACCGATGGCACCGAATATGGGTCAAAGCCAAGGGCGATCGGCCGTTGACTCGGTTGGGACCGTTTTGCGTGGGCGAGAGAGCAGCTGAGAGACAAAAGGGGAAGGGGGGAATGATAGGAAATTTGAAGCTTAGCAACAGGCAGTTTTGGCAGGCATGGAGAGTCTGATTGGAAACTCGAGCGTAGACGCATGCGCTGGGAGTTTCGTCGGTTCAAAGATTTTGGCAAAACGTGTGCGCAGCATATATATATATATGAGTCATATATATATATATGGAAATAGACATCTATATGTATAGAAAAGTGTAGTGGTAAAAAATTATATTTATAAAAAACGAAATAAATATAATTAAAAAAATCGTAATAAATATTTAAACACATACGTTCAACGAATAACCCAGTGCAGTGATATGTGCATGTGTTGCACATACATATATACATATATATAAAATATACATAAAGTTATTACAACAACAACAACACCAACAATAAGCAACAAGTGTTAAATCTCTTTTGTGATCCCCATACACACATACATTCACATACACTCAACCCACAAGTATATATATATACATATATATACATATATATTTTTTTTTTTTTAAAAGAAAAATTAAACAATTAAACGGCAACAATAATTCAACAACAACAAAAACAATTCAACGGCTAAAACAATATAACGTGCGTCGCGCCAAACAATATTAATACAACAAACAACCGCTGACGGCAGGAGAATTTTGGAAGCGTGCAGCAGCAAACAGTGACGTCCCCCCATTCTGGCTGCATTCAGCACAGATTCCGCGGTGAGCTGTATTGTTCATTTCCTGTCACGGACTGGATTGGCGATTAGAGATTTAATTTGTTATTTATTTTACTTGTTATTTTTTTGTTCATATCTTGTTTTCTTTTTTTGTTAAAGTAAAGTCAGTTATTTATTATTGTTTATTTAATTTATTATTATTTATTCTGTCATTCATGTATTTATAATTTATTCCATTATTTAAAATTTTAAAAGAAATAATTTCATTTATTTAATTCCAAAATTTAATTTGTCCTAATTTATTAATTTTGTTTCTATTGTTTATTTATTTTGATATTTATTTGTTTATTTATTTCCGTTAATTAATTTATTATTTTCGTATTTTTTTTTTGTTGATCTTTCCTTGTTTTTCTGCCATCCGTCCTAATTTATTTATTTATTATTTACATATATTCCTCCAAAACATTATTATTTTTCCACAGGATTCTTAATATTTACCCCTCAGAGCTCTGTAGGAATATTAGGAGTCCCTGTTTCGTCAAAAAATTAAATAAAATAAGAGTACAAATTTGAACTAATAATAAAAGTAAAAATAAAAGGAGAGAAAAATCTACAAGAAAGAAATGCAAAAAAAAATTAAGAAAAAAAACACAGACACTTAGCACGAAAATAAACAAATATTTATTAAATGTAAAATTTATAAATAAAAATTATAATGATAAGCATACTTTTTATAAATAAATGTTAAGAAGTTGAAAAGTTGAAAATATGAGCGCGTAAAAAAACTTATTGAGGGAGGGGGATCGCATCGCCATGGAATAGAGTAGTCGTCGGAAACATTATTGGGTGGCGCAACTACTTTTTAAATTTGAAATGTTGCCGCCACAGGAAGGGCGGGCACGCTGCGGTATAAGACCGAAGCCGCCGATAAGTGTGTCCAATGTTTTGTTTGTGTTTTGATATCGTTATGTTGTATCGTGTTTTGTTCGTGTCGTTGAGAGTTTGAAATCGATGATTGTGATTGTGCGCTCGGCGGGCATTGGTTAAGATCCCTACCCTGAGGTGACGAGCTAGCCAGCGTTGCCCCAGGAAAACAAGCCGAGACGTAACAAGTGAGGCATTAATAACGTAGTCTGCAGTGATAAGCACAGTGAACCGAAAGTTGTTCATAGTTTCGCGTGTGTAATTTTTGATACCCTGAGCCCATTGAAAATGGGCAACAATCAACTTTTATAAAAGAGTACATGGGCTCAGGGTATCCTACTGTCGAGCGTGCTCGATCAGTAGCCGCACCTCACCGCGAGCGAAGCGAGCCGGGGTAGCGAGCGAATGAGCAGGGGCGGAGCCCCTTGTTTTTTTACTGTAAATAATTTAATATGTTAAATTTAAGTAGTAAAAAATAATTTTTATACCATTGAAAATGGGCAAAGAAGGGTATAATGTGTTTGGCAGAATGTATGCAACATTCAGAAACGCAGACCCCCAAAAGTATATATAGTCTTGATTAGGATCAACAGCCGAGTCGATCGAACCATGTCTGTCTGACCGTCTGTTTGAACGCGTCTATCTCAGAAACAATAAAATCTAGAGACTTCAAACTTGGTATGTAGGTTCCTGGATACCATAGGCAGATCAAGTTTGATTTTATTTTTGATAGTACTACATATCAGATAGCTGCCATAGAGCGACAAGCATCAAATATGAAGTTTTAGTATGAAAAGTTTGTTGAGATATCGGAATTGATAGAATATGCATCTGCTGGTATTATACAACCTGACCAAATTTGGATAAAATCGGTCAACTATATCATATAGGAACGTTCAAGGCTGCAACCCGGTTCTAAACCGATCCTCGTAAAACCGGTTCGGTTCGGGTTTTTTAAGCACCGGAGAGTGAACCTAACCCTTATAATTATTTACTTTGCGAACCTGAACCTAAACCGAACCGCTTTCTAAAATGAAAGGTTCGGTTCTAAAAAAAAATATTTCCATCAGTTTCATGGTTTTCTAATACTAGGTACTATTTGAGACTCTGGATTAAAACAAGTCATATTTAAATCTCAAATAAATTTAATTTACCATCAAAAAATTGATTTCTTTTAAAAATTTTATTAGTTCAAAATATAGAGAAAATGTATACAATAAAAATATATATTAAAAAAAATTTCATCCAAATTATAAGAACAATTAAAAGCTAGAGACACCAAACAGTATGGAGGTTGCTCTAAATACAGGCAGATAAAGTATACATAAAAAAATTTGTCCATAAAAAAATTTGTCTACATAGAAAATTTCATATCCACATTATAGGAGTAATTTAAAAGCAAGAGACTTTAGATTTTGCATAGACGAAAAGAAAAGTAAAGTAGATTTATGCTGAAAGTTTCACTTTGATCGGACAGTAAATAGTCAAGATATTCAAATAATAAATTTTACTGTTTGATTTGATAAGGGAGCGTTGGCAAGTAAAAATCTTGAATAACTTTATAACATGAAAGTTGAGTTAACTTATTATATAACAAATTGGCGTCCAATCAGTCATGTGCTTCTGTGGCGTAGTGTGCAAGCGGGGAGTCAGAAAAATGTCGGTTCTGAGTACCGTCGTACAGAAAGAAATTTAACTATTATTCATTTTCTTTTTCTTTTCATTTAAAATAAATAAATGTATTATTAAGATGATTAAAGGCTAAAATAAATTTTTTTGATTTTGTAATTGAGTAATAAAAGAAGTAATATGACAAATTGGGAGGCTAAACGGATATGTGCAAGTGTGGCTCAATCACTGCGGACGGCAGTTCGCGTTAGTGACGAAAGCAGCACGAAGGGTGCGAAAGGCGACTAACTATATACAGCTAAGTTGGTATTTGCGCCGACTGTCCGATCAGATCAAGTTATATACCGATCGAAAGGTTTAGTCCTAACTTACAAAATGGCACACTAAAACTTTTTCTAATTCAATCTGGGTAATGAGATGGGGTGTAAGTGGAGGGGAAAATTTGTATGATCGCATTGTGGAGCCGTTGGTGCTTTTGCAAAATTATTTATTTTTTAAAATTTTATCAAAAATACGCGTCGATTGATACCTCGATGACCCAAACTGTTAACTGGTTCAAAAGATAAATTAATTTGAAATTTTTTAGTGGACTTTTCAAATGAAGTGAAAGTTAGTTTCTTTGTTTGTCTGTTTGTCTGTTTGTATCAAAGCGCTAGAAAAGCTAAGATGTAATGATGGGGATCTTTGAAAATCTAGAATGTTTGTTTTACGACTTTTTCAATTTTCCTGCTAGTTTAGCGGAAAACGCTAAATCCCGCTAAAATTGAAAACTCCAACAGTTTCCA